>NC_134239.1:5584397-5901187 GCF_965152275.1 Natator depressus
ACTCCATTGAGTCCAATGGTCAATGGCTCTGGTCCTTAATGAATGACAAGGGGGCTGGTATAGTTTTTTCAGATTGATTTGAATGAGAAGGGGCAGCTATTTTTTTTATACACAGCTGTTCTCTGGGAGAAGGTGCCACTGTACAAATTGTCTTGGCAAATTGTCTTAACTTCAGTTACACTACAAATAGGTTTACTTATTCATTACTCTGGCAGAGCAAGTGTTAATATTGACATTATTTCTGTATCATGACTCATATGTTGTTTTCCTAACCATTCCCAATGTGTTTGCTTGCCTAATTAGATAATGACAGAACTGCTCAAAAAACAATGTTTTAATGAGGCCCACAGCAACTTATTATAGTCCATAATAATGGATGCTGTCTACAAAGTTCTCCAAACTTTGGAGAATTATGTCAATATGAACATTACTGGCATAACAAGTGCTGGACAATAGGATTTACTCTTTCCTTTTTTTCCCCCTTTCAATATCTTCACTTTTGGGCCAAATTCATCTCTGGCATCATTCTTGTATGCCAGGGCTATATTTGGCCCATTGTGTCCAAAGCCATGACAAATCAAACCAGGTCACTGCGGGCGTGAGTCTATGATCCTTGCTCACATTGACTAGCACTTACTCATAGCAGTAGCCCCAATGAGATCAAGTTCTACTCAATGCAAGTAAAGCAAGATCAGCTTTGGTTCCAAATAAACTAAAAAATTTAATGTGCACAAGACAGACAAGAAGGGGCTTTATCCTATGCATAACAACATGTTAGGGCGTCTCGAAACTATAGGCTTGATTCTGATGTCCTTACACTGAATAGCCCCTTACTGTGAGAGTGGTCTCATGGACTTCCACCTGCTGAAAAAGTGTGGGTAAGGGCATAAAAATCTGCCATTAAAAAGCCACGAAACTATGTTAGGAAAATAAGCAGAATCTCTTATTTAATCTGGAAGAAACCGTGCAATCCTCAGAGTGTTTTATGTCGATGCAACATTAATATAAATGAGTACTGAAACTGATGGTTAAGTGAAATACAATTGGCCAGATTCTAAGCTAGTGCAAATCAGCATCACCCCATTGATGCCAAAGGGGCAGAAACCCCAGCTAACGTAACTTGATGGAGTGCAACTTAAATCAATGTGGCTATATCTCCAGTAGGTGTAAATCATCTTTGCCCCATTTAAATCAATTCCATACGGCTAAATTGAGTGGAAATCCATCAACCTCAACAAAAACCTCACAGATACAGATTGAAATCAATGGCGCTCCAGCTCCAGTTGGTGTAAGCTAGCATCACTACATTGCAATCAATGGGGTCAGATCCCCAGCAGGTGAAAATCAGCATTAGCTCCATTGGTGCTAATGCGTGAGACCCCAAAGTAAATAGGTGGAGCGCTACTGAACGCATTGGGCCAGAACCATAACTAGTCAAAACTGGTGTCATTCCATTGAAGTCAGTGGGGCTACACACATTTATACAAGAAGAAGATCTGGCCCTTATGACCATAGGATTTCCCAAAGCACATAAATGGCTTAGGGGCAAAAGCGCCTTATTGGGGCAGCAGTCTGGCTTGTTATATCCAATTGGCAGATCATGTCCTTAACTTCTAACCTGGTGTAGATATGTAACCCACACACCGCCTGGGTGTGGTGCTCTGTCCCATCCGGTGGCACTGAGACCACTCAGAGAGAGTTTAATGAGTCTACCCTACATCCTTAGTCAAGAGCCATGTTGCTTTTAGCTCATGTGGTAGAGGCTCATGTACTAAGCTGCAGAGGTCCCAAATTCCATCCTGACTGCCGACGACTGGGGTCTGTCGGTGTTACAGATGCACATCAAATTATCCACCCAAAGGGGCAAGTGTGAATTGTCTGATGTTCATAGCTTCCCAACATTAACCTTATTCCTAACCATACCCCTGCAGAGTTTGGGGAAGTTCTGGGGCAGACTCTTGTTCCATGACTGACTAACCTGTAGAAGCTACCAGTTCCCCGCGGTCTCATAGAAACATGGGGATTGCCAGACAGGATCAGACACAAGGTCTATCTAGTCCAATAGCCTGTCTATGACAGTGGCTAATACCAGATGCTTCTAAGGAAAGCAGAAGAAGCTCATAGTAGGCAGATGTGGGATAATCTTCCCCCAACATTAGGTCACTGGAGAATGAAAATAGTGGTATATTAGGTGATGGTCTGTTTCCATCTTGGCATTTGGTCAGAGGCCCATGCAGTGGTTATTCTGAGGTTGTTTAATCAGTTCTCCCTAAGAATCATCTTCATTGTCAACTTTGTCCACAACCCTCCCTGACTTTGTATAGGTCCATATCTGAGTCTGCACTGGGATCAGAGTGAACTTCACATCATCTATGAGTTTGATGGAAATATTTTCCACATACCAGGCCCTGAGTTCTCTCTCTGATCCCACATGATTGAGATGTACTGTTCTCTGCAGTCCTGGCCTCCTTAAAATTCTGTCATGGCAGTGCTGGAATTGAGATTGTGTGATCTTAGCACACCAGGAGTTGAGCACAGTCTAACAAAAGAGAATATAAAATAGATGGGCCTGTATATTTAACAGCGTCCTCTATTGAGATGCAATTTCAGAACAGCTCAGGTATTTGTATGATTTCAGCATCCTTTTATCTGAGTTTCAATCTACAGAGAGCACCCAACCTAAAGCACCAATGGTAACTGTAATTCACCTTTAAATCAAGAATAAGAGGCCTGTGATTTACAAACAGAATCTCTTGAGGTCTAGCCTTACTGAGTACAACAAACTGCAGACACCCTCTAAGTAGAATGCTGGAAGTGTGCTACTCCCATAATAACCCAGTGGTCAGTGGATTGAAACCAGGGTCAGCTAGCACTGGCCTGTTTATTATTTACGGGTATAAAATGGCCATGACTAAAGTTAGTCTGGAAAGTGGAAGAAAGTTTCTAACCATCAGAGGAGGGAGGTTCAGGAACAGCCTCCCACTAGAATTAGTGGAGTTATACAACCTAACTCAATTTAAAGTGGAGCTGAATAAGTTTATGAATGGGATTATATCACGTTGCTGCCTGCAACAGCAGTAGACTGGACTCAATGACCTCGGGGGGTCACTTCCTGTCCTATGTTGCTCTTGGGATTGCCAATATTAACAAGCCTGCGTTATGCACAATCATTTTTGTACGATTCAAAGAAATGGTGCAATCCAAGAAATCAGGATGGTGACCCAGAGAACTTGCCCCCTCTCTAACAGCTGTTCATTGATTTTTAAAAAAATCAGTAACTACATTTATTGAGAAAATATCTTCCTGTATATCATCCTTCTAAAGGCGTCCTTCACTCCTTGTTTCTAAGGCTGTAGATCAGGGGGTTCAGCATAGGGAACACAGAGATGACGTTGTCTTGGTCCAAGGTGTAGCCAGAACTGGGTCATAAACACATAAAATCAGAGTATCGTAGAAGGTAGTGACAGCTGTCAGGTGAGAGGCACAGGTACAGAAAGGTTTGAGTGGATCTTCAGGATGGTGTATTAAGAAGACGGCCTGAAACATAAGGCCGTGTATCAGAGTCCTGGTGTGAGGCCTAAAGCCTGAGCTAAAGTAACCAAAACTTTGCAGATCTAAAGCAAAGCCAAGCTGTGAGCAAGAGGCAGGCCCCGTTCACAGAATCTGACAAAACCAGGGCTGATATTGCGGAATCACACGTGCTTAAGTAGTGCTAGGCACAAGAATATATACGCCAGCACATTCCAGAAAGGCGGTACCAGAACACCTCGATACCAAACACATGCCCCAGAGATAACAGGAGCACGCTGACCCATCTTAAGGATAAGGTCAGGATGACAGCATGATGGATAGAGATGTTTTAATCAAACCAACATGTACAAGGTAATGGGCAGCCCTTGGATCCGTCAATGGGTGGCACCCTAATACGTCAGAGGGTGTCATTCTGATACGTCAGGGGCAATACGTCACTTGTTTGTATTTGTGTATAAAGATATATCTCAGAGGGAGTGTCTTTGGCCAGCCTACGGAGCAGTGGAGAGTCCCACCACTGACTGAGTTGCGTCCATTGACACAAGCATACAGGTCTGACTATCCATCCAGGTGCTAGTACTTTGCTCTATTGACAGTAAACCTGGCCAGGTGCCTTCACTGAAAATTGAGTCTGTGGATTTCTTGGGCTGTTTAATTGAGGTCTGCTATCTCCACAGAGCTGGGACAGCACACTGAACGAACACACACGCAGCCAACATCTGACCACAGATGGCGACGAGGCTGTACATATAAGAGACTATCTAGAACAACTAGCATAGTAATCTTGACAAATATAGTCGACAAGGTGAAATGAATAACATCATTGCGTTGTGTATGTCAGAGCAGGACAGCTTAAGGATGGGGAGGGATGTCAGAGAAGAAACGATTGCTGACCCTGGGGTGAGAGAAAGACAAGCTGAATATACAAATTGTTCTGGCCGTTGAATTCACAAAGACACAACAACTATCAGCACACAGAGTTTCCTGGACATGACGACCCTCTAGAGCAGTGGGTTACAGATGACTGTGAAGCGGTGAGAGGCCATGGTGGCCAGGAGGCATCATGCATTGGTCACAAAGACACAGACAAAGAAAAATTGCATAGCACACTCAGTGAGTGAAATGATTCTATTACTCTCTGCTACAGAAGTCATGAGCACCCTAGGCGCAATGACAGAGGAATAACCAACATCTACAATGGACAGATTACTGAGGAAGAAGCACATAGGGGTGTGAAGATTGGAGTCAATCCTGATTAAAACAGTCATCCCAAGATTCCCTACCAGTGTGATAACATAGCTCGGTAGGAACAACATGAAGAGTGGGACCTGCAGCTCTGGGTGGTCCATGAATCCCAGAAAAATCAACTGTGTCACCATGGTATGAGGCGGGGTGGGTGGGAAATCTAAATTTGCAAGTAAACAGGAGCCAAAAAGGGAGCATGTGTGGATTCCTTGTAACAACTCTGACTGCTCCTGTGAAGTAGTGTGTCTTGGGGAATGTATTATGGGTTATGCACACACTTCCCCCTGGAGCTAGTGCACTGTCTCCTTACAGAAACTCAAAACACTGTGCATTGTTTTGCATTCAGTTAAATATGTGCAGAGATTCCGCCACAATACGAGAGACTGTCCAAATCTGAATCGTTCCCATGCCAGATATATCCCTTAGGGCACAGGGCTTTGCCATCCATGTCTCTCCTGCCCACCCTCTCTGTTGTTAAATCAGATTAGTTTGGAAAGGAGGTAAATCATCTCTTGTAAATGTATAGACAATAATGAATGGTGTAGAACGTTTTCATTTACACTGGTTTTCTCTTCTGACTCCCATCAATGTCAGTGGGAGTTGATGGCACTTGGCATCACTGAAACTCAAAGCAAAGGTCCTACAAAGGATCTGTGTCTAACGTTGGGAATCCCCAGCAGAAAGATGTTGTAGGGCTAATGTAGAAACATTCATGTCATTGAATGTCTTTTTTTTCTTCCTGAAGGCTAGATTTTAAATGGAAAAATCTGCTCAACTTCAGAGAGTCACTAGCACCAAAGGGCAATAATACATGTAGATGACCATAAGTGATAGCTAACATAAGGACCTCAGCAAGTTCTAAAAATCATCCCCCCCCCCCATTGGGTTTATCTATGCACCAATTCAAGGTGTGATTTCAGCTTAGGTATTCCTCAATCTCTACGGAAGTGGTGTAGGCCCAAAAACCTAACTTTGACAATTGTTTTAAAGGATAATTATTTTAAGTGGTAATATTATAAGTGGGTGCAGAGTAGACATAGATGGGAAAAGAATTTCCTGTCTCCTGACATATTCAAGATTTCAAAATATTTTCCCATTCTACATTGGGATGAAACCAGGTCTTCTGCAAAAGCTTCCCAGAAAGTGAGAGATAGAGAAGCTTGACCCATGAATAACCAGTAGCCCAGTGGTTAGGGTACTCATCTAGGTTAAGGGATGAACTGGTGGATTTTCAGCAGTTCCATGGAGACTAGCTGACAGTCACTAATGTGACTTGGCCCTCCAGATAAGCCCCGGATACTACCACTCAAAATGCCACCCAACAATTGCCTGGTGGGTCAGGATGACTTGACCACCACAGAAAAGGTTGGGGGAGAAAGGATGCTGGAGAGAATGTCGTAACACTTATAGAAAGTGGGGGGGCATCAGTTTGTCATCATCCATGTCCATCACCTGCAGTACCATTCCCCATAGCTCTCTTCCCTCTAGGCAAACCCACAGTTGCTTGTGGATGCTCTTCCCCAGGCCACACCTAACTCTCCCCAAACTCACTATCTCCCCCTCCGGGCTGATCACAACTCCTTCTTCCCCATTCCAAATCAGGCACTTGGACTTGGGTCTCTCACATCCCAGATCAGGCTTACAATCACTGGGCTATCAAGATAGACTTTCTCTTTGTGTGTCCCAATGAATCCTTTATTGTTCACCCAACAGGAGAGATTGAGAGACAGAGATGCACCATAGAATAGAAAACAGGGCAGACATTAGGGCACTCACCTGTGATATTGGAAACATAGATCTATTTCCCAGCTCTTAATTAGGCAGAGAAGCGACTTGAATAGGGGTCTCCCACATCCCAGGTGAGTGCCCTGCTAGCTGGGATTTGGCTATTTTGGAGTTGCTCTCTCTATGTCTCTGGAGTTTAATCACAAATTCCATCCTGAACCTGAGAAATGTTGAATCAAAACTGAGACATTCCAATTAAAAGATTCCTATTTGGCAAATCCATATTTGTGGTGGAAAATCCATTTTATTAAAAAGTTCCCCACCAACTTGAGTGCAGAGAATGGAAAGTGCCCACTTTGTGAGCAGCTGTTCAGTATTTTGTTTTAGCCTCATCATTCAATGTGTGGGCCCAGGTGTGACGGAGAGCTGGGCAAGAGCTGCTGACTCAGCCCTCTGTCACGCCAGCTCCCATTAAGGGAAGCAAATCGGAGCTTGCTAGAAAAACCTGCACCTAGTTGGTGAATGGGAGACAGTTACCCACCCAATTAGCCTGGGGCTATAGAAAAGGCTGGGAGAACAGCTGCCAAAAGTGGGGGAGAGTAAGGGAGTGGAGGCAGAGATAGTGCATCTCTCCTAGGTTGACATGGGAACCTAAAGCTCTGTATGGTGAAAAGGTGGTGGGAACAGAACCTGTAAATGAATGACACCAGTGATTGTTGAACCCCAGGGTCTCCTAGGGACATTGTCAGCCTGGCAGGAGCTAAAGAGGGCCCTGCAGAGCCCTTCTACACCAGGCCTTATTTAAACTCTTCCAGCCTTGCTCTGGAGACAGAATTCTTAATTTGCTCATGTGCTTTTCCAGGGTGTTTATCACTGTAGTGTCTGAATTTATTTTCAAAATGCCCCTGTGAAGTAGAGAAGTGAGGCACAGAGAAATTAAGGTCAAAACTTATCACTAATTTTGGGTGCCCAATTTGAGACCCTGCAGCAGCCCAGAACTGGAATTGCTGGGAAAATCCCCTGCTCAGTCCCTGGAATCCCTGGGATGTTGCCAATCCCTGGGATGGACTCTTGGGGGGATTAAACTGGGAAGCTCTAGCAAATCTCGATTGATCCTGTGTGAGCAGCAATTTTTTAAAGGGTCAAATTTGGGCAGATTTTCATGAGATTGGCATAAGGCACTGTCCTGTCAAATTTCATGTCACTGCTGCAAAGCTTGGGGTCACCAGATCTTTTCAGAGGAAAAGTCATCTGTGGTGGGGTGTGTGTGTTTTTTTTAATGTGGGTACAACAATGTCTTTCCCCCTAGCTTTGGTCTCAGAAATGGCAGAACAGGCTGAAACTTTCCAACTAAATACATTTCAATCTGAGGCAGGCAGCAGCCTTTTAAGTCAGGTCAATACACCGACAGGAAGCATTTCAGTTTTGGAACGTCCACATGTTTCAATGCTGATCAAAAATTTGAAAACCAAAGATTTTGACATTTGCAAATGGACATTTTTCAGAATTTCCATTCTGTTCAAAATGTTAAAATTCTGTTCAAAATGTTAATATTTTGATCAGGGTGGATGTGGTCCACTCCCAATAATTGATGAGGAGGTGTCCGGTCTGGCCAATGTACATGGCAGTGGGGCATTGCTGGCACATGATGGCATATATCACATTGTTAGACGTGCAGGTGAATGAGCCCCGATGGTGTGGCTGATGTGGTTGGGTCCTCTGATGGTGTCACTAGAGTTGAATAGGGACTGGGAGTGGCTGGCTCACTACAAAAGCAGCTTCGCCTCTCCTGGAATTGACACCTCCTCATCAATTATTGGGAGTGGACCATATCCACCCTGATCGAATTGGTACTTGTGAGGTAACTCCCTTCTCTTCATGTGTCAGTGTAACAATGCCTGTATCTATAATTTTCACTTCATGCATCTGAAGAAATGGGGGTTTTTTACCCACAAAAGTTTATGCCCAAATAAATCTGTTAGTCTTTAAGGTGCCACCGGACTCCTTGTTGTTTTTCTGACATTCTGAGGTTCATGCTGCTTCAGGGATTTTGTCCCTAGTTGCCACCGAACCAAATAAGAACCCCTTGTGTCAGCCCCACACCATTCTACTGGGATCAGTGATAACATACCTCTTTCTCCACAGGTAGGCTTAATCCACTCAGCTCTGACAGAGTAGGAAGAAATATTCTCTTGATCTTTTGCTCTTGGACTTTAAATTAGATTCCCTGTCATCAGCTTTTCAGATATTTTGACCTGATATTTATTTTTGGCTTTTCTGCTTCAGAATAATACACAGTGGGAAAAGGTACATGATGCTACAGGATTGCTTATGTTGACGGTATCTATTTGCAGAAGAATCAAATAGTGTACGATAAATAGCAGACAGGGAAAAACATAAAATATAATCTCTTGTTTTCTTATGTCTTATTTTGCCATCTCATTTATTTAGTCTCAGATGTCATCTTTTGCATGAAGAATTGTGGTGTTAACTCAACAATTCTCTAGAGGATCTGGTGCTGCAGTAACAATTTTAAGAACTGAAGTTCTCTATTTACACACCGAATGGGTAGAGCATAAATTAAAGGCCACTCAAGATTCCAGTCTACAATACTACATCTCCTTCTGACAGTCTGCAGGTCAAGGCAGATACACAACAGCAGGTAAGAGGATCAGACCCAGAGTCCTCAGAAAACTTTGTCACATACCTGGTTCTGTGCCTGTTCTGGGGAGGAACATAATATTTCTGTCTCCACTTAATATCACTTGTAACACAATGCTCTTGGTTCTGTCATTGGCACTGGGGATGAAGCCCAGGACCTCAGGATCTGAAAAAACGAACTACCTGATTTAAAATGCCTCTGTTTGTTAGCTCTGCGTGGTCCAGTCTCTGGAGGAGGACAGAGAGCTATGAAGTGTGAGTTTAGGTTACACAATCAAGCACCTTTATCAGCTCTATATTTAACAATCGTAAAAAGAATCGGACATTTACTACTGGAGGAGCTGGTGGTGTTTTCTGTATTAGGTTACCGAGCACTTTCCATTTAAACAGATTCTTGTTTCTGAGAAGCTAAAACACCTCCATTGTTTGCAGCAAGTTTTTGAACTTCAGTTGGGAGAAAGCCCTCGGACTTGAGAAGAGCATTTTTGGGGTTTTTTTGTTGTTTGTTTGTTTTCCCCATGAAATTCTCTTCAGGTTTAGCTGAGTTTTAGCTTTTGACAACCACTGTCACCATTTTTTGTTTCAGTTGTGAGCAAAATTTGAGCTTCCAGGTAGTATAACACCTGTATTCTAAACAGATGGGCCCGTGTTACCACCAAAAAAAGCAGCAGACATTGACAATGTTACACCTGGAATAGTGACTGCTTCTGGACCTTCTCAACCAGAGTTGACTGGGGCAGGAGAGAGCCACCTCTGCATTACATATATGGCCAAGTGGTTCATTCACTTCTGTGGGGATTTTACGTGGTCAGGCTCTCCCCCAGTTTCCCCAGAGGAAGAGAGGCAGAATACTGTGTCAGGCTCTCCACAGATCCTACACATCTCCCTGGTCATCTATAGGAAAACAGCTTGCTCTTGCAAAGGCCTGTAACAGAAGTGGTGGAAGTCTGTAATGCAGTGCAGGTGGTTACAGGTGCAAACCAAGAGGATGCAGAATGGAGGTGTTGTGACAGAATTGAGTTTTGTCTTTTTAAAAACCTAGGAAATTACATATGCAAAACTATATTAACAGAACATCATTTAGGTTGTCTATTCAGTCACACAAAAGTTAGTCTGCTCTATACACTGAATAAGGCAGGGGTCCAGTGGTTTTAAGGAAAAACAGCATGTGATAATGCAATTAAAGACTATCATAATGCAAACACCCAAGAGGGCAGAATTAAGGTTGCATAGGCAACCACAAATCTGGCATTTCCTAATTTTCAGTTGCTGAAGTTTTCAACCGTAAAGACTTTTTGAGCAGGGTTGCTTTTTTTGGTATGTTTTATTTTGGGAGGCCGGGGGAGGAGGGGTTGATTCACAGTATGAATATTAAGAACAGTTACATTAGGTATGATACAGACATTTGCAAGGGATGTAAACCTTCATGCTTCAGAGCATGAGGCAACCACTAATTGCCTGGATGTAAGATGAAAATACCCCTATAGGCCTATTATTGAATAACTTCCTACCGTGAGGGCTTTGCCCCTTTCCCTGACGCACACTGCAAAGACTGCCAATGCATAGTCAATACTCAATAAGATGCATCATTTGTCTGATCTGGTATGGCAATTCCTATGTTCCCTATATTGACTAAAATTTTCATTTTTTTTTTACTTGTCTAGCAGAGATGTAAAGAGAGAGGGAATATGCAGAATCCCGAGACCTCTGTTTTTTCCAGTAACTAGGAAACTCCCACATTATCTCCAACTCCTTTTCTTTCTATCCTAAAGATTACAAACGGGCATGAGATGCTTTGCGCCCATTAGCACAGATCTCACATTGTGTTACCGTGTCACTGGCCAGATTCTGATCTCAGGCTCAGTAGTGTGAAGGTAGAGTAGCTCAGCTGAAGTCAATTGGTTAATGAGGAGTCAAACCAGCCCATAACTTCCTCCACCAAATACAAACCACAGTGGAATTTACTGAGTGTACACCTACACCATGACTGGTAAGAAATGTCATTATTATTATCTTTTGAGCATCTCTTTGTGAATGTGGCAGTGAAATTCCATAGAAACATAACGGCCATACTGGGTCAGACCAAAGGTCCATCTAGCCCAGTCTCCTGTCTTCTGACAGTGGCCAGTGCCAGGTTCCCCAGGGGGAATGAACAGAACAGGGAATCATCAAGTGATCCGTCCCCTGTCGCCCATTCCCAGCTTCTGGCAAACAGAGGCTAGGGACACCATCCCTGCCCATCCTGGCTAATAGCCATTGATGGACCTATCCTCCATGAGCTTATCTAGTTCTTTTTTGAACCCTGCTATAGTCTTGGCCCTCAAAACATCTTATGGCAAGGAGTTCCACAGGTTAACTTAGTATTTATCCCTAGGAGATGCATTTTCTCATTTCTAGGCTCTGTGAATCTGAGTCAAAAGTAACCATAGAATCAGTTACAGTCCATACCACTTACAAATGTTAGTACCTCTGGGAGGATTTGTAACAGGGAGGAAAAATAATGCACATGGTGACAAAGAATGTCTGTAAAACATACACTGACTCCAATAGGACAGTGACACTTTAAGGCTACATAGACAGTGATACCAAACTTTTCCGCTGGGGCTGCCTCATATTAGGCACCTAAATTTCTATTTAGGCACCTATATAAAAGGGGCACTGAGCATCCCTTGTGCCCTTTGAGGTCGTTTGGATTAGGAAGAGAAAATCAATGACCATGAATAAACTCTATAGCATTGATTATTTGAGTACACTGATAGGAGATTATTTGCCTCCCTTCTAAACTAAACACTCCCAATCTATATATCTCTTATTTTATAGAAGATTTGACCCACTGGATGGTTTCATGCATATTAACACAGAGCATACAATATTTCTGTAGCTGGGTCATATCCTATCTCTAATGGAAAGCATGTGGGAAATACAAAGAGAACATTCCCTAGGAGTGTCCTTTGACGTGTTATGTTTATACACTGTTTCACAGGAACAATCACAGGGATTATGAGGGATCTGTACTCAATACTTTATTGGCCCATGATTAATTGTAATCCTTATTTTTATTTTTCACCAGCAGAGGAGAGAGTTTCTGGAATAAATGGCAGAGAGAAACCATACCACGGTGACAGAGTTCATTTTCGTAGGATTCACAGATCATCCAGATCTACAGATCCCCCTCTTTATGTTGTTCCTAGTGATGTATGTGGTCAGCCTGATGGGGAATCTTGGGATGATAGCGTTAATCATGGTTGAAACCCGACTTCATTCCCCCATGTACTTTTTCCTAAGCCAGATGTCCATTGTAGATATTGGATATTCCACAGCCATAGCTCCCAGGCTGCTCATGACCTTTGTAGCAGAGATGAGAACCATTCCTTTCATTGAGTGTGCGGCACAACTATTCTTCGTCTGTTTCTTTGTGACCAGTGAATGTTGCCTCCTGGCTGTGATTGCGTATGACCGCTTCAAAGCTATCTGTAATCCACTGCTCTACAGAACCATTATGTCCAAGAGACACTGTGTCCTGTTGGTGGCTGGCACCTATGTCTGTGGCTCTGTGAATTCAATTGTGCAAACTCTATTTATATTCAGTCTGTCCTTCTGCAGCTCCAGTGTTGTCAACCATTTCTTCTGTGACGTGCCCCCCATGCTGAAGCTGTCCTGCTCCGACACTCAGGTCACTGACCTTGTACTTTTCACTTTCTCGACTGTAATTGTCACGACTACTTTCCTGGGTGTCCTTATCTCCTACATGTGCATCCTCGCAGCCATTCTCAGGATCCATTCTGCCAAGGGGAGACGCAAAACCTTTTCCACCTGCGCCTCCCACCTGACAGTCGTCACTATGTTTTATGGGACGCTGATATGTATATATTTAAGGCCCAGTTCCAGCTATTTGATGGACCAAGACAAGGTTACCTCTGTGTTCTATGCCCTTGTGATCCCCATGTTGAACCCCCTGATCTACAGCCTGAGAAACAAGGAGGTAGATGATGCCTTTAAAAGGGTGTTATATAGGAAGATTTTTTCTTGGTAATTATAATCATTATTATATTTTAACCAATAAACAGCAGATGGAAGAATGAATTCTCTGTATCATTATCCTTAGTTCTCTGACTCAGCTACTCCAAGTGACGTTACGTTGTATTGGACTGCGTACAGAAAATATGTTAGAAATTGCTGTTTTCAAGATCCACGAATGAGGGTCTGTGAAACTACGTAGAATTGGCAAGATGCTCTGGCATTTGGCTTAAAGGACAATTGCTGTTGGTCCCCAAACCGATCCTTGAGGAACTCCACTGGTAACTTCCTCCAGCCTGACAGTTTGCCTTTCAGTATGACCCTCTGTAGTCTCCCCTTTAACCAATTCCTTATTCCTTTCAATTTTCATATTGATCCCCATCTTTTCCAATTAAATTAATAATTCCCCATGTGGCACCGTATCAAACGCCTTACTGAAATCTAGGTAAATGATAAATACCATGGAGGGAGAGGAATTATTTAAGCTCAGTACCAATGTGGACAAAAGAACAAATGGATATTGTAGAAGAAAACAAGTTCTTACTTTTCGTTTGGATGCAACAAGTTAGAGACAGTTTTATTTTTAGGCAATTGCAAGAAGGAAGACAGCCGTTTGGATAGAGTGTCCGTTTTTATGCTAATTTTTAAAGTATAAACAATGTAAGGCAAGTATTTATACCTTTTTATTACATAAAGCTCTGCTTTGTTTATACAATTTTTAAATATTTTATTTCTTTTAATTTTTTTTTACTACAATTACATTTTATTATTTTAAGGCAAGGTTAAAACCAGCTTTGCTTTGCAATTTTTGTTCGCTTGCACCAGTTTTGCCTTGATAAGTTTTGCATTCTTAGGGGTTAGAGTTAGCCTGACTTTTGCTTTTTTTTTTTAACAGAACTAAGACGGCTGCCCTTAAATCCCTTTTTTCACACTCCCCCCTTTAGTGCTTTTAGCACAACCATCATTTTTAAACTTTTATTTTTTAGACCTTGTATTTTTGATTTTAGATTAAAAGGATCAGGTTTAGCCCCATAACTTTTGGTTGGATGTAAAGATAATGCGTAATTAGTATGAACATGAAAGGTAGTTTTGTTGTTCTTGTTTTTTATAACCACAATAACATATTTTTAAATTAAACAAAAACAATGTGTTTATTGTAATAGTATGCTGGGGTTATTTTGTAGCCTTAGTTACATAGCACCATACATTATAATTAGTCCATAAAATAAATGCTTTATAGATGGTATGAAAGGCATGTGTTTTAATTTGATATATATTTTGAAGCACATAGATTTGGCCTTGTAATTTACAGATTTTTTTGAACCTGTGGTAGGAGTGAGTGTAGGGTTTGGAATTCGTCAGGTATGAAGGTGGCTTAATTAAAGGGTATTTGAAGCCTAAGATTTAATTGTAGGACTTTATTTGCAGGCCAATAGATAATGATTTTTTGCAGCAGTGGTGAAATTAAAATGTATGTTTTGCAAAATGGTGACCTTAACATTTACACAGCTGTAATTTCTCTTGGAAGAGCAGGTGTTTTGTTAGGGTCGCTTTTTGTTTTCTACTTTTTTAACAAACGCTGTTATAAACCGTGACAATTTTTTTTGGCTTTAGCTTTTGTACGCACTGAGGCTGTGGGGGCATTAAAGGCCAAAAATGTTTGTTGGATTTTTATTTTTATGTAAACATTAGGTATTTTAGGAGCATTGACAATAAATTGGCTAGGCATACCAGGGGAATTATTTTTTTTTTAAATATTACCGTGAATTGTTTAATTTTATATGCGTTTTTTCTACGGACCCGCAGGATTTGGTATGTGGGAGCCCACACCCCTTTAACCGGCCCGTATGCTTGAAAGGAGCACTGCGAGTGCCTGCAACTTTACCCTGAAAATGTTTAAGTTTGTTTTTTACAGCCACAAGCTGGATGGCACTTTTGAAGCATTAGTAAGGGCAGTGGGCCAGACCTGATGCTTAAGGTTACTTTGAATGGCCGTTAGCTGGTTATTTAGGACTTTTTGAATGTTTGAACATGCCAGGTTTTACTGCAATTTTTTTTTTGCCTTAGTGATATTTAATACCATGTTTATTCACAACTTTTGGGTTATTAAAGTAAGGGCAGAGATAACATGTAATTTACCCATTTCAGCTTGCGCTTGGGTTAACTGTGCTTTAGTAATAAGACTAGTGGCCTCTTTTAGTTGCCCTGATTTTTTTATTATGTTGTTTTAAATTGCTGCTGCACTATTGGCCCCACTTGACAGGTGTTTGAACAATTTTTTTTTTTAAGAGGAGACACACGCGCTTTGCTCTGCTAACCGAAAGGCAGCTTCTTTGGAGCAGTTTGGATAGATATAAGTGACCTGAAAGCTAAACAGGGGCAGAGTCAATTTTATAGTTTTTAATATAACATTAATTACTGTTACCTGGTATTTTAGCACATTTCTTTTAGTAAAGTACCATACCACATTTGTTGTTTAAATAGTTTTATAGACTTTTAAGAAGCATTGACATGAATAGCATAGGAAGGGGTATATTGCAATACGGTACAGATTAGGTTAATTACTGGGACTATTTTAGTACAGGTAAATTTTTGGTGGCAGAACACACCCTTTTTTAAATATGAATTTGATTATTTACTAATTGGGTCACCTAAAACAATAAGGACCTTTTTTGACCTATTATAGACCCCTGCAATGGCTATTATATTAACCCCACTACAAAACTCACTAATTTTAATTTTAGATTTGAGGCTTATTTGTAGTGATATTGTATACTTTTATTTGTATTGACTAGTTTTTTATTTAATTGTTTTTCAATATGGGATATTTTGAACCTTAAAATTTTTTTAACCAATATTGAAATAAATGTGAAGGCCTTGGCCCTTGGGTTCTACTAGAATATACGGTGTTTGGATTTGGATTTGTGTTACGGGGGTAGAAGTATCGTGGAGGGAATGGCGGGGGCAGTGGCAACAAGGCACCTTTGGTATTTGTTGTTTGAAAGCGAATTAGGGAGGGCAATACATGCTGAAGGTACTTATTGAAAAACACAGGGCGCCGCCTGTGGAATAAACCCCCAAACCCAATTAATACCACATTTTTAAGAATGGATTTTACAAGGGTTTTTTTGCCAGTGTATAATGCTACGCCTTGTTTACCATGGCCAGTTTTTAATGTTTTTTGTCATTAGGAATTTTTGGATTCTGGCAGTTTTAGCGGAGCCTGTGGGTTTTGGTGGTGGGTTTTGGAGCAATTGTGGTTTCGTACTGTGGAAGAAAAATTATTATTATTATTTTTTTTTAGTTTGAATGCAGCAAGCCAGAAACCGTTTATACTTTAAAAAACTACTAAGGCCAAGGTATCTCTGTCCATTGTATTTCTTCCCTTGCAATTGCCTAAAAAATAAACCATATAAAGCAGTATTTATACCTTTTGATTATATAAGATGGTGTCTTTGTTTATACTTTTTTTTTATATTTTATTTGTTTTTAATCTTTTTTTTCCTAACAATTCCATTTTATTTTTATTTTAAGGCAAGGTTAAACAGCTTTGCTTGCAGTTTTTTAATACGCTTTACCAGGTCTGCCTTTACAAATTTTGCGTTATTATGGTTCTGCGTTAGCCTGACTGTTGCTTTGTTTTTAACACAACTGAGAGGCCGACATTTAATTTTTTTTAATTTTGTTTTTACACTCCCCCCACCTTGTGCATTTTTTTAGCAAAACTACCATTTTAAATTTTTTATTTTTATTAGATTTTGTATTTTTAATTTTAGATTAAATGGTTAGCCTTATCAACTGTGACTGGATATAACAACAAAGCATACTGTTTGAACATGAAAGGTATTTTTGTTATTACATTTTTTATAACAACAATAACATATTTTAAACTACACAAAAACAATATAAACATTACTTTTTTTATTGTAACGATCTGCTGGGGTTGATTTATAGCATTAGTTACATAACACATTAGATTATGATTAGTATAAAATAGACCCTTTATCAACTGTGTGGAATGCATGTTTTCTAATTTAATGTATAATATAATATACTTTGAAGTACATAAATATATATGTACATAAATGAAGTACATAAATATAATATAATTTGAAGTACATAAATTTGACCTTGTAATTTAGAGATTTTTTGAACCTGTGGTAGTACTGAGTGTAGGTTTTGGAATTGGTTTGGTATGAAGGTAGTTTAATTACAAGGTATTGAAAACCTAAGATTTAATTGTAGGACTTTATTTGCAGGCCAATAGTGTAATTGTTCGCAGCAGTGATGAGATTAAAATGTATATTTTACAAAGTGGTGGCCTCAGCATTTACACAGCTGTTACTAACTGGGAAATTAGGTGTTTTGTTCGCGTAGTTTTCTGTTTTCTACCTTTTTAACAACCATTGTTAAAAACAGTAACGACTTTTTTTGGCTTTAGCTTTTGTACGCACTGAAGCTGTGGGGGCTTTAAAGGCCAAAGTGTGTGTTAATTTTTTATTTTTATGTAAACATTAGGTGGTTTAGGAGCACTGACAAAATCGGCTAGGCATACAAGGTGGGTTAATTTTTTAAATATTACGGTGAATATTTGTTTCATGTTATATGCATTTTTTTTACGGACCTCCAGGATTTGGTATATGGAAGCCCACACCCCTTTAACCGGCCCGTATGCTTGGAAGGAGCACTGCGAGTGCCTGCAACTTTACCCTGAAAATGTTTAAGTATGTTTTTACGGCCACAGATTAGATGGCACTTTTGAAGCACTAGTAAGGGCAGGGGACCAAGCCTGATGCTTAAGGTTACTTTGAATGGCCATTAGCTGCTTATTTGAGAAATTTTGAATGTTTGAACATGCCAGATTTGACTGCATTTTTTTTTTGCCTTAGTGATATTTAATACCATTTTTGTTAACCGCTTTTGGGTCATTGAACTAAGGGTGGAGATAACATGTAATTTACCAACTTTAGCCTGTAGCTGGGTTACCTGTGCTTTAGTAATAAGACCAGTGGCCTTTTTTAGCTGTTTTAATTTTTTATTATGCTGTTGGCCTTGAAATGTTTTAAATTGCTGCTGCACTCCTGGCACCATTTTATAGGTGTTTTACCAGATTTCATTTTTCTGGAGGAGACCCATGGCCTTTGTTGTACCAACCGAACAGCAGCCCCCTTGGAGCAGTTTGGATACATAAAATTGACCTGAAATGAGATAGGGCCAAACAAATTTTACAATTTTTAATGTAACATTAATTACTGTTAATTAGTATTTTAAAACATTTTTTTAATAAATACGGTACCACATTTGTTTAAAAATTTTTATATACCTTTAAGAAGCATTGACATGAATAGCATAGGAAGGGGTATATTGCAATACGGTACAGATTAGGTTATTAATTACTGGGACTATTTTAGTACAGGTAAATTTTTGGTGGCAGAACACACCTTTTTTAAATATGAATTTGATTATTTACTAATTGGGTCACCAAAAACAGTAAGGACCCATTTTTATATATATATATTACAGACCCCTGGAATGGCCATTATATTAACCCCATTATAAAACCCACTAATTTACATTTTAAATTTTTTAGGCTTATTTGTAGTCATGTGATATACCTTTACTTTTACTGACCGGTTTGTTTTATTTAATTGTTTGCTTATATGGGATATTTTGAACCTTAAAAATATTTTTAAACAATATTTAAATAAATTACTAAAGTGGGAAGGCCTTGGCTATTGGGTGTTATTAGACTATATGGTATTGTCTGTACTTGGATGTGTTATGGGGTGATAGTATAGTGGAGAAAATGGCGGGGGCAGTGGCAACAAGGCGTTTCTGGTATTTGTTATTTAACAGCCAATCAGAAAGGACAATACATGCTGAAGATATTTATTTAAAAACACAGGGCACAGCCTGTGGAATAAAGCCCCACATTTAATTAATACCACTTTGTTAAGCATGGGTTTTACAAGGCTTTTTTGGCCAGTGTATAATTTTTTGGTTTTTTACCAGGGTTAGTTTTTAATGTTTTTTGTAGTTAGGAATTTTTGGACGTTGGCAGTTCTAGCAGAGAGAGCGGGTTTTTTTGTTTGAAGCAGTTGTGGTTTACTACCATGCAGGGGAGAAGTTACCAGCACGTTACCCTGCAGTGGGTTGGGTTTTTTTAGCACATTCTGGCTATGTGGTAATTTCATTAGTGGACAAGGGAGAGGTTACTAGCACTTCACCTTGTTTGTTTTTTTGTTTGTTTGTTTGTTTTGCTGACCAGAAGAAGGAAAAGAAATACCAGAAGGAGGGACCGGCTGATTAGTAGTTGAAGTGGAGTTATTTTGAGGCCGAGGGGCTTTTTTGCAGGGAGAAGCAAGGGTTCAGGCAGTGAGCTCTTGGCACTTTACAGCAGTGTTGGTAGTTAGCAGGACTTGCTAAGGGCCTTTTTAGCGTGGGGCCAGAGCAGTTTTTGTTGATGGACCTGTACGCAGACCCAGTTACCTGTTTTTTAACCAATGGCAGGTTGGTTGAGGTTTCTTGGAGCAGGACTTTTCTTACCTGTGAATACAGAGACCTAACACATTTTATTAATGCCTGGCAGTGTTCTGCAGATTTTACGGCTGCTTGGACCCATTTTAAGCCCCTTTTTTTTCTTGGGGCAGTTAGGTTTTAATAAAACCCCTTATGTATTTTTAGCTCATTTGACGAAAATGTTTATGGCCAAATGATTTTAATTAAATCGTTTTTTTGCCTGGATTTATTTGCAGACCTTTTTTGGAAAAGGGCCCTTTTTTTTTTTTTAAGACTGGCTGCAAAGAAACCAAGAATTTCTTTTTTTTCCCAGCATTTTGTAAAATTTAACTGCTTAATTTTTTTAGCAATTATAGAGTTAACTTTAGTTTTTTTAAATTACTTATTTTTTAAAATGACACTTAAAACAGTAAAATCTAAGTTAATTAATTGTTTTAGGGATTTAAATTTTTGATGCTTGTAATTAGCTATGCTTTTAAAGTTTTTAACTTTTAAAAAAAAAATTTGTGTTGCTTGCTTGGGCCCGATTTTGCTTTTTTTGCTGAACCGTTCCTTTTTATGGGTACAAGCCTTGTTTTATTACCACTTTAGCAAGGAGGGTGGGCTTTTTAACTAGCCCCCACCCCTTTGGGTTATTTTTTTGGAAACATTTTTATTTCCAAGGGCTACCCGGGTGGTGGCGTGTGAGGCTGGCCACCTGGGCAGAATGCACGGCCAATTGGCGTTGTCACTGTTTCATGTTTTTTACGGCAGACACACGGCCATTGCGGCATATGCTGAGCACACATGGTTAAATTTTCACATGTTCCTGAAGGGCTGGTACTTGCTTAGCCAGGGCTTTCAGGCGGGTGCATTCCGCTTTTTTTGCCTGGAAGTTTTGTTTTAAGGCTTGCAACTTGTTTTGGGCGGAGGTTTGAGTTGCTGCTTGGATAGTGATTTATGCTTTTAGTTGCTTCATTTTTTTTAGCTGTTGGGTACACATATTTTTTTAATTTTTTTTTATTGCTTACTTTTGCTATGACTTGGGGTAGACCCACCTGCACCCTTTGTTTGCAGCCTGGGGTGGAGAGAGGAATGCTAAACTGTTTTTTGGTTTTTAGGCATACTACAAAGGAGAGTGGGGCTTATTTTTAATTATGCAATTTTTAACCTATAATACCAACAGTGCCAAACAAAGCAAACGTGAAATAACAAGGATAAAACAGATAGATGGTGTGCACTGTTCAGGGCTTTTTTCCTTTGCAATTTTTTCTTAAACTGTCTCAGATTTTTTGTTACCAATTTGCCTGTGCCTTAGTTAATTAGGCTAAGACCACAGGATCGCAGGGGCGGAGATGAAGAGCACACACCATGTGACTGAATTTTAAATCTTTATCAATAAACTAACACAGTGGTGAGTGCGGGAACTGCTTTTACGTTACTTAAAGGAAGAAAAAACGTTAATACTTAAACTTTGACCCACTTTTATATATGTACACACGCTGCCCGGGCTGGCCAGCCCTGGGGGTAGGAGAGAGAGAGGTGGATGGCAGGTTGTTTTGTGTATAGATTGTTTAGAGGTACGCTGCAAAATTTTGTAACTTGCTTTTCCTTTTGGGAGGGATTTTTATGCCCTGGGTTTTTTGGGGCGTTCCTTTTAGGGATCTTTGCTTGGTATTTTAGTTTAGGCCGGCTGTTTGTGGCCTTTTTAGCGTTTTCAAACCATTCTGGCTTTAGGGTTACAAAGGCAGACTGTTGGGTTTTATCGGGCGGCCAACCTTTGCAAATGTAATTTTAGTTTTGCAACTTATTTGCTTTTTGTTTTATGTGTGTTTATTATTTTTTTTACAGCCAGCTGGGGCTGAAAGCAGTTTTTTCTGCTTGGCTTGGTCTCTGTTTTTTGATTTTTGAATGCAGGGCAGCTTTTTTTATTTTTAGGCCAAACTGACTTTTTAAATTAAGCCTTCCCCCGCCCCCCCCCCTTTTTTTTTTTGCATTTACCTTTAACTAATTGCGGATATGGAAGAGCTGAGAGGGTTAACAATATAGTTTGGGTAGGGAGGCATTTGGTTGCATTACATTTAGTTTTTAAATTTTGTACTTGAGTTTTTAATTTGGGGAGGGAGTTTTTTAGCTTTTGCACTTGAGACTTATGGAGGTTTTTGTAGCTTTTTTTTTTGAGGTGTATGATTTTATTTAAATTGAAGGTACCTTTTAGTGGGAATTGTTTAGAGGGATTATTATGTAAAAATTTTAATTACACAAGGGAGTATTTTGTTCGCTTAGCGGCTTATAAAATAGTTTCCCCAGTTTATTTTGGTTGCTGTGTTAGCTGCTTAAAAGCTAAAAAGATTTTTACACACTTTAGGGAAAGGTTTTGCAGGGTAGCAGCTTATAAGTAGGAAAGGCTTTTACTTTTTTGCACTGTTTGCTGGGTCATGAGGTTTGGCTGACCCCTCCCCCCTTCTGCTTTTTTACTTAGAGAGTGAGGGCCCTGGTGTGCGTGAAGTGAGCTTAAGTCCCAGACCTCGATAGCGGCATTTACTTTTTACACATTTATTTTTTACTTTTATTTTATTTTATCTTTAGATGCATTTTTTAAACTATAACCTTAATGTTTTATGTTTGGACGTAATACATCCTTATTGAGGCAGCAAAAATTTTTAGCGTTGATTAGGTTTGACCTCAACCTTATATTGGGGGTGCGGAAAAAAGTTTTTCAGCACCACTTTGCATTTGACCTTGTTGCATAATAAATAAGTTTGCATGGCGTGAGCCCAAAGGGACAGACAGCCCCATGGTTAGGGTTTTGTTTTGTTTTGTTTTTTTTTGATACCCCAGTATCAATTTTTAAAGGTTTTTTTACCTTTTGTTTGGCGCTTTGGGCTTTGAATGGGAACGGTTTGTAGTAGTTGCTGCTGTTTTAGCCGGGCATCGTTATCCGAGTCACGGCACCAAATTGTGGAAGAAAACAAGTTCTTACTTTTAGTTTGGATGCAACAAGTTAGAGACAGTTTTATTTTTAGGCAATTGTGAGAAGGAAGAGGGCCATTTGGACAGAGTGTCCTTAGGCAAATTTTTAAAGTATAAACAATGTAAAGCAAGTATTTATAGCTTTTTATTATTTATGTAATAATAAAGCTTTGTTTTGTTTATACTTTTTTATATTTTATTTGTAGCAAAAAATGTTAAACAATTACAATTTATTGTTATTGTAAGGCAACGTTAAAACCAGCTTTGCTTTGCAATTTTTATACGCTTACCAGTTTTCCCTTTATAAGTTTTGCATTAGAGTTAGCCTGACTTTTGCTTTCTTTTCAACAGAACTAAGATGGCTGCACTTAAATCCCTTTTTCTTACTTCCACAGGAAGTTTAGACTTGAAATTAGACGAAGGTTTCTAACCATCAGAGGAGTGAAGTTCTGGAACAGCCTTCCAAGGGAAGCAGTGGGGGCAAAAGACCTAGCTGGTTTCAAGATTAAGCTTGATAAATTTATGGAGGGAGATGGTATGATGGGTTAACATGATTTTGGCAATTAATTGATCTTTGACTATTTGTGGTAGATGGGGCCCAGTGGCCTGGGACAGGATGTTGGATGGAATGGGATCTGAGTTACCCAGAAAAGAATTCTCTGTAGTATCTGTCTGGTGAGTCTTGCCCACATGCTCAGGGTTCAGCTGATTGCCATATTTGGGGTCAGGAAGGAATTTTCCCCCAGGGCAGATTGGCAGAAGCCCTGGGGTTCTTTTGCCTTCCTCTGCAGCATAGGGCACGGGTCACTTGCTGGAGGATTCTCTGCACCTTGAAGTCTTTAAACCATGATTTGAGGACTTCAATAGCTCAGACGCAGGTGAGAGGTTTATTGCAGGAGTGGGTGGGTGAGATTCTGTGGCCTGCACACAACACTCGCCATTAAAGGCATGTGTTCCGTATGGCTGATGTCAGGTGTGCAGTCCAGAATAACAGGGTAATATCTTACTGACTTAAGATCTCCCACAATCATCCATTTGACTTTTGTTGCCAGTAACTGAATGATGTCATGTTGAATGGTTTTACAAGGTAGTAGTGTGTGTACATTTCTTGTGTGATGACACTTCTTAGAAGCTCCTGGAGTACAGCACCAAACTCAGCCATCAGCTCCACAATTTTAAGGAAGTTTCCATTGTTTGGCACATACAGCTGATCTGAAATGCCACGCAGTGCTAGGTTTTGGGTAGCAAGCATTTTCACAATGGCAAGGAGCCTTTTCCGAACATTTTGCCAGGAAAGAGACTCTGATGCAATCTTCTCCTGATGCTGATCATCTATGGTGGCCTTTAACCTTAGTCTCATCTCAAGCTCTTTCCACCTATGGAATGCTGTCTGGTGATTTGCTGCCTTCTCATGGCACGCCAGATTTCTAGCCAGATTTTTCCAGTCCTTTGTTTCTGTAGAACCCAACGTGGCTGGAACATTAGAATGCAGTATTCTCGATTTTTGAATACAGAAGCCGTGGCCTCTCCACTTTCTCACCATTGGGGATTTCATGCTAGTAATGTGTTGGATGGGAACTACTATTTTCATTGTCTTTGGGGAACATGAAGTTTTTCACTTGCTGTGGCCCATGCAGTACAAGGAAGTCCCTCAGGCTACTGCTCAAGTGGGTCCACAGTCCTGGATCATCTAGACTCAAGGAATTCAACTCAGCAGCAGCAGTTTCGTGCGCCTCCACCACACTCTTCTCTGATCTACACTTTTCTTCAGGAACGTGCATGGTTCCATCCATTGGAGATGCAGATATGGATGCTGCAGTAGCTGCCAGGTCACCTGCACTCTGACTAACTGGAAGATCAGGCATCTCCTCACTGGGGCTGGAAGACTCACCCTGAACATTTGTGTCTATGTATCTCAGGAGAGCTCCTTCCTGCTTAGATAAAGAAAGCAAAGGAAGCTTTTCTCTTTTTCTGAATGCTGCCTCAGAGGGACGTTTTCTTCTTTCACTCATGACGGATGTTCTGTGCCAGCTATAGTGGCTCCCAACACTCAATTGAAGGGGACAAATAAGCAGGCTGGTAGCAGGGCCTGAGTGAGGGAAGATATCAGCGTCTTAAGGGCCTAACTGGCTCCTACTACCTTAGCTGACTTCCTGTTCTCCTCAGGTGGGTTCAGGGAAGCAGCAGGACACAGGAAGCTCCCTGAGAAGCTGGGGTTAATCAGTCCAGGCTCCTGGGGATGCTAGAGAGGTACATAAGAGGCTCCTCCTCCTCTCTCCCCCTGCAGCTCCTGCTGCTTTCTGTCATTCTCTCTCACCTTTTCTCCTGCCTGCCTGTTATGTCTCTTGTGCCCTCCTTCCTCCAGCACAGCACTCCACCCTCTCTGTGCATCTCGAGCAGAGAGAATCCACATGCACCAGCAGCAGACACAGTTTTCTACACTCTCTGTCCTAGTGGCACCCCCCACAGTCTGGCACCTGAGGTGGCCACCTCAGTTCACCTCCTAGTAAGGCCAGCCGTGTCCTGTGGGCACAGAGCACCTAATTCTCACTGAGGGCAGCCTGGAAGGCTGGATGTGCACATTACAGGAAGTAGACTGTCAGGGCAGCATAATCTACTGAAAAACTGTGTATTGCTCATTGCAACCCAGGCTCTCACTGTGTGGCTCTTTGTCCTACCTCTGTTGTGTAGAGCATGAGCAGAGGTTTATGAGATGGCGGCTGCTGCTGTGGCCAGCCATCTCAGTACATTTCCCATTGTCTCTCTTCTGGCTGTGGATGCTTGACTGCAGCAGCTCCGCGGAGGTCCCAGCCTCGCTCTTTAATGTCCATTCTCCACTTGCTTGGATGGCACTTCATGGACCATTGAGTAGCCTCCTGAAAACATCCCAGTTGTGGACACAGGCACCAGCAACCGATTCCCCAAGCCAAACTCCCCTTCACAATCCAGAGAAACAGCCTGGAGCACCGGGTTTGACCCATGCTGACTGCAGACACCACGCCTGCTGCATGGTGACTCCTGTGACCCCTCTAGCCCATCAGCACTCGGCTCTCCTGCATTCTGCTGAGCGGCTGAGATCTGGGGGAACAGAAACCCTTTGTTAGAGATGGAAAATTTCTTCACAGGGTCACTCTGTTAATGGCTGCCAGACGCCTTCCCTGTGAAACCCCAAATGTGCAGCCCCTCGGATTCCCACAGGGGAGATCTCTGCTCATTCACTGGTCACCCGTGGCTGCGGTCTCTGATGGGGAATGTAGAGGGGTCTCTGCAGACGGTCCCTTCTACAGCATCCATAATGGGAGGAGGTTTGGCCTTGTGATGTGAGGCATGGATCTGAGACTTAGGGCTCCTGGATTCTGTGACTCTGGAAGGGGGCGAGGTCTAGTGGGTGGAGCTGGATTGGTTGACAATGAGTGAGCGGAGCTTGTGCTGAAGGACCCTGGTTCAATCCCCCCCAATTCCTGTGGTGTCTACATGTGGCCAGTGATGAGCTGCCAAAATCTTAACAACCGGTTCCCTATAAAAAGTTCTGATTTAAGGGATGTGCCCCAGTATGTATTTTTTGTACCAACAGGGTTACCAAACATCTGTATTTTCCCGGGAGGAATTTTTAAAATTTAAAAATTCCTCCTGGACGGCGATTTAAGAACCAAAAATCCTGACCTGTCTGGGAAAATATGGATGTATATGAACCCTGCCTAAAGTTCTTTTTTAAAAAGATGGGCCTGTACTAGAAATGAGCTCCGTTTCACGTGTGTGGGTCCCTGCCACTCCCTGGGGGTGTGCTAGGGTGACCAGATGTCCTGATTTTATAGGGACAGTCCCGATTTTGGGGTCTTTTTCTTATATAGGCTCCTATTACCCCCCGGCTCCTATTACCCCCCACCCCGTGTCCTGATTTTTCACACTTGCTGTCTGGTCACCCTAGGGTGTGCACATGTGTGGGTCCCAGCTGCTCCCTGCCCCCCTCATTGAAGCAGGTGTGCAGGGTTACTGCCCTGGGAACAGCAGGGCACCAGTGGATGTGGGGGTGGGAGCAGCAGGGGGTGGCTGGAGACAGGGGCTGGCTGCAGGCAGGGGGTGCGGCAGGGGGTGGCTGCGGGCAGGAGGAGCGGCAGAGGGTGGCTGGAGGCAGGGGGTGGCTGCGGGCAGGGGGAGCGGCAGAGGGTGGCTGCGGGCAGGGGGAGCGGCAGGGGGTGGCTGGAGACAGGGGCTGGCTGCGGGCAGGGAGGTGGGTGCTCACGGGGAGAGAAGCCGGATGCAGCCCAGGCCCAGCAGAGCAGCCGGGGACCCACCAGGCAGCAGCGGGAGCCCCAGGGCCAGGGGAGCAGCAGCAGCCCCCGGGCTCGTGCTCAGGGCCAGGTGGCAGCCCACATGGCTCCCGCAGCGCAGCGCCGCGCCCCCGGCGGCCCGAGGAGGAATTACATCACTTCCCGGCCGGAGCCCATCAAAGCCTCAGTGCCCCCTGCAGGGAAGCAGGTTAACAACCAGTTCTAAAATGGTTTCAAAATGTAACAACCGGTTCGCGCGAACTGGCTCCAGCTCGCCACTGCATGTGGCCATGACTTTACTTACCTGTCAGTGTAGGTTGTTCAGACTATTCCTGGACACATGGTACATCTGCTGCTGGCCATCCCTGAGATGTAGGTCCTTCATCCACACAAGGACATGGCACATCAAGGTCAATCCAGCAGCTCCCATCTGGTCTTCACCTCTGCAAGGGACGGCTCGTCCGACCCTGACCAGAGAAAGACAGGGTGGTGTTCTTCAGGGGAATCTGCTGGAGCTCCCGTATCCCCCGCTCCAGCTCTCTCCCCCACACGCGAAGGAATTTCCAAAGATACCACTAATCGTGGATAAACAAAGCAGCCAAGATGAGGTCAGTGTGAGTGGATTTACTGAGCAGACTGGTTCTAAGGGAAGAACAAATTTCTCTCCTGCTCTAGGGAGATTCCCATCGGAAAAGTATCTGATGGCGGGGGTGGGGGCAATGCAAGCCCCCAGCCCCTTGAATGGCAGGAAATCAGGACTCGGGGAGTTAAGGGGTGTCTCTGTCCTGCTGCAGGGAGCAGGCCTGGAGAGCAGAAAGGGCACTAGTGGCATTGACTTCTACCTGTGAAGGTGGCTGAACCTTCTTGCAGACATCAGAGTCGAAGATCCTCACACCTCCTTTGGGGATCCTTTTCCCTAGGAATAAAATAAGGAGAATGACGTGTGAAGCCCAGGTCTGGGATCCAGGGAAAAGGCAGGATCTCAGCCAGACTAGGTACCAGGAACCTGATCTTTATCCCAAGAACCACAATTACCCGGATGAGGTTTTCTCCCCCATTTCCTTCCAGGTTATTTGCTCACAGGATTCATTGGTTTGTTTTGCTGTGTTTCCACGCTCTGCATCTGTTCATTGGTTTAAGTAACATTCTTTCAGTTTTTGCTTCTGTTTCCTCTTATTACAGGGTAGCATCTGCTTCGCACCTTTAAAAACTAAATTAAAAACAAAATCCTGATTCTACATTGAAGTGGAAAGTTTCTGAGAATTTGGCTACAGAACTTTAGTGTCTGCATATGTCATTCACTATTATTTATTCTGGTGCAGGTCTGATGCAATCTGCCCACCCAAGAATACCCACATGAAGCATGGGGTGCCCTTAGAATACCAGTTAAAAGAGAGGATGAGAGTAGATTAATAGTGTGTGTGGGGGGGAGAATCCAAAAAAATCCAGTGCATCAGCACTTCTCTGCATCACTGCAGCACCAGTCCCGGGAGCAATACAGGTTAAAAATCTCCATGGTTCTTTCCCCCTAGAACCATATCTGAACAGAAAAAGGCCTTCAGCCAATTATTTCCTTACACTCTGAATGGGTGAAATTCAGCCCTGGGCAGACAGCCAGGGCAAGGTCTGTGCATCACAGCGGGTTTAAGTGGCACTTCATTGCCCAGGTGCTGTGAGACTTCGGTGGCATAGTTTTCATCCTGGATTGGAATAGACAGTGGGAATCCTGTGAGGTACAGAGCAGAGAGAGGTTTGGGCTACGACGTTCACCTCAGAGGCTGAGCTTCTGCAGACTTTTGGGATGTTCCCATCTGAGGAGGATGATTTTGGCCAGCCCTAGTTCAGAGCTTTCAGTCACCTCAACCGGTGATTCTCTGGCACAACTGTTCTAATGTATCTGAACTTTTCAGGCCTTGCCCCCACCTCTGACACCCCTTGTACCTCACCATTGCCCTCTAACAGCCCCTGTCCCTTCTCTTGAGCCCTGCCACGCCCCAAAAAAGAGAGTAGCTCATGCTCCTTCTCTCTTAGACCTTCTTCTTACACGATCCTTCCCTACCTTTTGATAAACTGATCACTGTGCCCTTCCCCAGCTCCTGGAGGATTTGTGGCTCCTCAGGACAACCTGGGAATGGGTGGCTCCTACCTCCTGGTGGGGTGTGTGGTTTTCCATCTAAGCATCCCTGAGAGCCAGTACTTCTCGATTTCACAGGATGAGGTCATGGCTCCCCAAGCCCGGCCAGCTGCAGGCTGCATTGCTGTTGGCGACATGGACAGATCCCAGAGCCTGGAAGACAGAGCGGGGAGGAAACCCTTGCTCATTTCCCTTTCAGAGCCCCTTTGAAGATGGGCCAAGAGGGAAGGAGAGGATGAAGGGCAGAAAGTGAAGCTGCCCCTGTGGGGAGGGCACTCCTGTAGAACCCAGTCAGTTCCCAGCTCTCCCCCACATTGCTCGGTGTGACCTTGGAGAGGTCACTTCACAACCTTCATTCCCTGTCTGTAAAATGGGGGTACAAGTCCCCCCCCACAGGGAGGAGAAGGGAGGAGAGACCCATTTTCGGTGAGGGACTCAGACACTCTGGGCACAGACTGTGCCAGAGTGAGGGAAGGGACCCAGAGTTTGCTCCCTAGACCCAGGGGAGGAAGATGTTATCAGAAGGTCAGCAAAGGGGATGGGCCAGGTACTGCTGCCATGGACAGAGCTTAGGGATTTGGTCAGTGCCAGGGACTTTGTACCTCCCTTCAGCAAATGGCTTCCCTCTTGCCATCAGCAGTCCATACAGTATCTGAATTCCTTCCTAGTGTCCTGAAGGGGCTCCCTTCATTCTTCTTGCATGTGATGGATTTGTTGACCCAGGTCGATAGCTGGGAATTTCGGAGAGGTCATTTGTAGCATGACATGAAATCAGTGGGAAATCTACATTTAGCAAAATAAAGGTTTCATTGGCCTTTGCAAATTCAGAACTGATCTGTCCTCTCAATCGACAGTACATGTTCAGAAGAGGATGAAGCGCGCCATCGTGGTCAGGTGATCTATGAGAGTCAGTTCCATCATGTGGCCATTTGATTCGGTAAAATTCCTGGCAATGGCTGCCCATGGCCAGGGCAGGGTCTCCAGAGGCCTGAAATGCCAAGGAGTTTGGTGCGTGGTGCCTTGGTGAAAGCGCAGAAGTCACATCAGTCAAGCTAAGTCTGAATTTCAGCACACATCTGGCACCAGCAAATGAAGCAGGCCCTGGTGGTCATAATAGATGCGTCTACTTCCAGGATGAGTGCTGAACCTCCAAATAGGTGCAGTAGTGAAGGTAGTTGTGAGCTGTTTGCGGGCTTTTTGGAACTTAGGTGACCAAACGAACGTGGCCATTATGTGGAGGAGAGCTCTCGTGGGGGTTATTGGCTCTGAGAAACCTGGGCCGAAGCAGCAGTAAAGTGGGTGAAGTCTAGGAAACGATGGTCTTCTTGAGGACTCAGACTTCATCCCATCTGTGAATGGCTTCCACCTTATTTGGATCAATCGTAACATTTTCCGGGGAGAGGACGTACCCCAAAAACTCTGTGGAGAGTTGGCCGGAGGTACGCTTTTCCAATTCTGTGCTGAGACCATGCTGCCGAAACCTCTCCAGGTTCAGGTGTGGTGCGCATGCTGCTCTCGGTTCTCAAAAAAAAGAAGTCTGTCACCTGAATAGATGACACTGTGCGGATCCACAATGGCCCCAAATACATCACTGATGAAGTGTTGCAAGTGTTGCAAGTGTTGCAAGGGCAGGGGACTGTTAGTTAGCTCAAATGGCATGTCTGACAGTTAAAATGTCCATAGTGTGCTTTGAAATCTGCCTTCCATTTGTCCCCTGCCCAAATGAGTGTTAGATTGGAAATCCTCACAGATGAATTTTGATGAACAACTTTGCAGATTTCGTGCGAGCCAACAATTGTGGGATTCCCAGCAGGGGGTTATGGTTCCAAACGATCATTTTTTTCAGGGGCTGATTGTCTAAAGAGAGACATAGTAGAGTCCCACATTTCTTCTTCCCCAAAAGGGCCTGGGCACCCGTGGGAAACGCTGATTTGCTCATAAACTATTAGGACCAGTATTCAGGCCTGTACGCAGGGAGAGCCACTAATTCTGGTTCCACCAATGTGTAAATACTGGTGAAGGCAACTTTCAACCAAGGTTGCAGGTCAAGAGGGCAGTCATAGTCCCGGTGCAGAGGCAACGAGTCCCCATTTCTTTCAAAGGTATCCATGTAATCCGGGTATTGATCAGGAATGCCGGGTGTCCGAGTCAAGAAGGTGGAGTAGGTTCAGGGGCAGAGGCTGGTTCAAGGAACCCCGACATTTTCAGTCATTTCCATTGCGCAACTCCAGCAGGGACATCATCGGACCAGGCTCATGTAGTGAGGCCCTGGTTTCACACCTGGTGTGGTGTGTCCCTGTTGCATACAGGCCACTGACTTGCGGAGAGCCTGCTTTTCTCCAAAAAGTTGCACCACCTAATGTCACGTACTGCATCTGAGAATGATGCCCAGGGGTTGGAGCACAGGTCGCAGCAAGGTGCAGGATTGTGCCGAGGCTAAGAGTGGTGCTAGAATCAAGGTCCAGGGACACACTAGGGTCAAAACCGAGATCAGAGTCCATCAACAAAGCAGAAGCAGAACCAGGGTCAGAGTCTAAATCCATGCCAAAGGTCATAGCCCGGTAGTCAGAGAGCAAAGATCAGCCAAGTCAATGTCAAGCCAAAGTCCATATACAGGCCGAGGGTCAAAGCCGGGTAGTCAACGTCCAAGTGGTTGGGGAAGATCAGGAGGAGAAGGCAATGCTGGAACGGGTCAGTGGAGGGCCTGGAGCGGGGCTAAAGAAGGGTAAGGAGATATGGAATCAAGATGGGCAGGCAACGTCTGGAGCCAAGAAGGGTCACGCCAAAGTCATAATCAAAGACCGGAGCCAAGGGTCAAACCAGAGTCAACAGTGAAGAACCGGAGGGCAGGGCAGGACAGGGTGGTGCATGCAGGCGGGAACCAGGATGACTTACAGGTTCTCCTAGGCACTGCTCAGCTGGATCCCTAGAGACCCCTAATCGGGGGACTCCCTTCCTAGGAATAAAAGAAGGAGAGCAAGATGACAAAGATGTCTCTGACCCTGGGGTCCAAGCCAAGGGGAGCTCCCACCCAGGCATTGTGCCAGGACCCCATCACCCTCCTGGTTCATTTCACACTCAGAGACCCCCGCCAGGAGGAGGGGAGAATAAAGGGCAGAAAGTGAAGTTGCCTCTTGGGGAAAGGGACTAGCCTGGGATCCAGTCCAGTTCCCAGATCTACCCCCAGGAGTGTGTGACCAGGATCGCAGCCCTTCCTCTGTGTCTCAGTTCCCACCTGCCAGATGGGGAGGATCCTTCCTTGCCCCGAGGTGTTAGGGGGGAGTTTCATTCCTGTCTGGGAAGGGTTCAGATACCATGTGTGTGGCTTGGGACCCAGGTGGGGGATGGTCAGACATTCACTGCGACGGGGTAACATGGGCCATGGGGAGGTCTGAGCAGTGACGACAGGGGAGGGCTCCACATCGGGCCACCCCTCCCAGACTGCAATGGTTACTGAGGATAAACCCTGGCTCTGCGGATGCTCCCATTTCTGGGCCAGTCCCATGGCCCTGAAAGCCTGATGCTTCTGAAACTGGCCTCTGGGCATGGGGGCAGGGACCGTATCTGGCCTGGCCCCAGCTCCAGGGGTCAGGGTGGGGCAGGGTGGTGAGAGCGAGGTGCTCGGCCTGGGTTTCTCTCAGTGCTGTGGGGTTTATGGCCCCTCCCCCTAGTCCTTCTCCCCCAGGCCCAGCAGGAAAGAGCAGTACCTGCAGCAGGGAGTGGGAGCTTCTGGGCACAGGAAGGGGGGGCCCTTCAAAGCTGTCCCACGGAGCACAGCCCCTGCAGCGCTTTGGGCACCTGGCGCAGGCACCGGATGTAGAACAGGTGCGCCATGATCGTCGCTGTAACGTCTTCCTGCTGCAAGGGAACAAGGATGGGTCAGAGACTCCAACACCCATGGCAACGAAGGGCATGAACGGCCCTGGGAGCCAGCAAAATTTCCACCCCAACCCTCCCCACATCCAAGGGACAGATTCCCGCACCCAACCCTCCGAGACGAAATCTTGTCTCCTTTTGAGTGACCTCCAACCCCACTCCCACCGTTGTGGAATGAACTCCTGTCCCCTTCCTCTCAGTCCCCCCGTGAGAGCTGTTCTACCTCCCAACCCAGCCGGGGATTAAGATCCGTTCCCCAGAATCCCCTCATCCACCCTCTCCCCCTCCAGCTGAGGGGCTGGAAGGCTCTGGGCAGTAGTGCTGTGGGGTGAGAGGACACGGACACCTTTCCCAAGGGACCCCCGCCCCCATTATTAAGATGATGCCATGGACAGTAGCTCTGGGGAATGGGGCACTTCAGCAGCCTCTGCTGACTGACTCCTCCAGTTCTCCCAGAGCAGGTGGTGGCTGGGATAACATGATACTAGGGCCCTAGGAACCAGCCTGAGGCCCAGAGGGGTATGAAACTCTCACGGGGGAGTTGGCAGCCCCTAGCATGAGCAATAGCAGCCTGTCATGTTGATGTGACACCTGTTAGGAAATAGCCGAGCTGGGTCTGCTCTGCTTTGAGCTGCTCAGGGGAGAAGCTGACTCCTACCAATAGCACCTGCCCCGGTTCATCCTCTCCTTGCTCCCAGGTCAGTGCATGGGGATGGGATGGGAGTGACTGTCAATAGCCTGGAGGTGAAAGGCCCTGGGTGTCCCTCCCCAATTGATCCTTCTTTGGTTACCTCGTTCCCAATCAGCTGGCCGGCTTCCCCCAGGATAGAATATGTCAGCACAAGCCCAGCCTGGCTGACATGGAGCTGGGGGTCATGTATGGCCAGAAGCGCTGCCTGGAGGAAAGATCTTTTCTGGCCTTCTGTGAAGATCTCTCCAAAGACCTAAAACCAACAGCACCAGAGCCCTTGTCAATTGTAAAGAACCAGGCTCCAAATCCCTCTAGTATCTCACAAGGTGGACAAGAGTCCTGGGGCAGCCAACTTTTGGGGTCCCATGGACCAAGGAACCCCCTTCAGTAAGAGGTTGCAGGCACTGAGGAATAGCTCTTTCTGGAGCAGGAGTCACGCTCCAGTCTGCGCGCTCTGGAACCCAGCTCACAAAGACAACAAAGGACCCGCTACTGCTCCCAGCAGCGATATCTCCTGCAGCTCACTCGCTAGAGGTTAGGGGCCTTTTCGATCTGCTTCCGTTCCTGCTCCCCACCCCACCGACAATCCCACGAGCATCACATATGCTGCAGTGACTCAGCCCAGGAAAGGAGCTCAGTGTCCCTCACCCAACGCCCAGGGCAGGGGCAGGTTCTGCTTCCTGACTCGCCCTGGTGCTCGGCAAACCCCACACCCTGCCTGTGCTTCCACAGGTGCAGGGAATCCAACAAGGATCTGGTCCAGCAATTGCTGGTGTGAGCTTCCCAACTCACTGACCCAGGGGTTCCCCTCTCAGACACCAGGGTGTCAGCCAGGGAGACAGTGAGCAGAGCCAGACCCCTGGGGATACAATCCTTCATTAACTCAACCCCCCAGAGGATCACTTTTATGCCATGTAACCATGGATCCATGCAACACACACAAGCCTGGACCGTTAGCAAGGCTCCAGCCCAGGCTCCTCGGCCTCTTGCAGCCAAACACTGTCTGCTGGAAATAAGTATCATAGAATATCAGGTTTGGATGGGACCTCAGGAGTTCATCTAGTCCAACCCCCTGCTCACAGCAGGACCAATCCCCAACTAAATCATCCAACAGATGTCCCAGGTCCATAAATGGCCGCCTCAAGGATTGAACTCATAACCCTAGGTTTAGCAGGCCAATGCTCAAACCACTGAGGTATCCCTCCCCCTCCATAACACACTCACTGCAGGGGAAGACAGCTCCACACCTGAGCTACTGCAATGCCCTGGCGGAGGGTCCTTACCTCCCCCACCCTGGCCATGTTCCTGTACGCCAGGCGCTCGGTGTCTTGGAGCCCGTCCCGACACCACAGATCGCTCTCCTCTCTGATGTTCAGCCCTGGGAGAGAAAGACACACCCATTGGGGAGGTTTGGCATCTGCCTTTAGTGCCTGTTTCCTTCTGTTCCCTTTGCTGGGTGAACACTGGATGGGGTCCTCGTGGCATCCACGGCCCAATGGACTCGCAGGGTCCCCACCAGGTGCTTTAGTACCTGAAGGGGGATTTGTCTCATTCATCACAGTAATCAGGTGACCCTTATGGTCATTGTGCTCTGGGCATAGGTGCCTGTTAATGGTGGCTGCTAATGCTGAAAACCCCCCACAGCCACTGACGTCAGGATCTGGCCCTAGCTACCCAGCTGGTGACATTCTACAAGCTTTGTGTCCATCCCCTGTGGTCCCTGCCCCTGCCTTCATGATGGGCTCTTTCCCTCCATGTGTCTCAATAGGTCCGTTCCTGTCCCCTCACCAGCTGGCAGCCCCCCGGGGGGGGCTGATTTCTCTGGACTGGGGGACAGAGCCAGGCTATGACTTAAAGCAGCCAATTTCCCTGGCATCTTTGTCCCCTTCTTCTCTCCCTGAATTAGGGAGATGAGTGTGAGTCATCATCTAAGCTGAGGTCAGTCTCAGAGGAGGGAGCTTCTTTCTATAGGGTCCCTTGGCCAGTAAGTGGAGGGCCCAAAACAGGGGCCTTGTTTCCATTGGGGTCCCTCTGCCCTGCTGCAGTTGGTCTAAGAGAAGAGGCCTTAGTTCTATTGGTGTCCCAATGGCCAGCTGGAGCTAGTCTCCAAGGGACTCATTTCTATGGGGTCCCATTGCCCAGCTGGGTTTCTTACCCCTCCTCTGCAGCAGGAGCCTCTGCAGCCAATAGATCCCATCCCTGGCTTGCCGGCTGATGTCATCGGCTGGGTCAGAGATGCAGAGACCCAGCTGCAGCACAAAGTTTCCCGCCTTGGTGAAATTGGAGGAGGTCTGGTGGAGGAGGAGAAGGGGGGAATCCATCAACATTCTGCCTTCAGCTCCCCAGCTCCCCTGGGATAGAGCTCTGCTCCCATCCATCTGTAGGAGGCGCTGAGGGAGAGGAACTAGAGCCCTCTTTCTCTCTGCCCCCAAGGGAGCTTGGAGCAAAGGGACCAGGGCATGGGCCCTCTCTGAGCACTAGCTGCCAGGCTTCTCCAGAGTAACAAGGGCACTGAGGCCAGGCACGACCCTGCCAGCCAGTGGCCTATGGAATGTCGCAGTCCCTTAAGGAGCAAGGGGGGACCACTTAACCAGGGGATGAGGAATTTGACTCAAGCCCTGGCTCTACAGGATGCTGGGGTAAAGGTCACTTACGTCAAATCCGGAGAGGGAGGTGGCAAATCGGAGCAGGGCAGCGCTGCTCCGTATGGCCCTAGCTCTCTCCTGGGTGTTTCTGGAGTCGAGCCAGAAATGGAGGTGCTGCGGGAGAAGAAGGCAGGGGAGGGTCAGCCGGCAGGCTTACATGCTCTACAAATGAGCCTCTCCCACTCCACATGGGGTGGGAACTTGTGCTCCGGGTGGAATATCTGACTCCTCATGTGGGGGTTCATGACACTGCCCACATCTTGCTGGGCACAAGCTGTCACTGTCTCTCCAGCCTGGGACAAAGCTCAGCCTTGGGGCTGGTCTATTTGCTCTGAAACCCTGATCCATGAACAGCCCATCAGGATCAAGGCACATGCCCTGGGCCCCCAGACCCCAGCTCCAGAGGCGTTGGTAGGATGGATGGAGGGGCCGTGAGGACAATCCCTCCAGGAACTGCCGTGTCCCTAGGACAGAAGAGCTGATTCCCTGAGTCTTCTCCTGTATCTCAGGATCTCCCTAGAAAGGAGCCAGTAACTTTTCTCAGAGGCCTGTGTCCCAAATCACACAGGGGTTTCAGTCTGTTAGTCCCAGCCAGGCCTGGTGCTCACTGTTAGTGCTCAATGGAACCGTGCAGAGCTCTGGCTGACAGTCCCAGCTCCTTCCCTCTGTCCCCGCCCCTTCCCCTCCACCGCTACCCCGGATGGCGGAAGGGTCCCAACATTGCACTGCGCTGACGGCTCTGGGAAAGAGTGGCCATCTGGGTCCAAGCTGGGAGGACACAATGGAAACATGGTTCTTCTAGTCTCTCCTTTGCAGCCCTCCCACCGGGTTCATGGGAAATTCCCCCCCAGACCCTCCCATTCTGCTCACCTCCAAGAGGTGCTGCAGCTTGTCCGTGGTGGGGGTCTCTGCCAGCAGGCCCCCGAGCACGGAGTCCAGGCTCTCTAAATACGTGTTGTGCAGAGCCTGTGTCATAAATATAAAGGGAAGGGTAAACCCCTTTAAAATCCCTCCTGGCCAGAGAAAAAATCCTCTCACCTGTAAAGGGTTAAGAAGCTAAAGGTAACCTTGCTGGCACCTGACCAAAATGACCAATGAGGAGACAAGATACTTTCAAAAGCTGGGAGGAGGGAAAAAAACAAAGGGTCTGTGTCTGTCTGTGTGATGCTTTTACGGAGACAGAACAGGAATGGAGTCTTAGAACTTAGTAAGTAATCTAGCTAGGTATGTGTTAGATTATGATTTCTTGAAATGGCTGAGAAAAGAGCTGTGCTGAATAGAATGAATATTCCTGTCTGTGTGTCTTTTTTGTAACTTAAGGTTGTACCTAGAGGGATTCTCTATGTTTTGAATCTAATTACCCTGTAAGGTATTTACCATCCTGATTTTACAGAGGTAATTCTTTTCTTTTTACTTCTATGAAAAGTCTTCTTGTAAGGAAACTGAATGTTTTTTCATTGTTCTAAGATCCAAGGGTTTGGGTCTGTGGTCACCTATGCAAATTGGTGAGGATTTTTACCAAACTTTCCCCAGGAAGTGGGGTGCAAGGGTTGGGAGGATTTTGGGGGGAAAGACGTGTCCAAACTCTGTTTTTTTCAGGAACCCAGATAAAGTTTGGTGGTGGCAGTGGAAATCCAAGGGTAAAATAATTTTGTACCTTGGGGAAGTTTTAACCTAAGCTGGTACAAGTAAGCTTAGGAGGTTTTCATGCAGGTCCCCACATCTGTACCCTAGAGTTCAGAGTGGGGAAGGAACCTTGACAGCCTGCAAGAGGGAGCACCCGTCAGTCATGGGACATGGGGCTACCCCTGTCAGGGGAGCAGGAGGGTTCTCTGGGGAGGCCTGGCCAGACCCAAAAGGTATATCCTGGCCTCTGCCATTCACATCACTGCAGGAACACTTAGCAAGAGTTCATGGCTGAATGCCTGCTGGCTCTTCAATTCTTGCCCTTAGCAGTTCTCTGCGCAGGGCCTGGTACCCAGCAGAGTATGGAAAAGCCAAACCGCAATGGGTGGGAGGTAGGATCCCTGGGAAAGTCCAGTCAGCAGAGCACGGAATGAGGAGAAGAGGGAAGGCTGGGATCAGCCACAGAGGGGTAACCAATCCTCACTCGAGGGAAGGGGCCCTCCCTTGCAGTTTGTGTCATCCCTCCACCCCACATGCCCTGCCCGGGCTTCCCCCAGCTCTGCTCACCCCTCCCCTATTCTCAGCAGCTCCATCAAACCGAGGGAGCAGGGACCAGAGGTCGCTCCTGCTCCTGGGACAGAGAAGTAGGATCATGACATACCCGGAAGTGAGTGGTGTCCTGCCCAGTGCCCATGGTGAAGATGGTGTAGAGTAGAGCCCGCAGGAGGTGTGACTCCAGCTCCAGGGCAAGTGGTGGCTTCAGTTTGCTGGAGGGAAAGAGGAGCCCGTGTTATGCTTGGCAGTACCGGAGTGGCACTGGCATTGCCATGCACATGACCCTCCTCCCCTGCAATGATCCCCTCCCTATGGCCACTGTAACATTATGGGAGAGAAATCACCCCCCAGCCAGGAAAGAGGGGATGCTCCCAGCTCCTCTGCTGGAGGATGCAAACAGCCACGGCTGGGGTTAATCTAGGCCCGAGAGGATCTGCACCAGGGTTAGGGAAGCTGGATGGGAGGGTCCTGGTACCTGAGGCTGCAAACCGCGGCCATGGAGCTGGAGACGATGGAGCTCGGCTCAGACACCATGGGCAGATTTTCAATCAGCTCCTGAGAGACCCCAAGGAGATAAAATTGCATGTGAGATTCAGGCCCTGTAGACCCACAGGCACTTCCCAGGGAGGAGGCCAAAGTGCTCTGCAGAAACAGTCAGTGTCACCCCCACCCCCAACCAGCTGGGCTCCCCATTCCTCCCATCCATCAAACTTACTCTTTCCTTCCCCCTCTCCCACCCAATTCCTCCCTCCCCTCAGCCTCCGCTGCCCCTCCGGCCTTACAAATTCCCCACTGCCAGTTCCCCATCAGTGTCAGAATTTCCTCTTTCCCTGCTCCCTAGCCCTCAGCCCCAGGAAGCCCTGTCCTCTGCTTCCCCCTCCAGCCCCATTAACTCTTCCTCCCATGTTGGGCTCCCTCACCCCAGGAGCCGGGCACGGGGTCCCACTCACCGCAATGCTCTCCACAAGGGCTGCTTTGGAGAAGTGTGGCTCCAGAGTGTCCCACCCCTGCTGCTGTGCCGAGAAGCACAGACGTGGGACAGCATGGAGGAAGCAGAGCTGTTTGGCCCTGTCCTCCACCCACTAAGAGTGGGGTTGGGGGAGAGAGAGAGAGAGATGGTCAGGTAGGGACCTCCCCACCCCACCTACAAAAGCTCCAGGTCTCAGGACCTCCCTGGAGTTGGACAGGGAAAGCCGCCCCTCTTCCCAAAACCAGTGTCGCCCTGCACAGACTGGGGTTGTAACTTGGGCAGTGTCTGTGGGGAGCAGACACCTTGGCCTGCATGAGACGAACACCCCCACTTTGGGGTGCCAGGTAACAGGGGAGAAGTGCCCCCCATTGTGGGTGATGGATTCTCTGGGACAAGATGCCTAATGTGGGTGGGGATGGAACAAGGGGCAGGACAGACTCGGGGGCAGCGCAGCTGGAAGATTTTTGTACCTCAGCTCTGCCCTGGAGGTGCTGCTGGATGACCCTGATGGTGTCTTGTTCAGGGGACACATCCTCCTCCTCCTCCAGCTGGGCACTGAGGGTCTCTGCACCAGGGAGAGAAGGAGAAAAGCATCATTTATGCTACTGCTGTGGGAATGCAGGGTAGAGAAATGGCTCAATGTCCCCCATCCTCAACAAGGAACCCCATGGCATCGAGGTCCCCACCCTGCCCCTCCCAGAGATGACCTCAGCCCCATCAGCCTCAGGGCCCCGTGGCCATCAGCCCCCACCCAACATTATCAGGGGAGGCTGGAGCTCCCCCAACTCTGCACAGCATCCCCTGCCACAGGGTGTGGCTCTGCCATTCCCACTGGTGTCAGTGGGGCTCCCGTGGCTCAGTCCTGGAGCCTTGGTGAGCCAATGGGCATAGGGTGTGTCATAAATATCAAAGGAAGGGTAACCACCTTTGTGTATACAGTGCTATAAAATCCCTCCTGGCCAGAGGCAAAACCCTTTCACCTGTAAAGGGTTAAGAAGCTAAGATAACCTCGCTGGCACCTGACCCAAAATGACCAATGAGGGAACAAAATACTTTCTAATCTGGAGGGGGGCGGGGGGCTAATAAAGGATTCTGTCTGTCTGTGTAATGCTTTTGCCAGGGACAAATCAGAAATGCAAGCCTTCCAGCTCCTGTTAAGTTAGTAAGTAATCTAGCGAGCAAATGCGTTAGATTTTCTTTTGTTTAATGGCTGGTAAAATAAGCTGTGCTGGAGGGAATGTATATTCCTGTTTTTGTGTCTTTTTGTAACTTAAGGTTTTGCCTAGAGGGATTCTCTATGTTTTAAATCTGATTACCCTGTAAGGTAGTTACCATCCTGATTTTACAGAGGTAATTCTTTTACCTTTCCTTTAATTAAAATTCTTCTTTTAAAAACCTAATTAATTTTTCATTGTTCTTAAGAACCAAGGGCTTGGGTCTCTGTTCACCTGTACCAATTGGTGAGGATTATTATTAAGCCTTCACAGGAAAGGGGGTGTAGAGCCTTGGGGGGATATTTTGAGGGAAGATATCTCCAAGTGGTCTCTTTCCCTGTTCTTTGTTTAAAATGCTTGGTGGTGGCAGCATACTATTCAAGGACAAGGCAAAGTTTATACCTTGGGGAAGTTTTTAACCTAAACTGGTAAAAACAAGCTTAGGTTGTCTTTCATGCAGGTCCCCACATCTGTACCCTAAAGTTCAGAGTGGGGAAGGAACCTTGACATGGTGGCAGTCGTGGGATCATTTTGAACCAGAAGCACAGCAGGATTTTAAAAGGTTTTGTAAAAGGTGATTGCAGCTGTAGATTCTGTCTCTCTGTCTGGGGGACAGAGCAGCAGGCATAACAAAAGGAGGTTTCTGTAGGCTGAGAACAGCTATCAAAGAAAAAAGGTATCAGGTTACAGCACAGCAAAATTTTACAAGTCAGGGGTTTTGGGTTTTACAAGTCAGGGTGTAAAGTGAGTTAAAAACAGAGAGGTTAGGATGACAGAATGCCATGTTCAACAGAAGCTGCAATTAGCCAGATTTGAGGCTGAGGAAAAACAAAAGGAACATAAAAGATGGGTTGAACTCAGACAGAGAAAATGAAGGCAAAAGAAAAAGAAATGGAGGCAAAGGAAAAAGAAATGGGGGAGAGGAAAAAAGAAAGGAAGCATGCAGAAGAGGAGAAGGAAAAAGAGAGGAAGCATACACTGGAGATAGAGAAGGCAAAGGCTCAGCAGAATATACCAAATAACCCTAACAATCCTTCCCAACAATCCACAAATCCTTCCCCGACAATCCATTACACTATGTCCACAGTATAATGAATCCAGTGATATTGCTGATTATTTTCTCACCTTTGAGAGACTGTGCACACTCCATCAAATCCCTGAAGCTCACAAGATGACCAGATTGGCCGCAAAATTGCCTGGAAGAGCTCTGGACATATTCAATAAGATGCCGATTCAGAAGGCTTCGAACTATAATAAATTCAAGGGTTTGGTTTTAAAACAATTTCAAGTTACACCTGAAACTTACAGAGTAAAAGTGAAAGCCCTTAAGAGAGGACCTGGGCTAAGTAATGTGGCTTATGTAAAGCAGATAACAGATCTGTTTGAGAAATGGCTCAATGGACAGGATGTAACTAGCTTTGGAGGAATACGGGATTTGATAATACAGGAGCAATTCCTGATAAAAAAAATGGACTCAGCAGGAAGTCTTGCTTTTTATGCTGATCAATACAAGCAGTCCCAGACTGCCAGAGAGGCGGGGCAAACTGGAACAAAATGGGTGGAGGGAGGAGAGAGGAACAACCCTGGTCACAGTTGGAGCGGATACCAGAAGGGACACCCTCAGACCACACCCTACTACTGGGGGCAGCCCAAGGCCCCAACTACACCCCGAGGAACACTCCAGACACCTTGTCGTCCCACCACAGCGTTCTCCAGCAACCTACCTCACCCCAGTGACCAGTCAGCTGGGCAACGTTTTAAATGTAACAAGCCGGGACATGTAAAGGCCAACTGCCCCAAGAACCCCTGGAAATTACAGTTCATTGCACCGAAATCACACCAGAGGTCCTCAGGCCCAGATGCCTCCCAGATACCCTCAGAGCAGAGGGAAACTGCGAGTGTGGGCAGGAAGAAGGTCACAAAATGGAGGGACATGGAGTGTTGGCTATCCATGCTTCCTTAGTGGACCCCAATTTAATCGACCCAGAGGTCCAAGTAATGATTCAACCCTTCAAGTCCAACTCTTTTGACTTGCCTACAGCCAAGTTGTCTGTCCAGTACAAGGGCTGGTCAAGAATGTGGACTTTTGCAGTCTATGATAATTATCCCATCCCCATGCTGTTGAGGGAAGACTTGGCCAGTCATGTGAAGCTAGCCAAGAAGGTGGGAATGGTCACCCGCAGCCAGACTAAGCAAGCTGTCACGCCTAGCTCTGTTCCGGAGACTTCTACCAGGACCCACTCAAAGATGTTGGAACCGGACCCCATACCAATGTCTGCAACAGCAGTAGTGAATCCAGTCACAGAGACCCAGACAGAGCCAGTCCCAGGACTGGAACCGGCAAAAAAACCAGCACCAGAACCAATGCCAGCACTGAATCCAGTACTTGCAACCCCAACACCAGAGGGCCCCACCCAACCTGCACTGGCAGCAGCAGATAACCCTACACAAGAGGCTCAGCCAGAGCCTAAACCCCAACATAGTGCACCAGCGAAGAGCGGTTCACAGTCAACTAAAACAGCCCCATCACCTGCATCGCTTCCAGAGGGACCAAGCCCAGGTCCACAATCCAATGAGGAACTGATGTCTCCAGCATCAAGGGAACAGTTCCAGACCGAACAGGAAGCAGATCAAAGCCTCCAGAGAGCTTGGACGGTGGCACGGAGCAACCCACCTCCTCTCAGCTCTTCGAATCAATCCAGGTTTGTTGTAAAAAAAGGACTTTTATACAAGCAAACTCTTTCTGGTGGATACGAGGAAAACTGGCTTCCTCAGAGATAGTTGGTAGTTCCAGCTAAGTACCGGGTAATGCTATTAAGCTTAGCCCACGATCATCCTAGTGGCCATGCTGGGGTGAACAGAACCAAAAACCATTTGGGAAAGTCGTTCCACTGGGAGGGAATGGGCAAGAATGTTTCTACCTATGTCCGGTCTTGGGGTTTTTCCACTCTGTGGCACACCTCACAAGACCAGGTCAAAGCCCCTCTCCAGCCACTCCCCATCATTGAGGTTCCATTTCAGCAAGTAGCTGTAAATATTCTGGGTCCTTTTCCAAAAAAGACACCCAGAGGAAAGCAGTACATACTGACTTTCATGGATTTTGCCACCCGATGGCCGGAAGCAGTAGCTCTAAGCAACCTCAGGGCTAAAAGTGCGTGCCAGGCACTAGCAGACATTTTTGCCAGGGTAAGTTGGCCCTCAGACATCCTTACAGATGCAGGAACTAATTTCCTGGCAGGAACTATGGAATGCCTTTGGGAAGCTCATGGGGTGAACCACTTGGTTGCCACTCCTTACCACCATCAAACAAATGGCCTGGTGGAGAAGTTTAATGAAACTTTGGGGGCCATAATACATAAATTTGTAAATAAGCACTCCAATAATTGGGACCTACTGTTGCAGCAGTTGCTCTTTGCCTACAAAGCTGTAGCACATCCCAGTTTAGGGTTTTCACCATTTGAACTTGTATATGGCCACGAGGTTAAGGGGCCATTACAGCGGTAAAGCAGCAATGGGAGGGGTTTACACCTTCTCCAGGAACTAACATTCTGAACTTTGTAACCAACCTACAAAACACCTGCCGAACCTCTTTAGCCCTTGCGAAAGAGAACCTACAGGATGCTCAAAAAGAGCAAAAAGCCTGGTATGATAAACATGCCAGAAAGCGTTCCTTCAATGTAGGGGACCAGGTCATGGTCTTGAAGGCACTCTAGGCCCACATAATAAAAGCGTTGTGGGAAGGGGCATTAATGGTCCAAGAGCTCCTGGGAGCTGTTAATTATCTCATAGCATTCCCCACCTCCAACCGAAAGCCTAAGGTGTACCATATTGATTCTCTAAAGCCCTTTTATTCCAAAGAATTAAAGATTTGTCAGTTTACAGCCCAGGGAGGAGATAACGCTGAGTGGCCTAAAGGTGTCTACTACAAAGGAAAAAGTGATGGTGGTGTGGAAAAGGTAAACCTCTCCATGACCCTTGGGCATATGCAGCGACAGCAAATCAAGGAGCTGTGCACTAGCTACACGCCGACATTCTCAGCCACCCCAGGACTGACCAAACGGGCATACCACTCCATTGACACAGGTGATGCTCACCCAATTAGAGCCCAACCTTACCGGGTGTCTCCTCAAGCTAAAACTGCTATAGAACAGGAGATCCAGGATATGTTACAGATGGGTGTAATCCGCCCCTCTGGAAGTGCATGGGCATCTCCAGTGGTTCTAGTTCCCAACCCAAATGGGGAAATACGTTTTTGCATGGACTACCATAAGCTAAATGCTGTAATGCTCCCAAACAACTATCCAATGCCATGAACAGATAAACTATTGAAGAAACTGGGACGGGCCCAGTTCATCCCTATCTTGGACTTAACCAAGGGGTACTGGCAGGTACCGCTAAATAAATCCGCCAAGAAAAGGTCAACCTTCATCATACATGTCGGGCTGTATGAATTTAATGTGCTCTCTTTCAGGCTGCAGAATGCACCTGCCACCTTCCAAAAACTTGTAGATGGTCTCCTAGCGGAATTGGAAAAATGTGCAGTCGCAGACCTTGACAATGTGGCCATATTTTTGGAATCCTGGGCAAAACACCTGGAACATCTACAAAAAGTCTTCAAGCGCATAAGGGAGGCAAAACTAACTGTTAAGACTAAAAAGTGTCAAATAGGCCTAAACAGAGTAGCTTACCTTGAACATCAGGTGGGTCAAGAAACTATCAACCCCCTACAGGCCAAAGTGAATGCTATCCAAAAGTGGCCTGTCCCAAAGTAAAAAAAAAAAACAGGTCCAATCCTTCTTAGGCTTGGCCAGATATTACAGGCGATTTGTACCGCAATACAGCCAAATCGCCAATTTCAAGTTACACCTAAAACTTACAAAGTAAAATTTCAAACCCTTAAAAAAAGGCCTGAACTAATGTGGCTTATGTAAACCAAATAACAAATCTGTTTCATAAATGGCTCAACAAACAGGCTGTTACTAACTTTGAAGGAAATGTATATTCCTGTTTTTGTGTCTTTTTGTAACTTAAGGTTTTGCCTAAAGAAATTCTCTGTTTTAAATCTAATTACCCTGTAAGGTATTTACCATCCTAATTTTACAAAGGTGATTCTTTTACCTTTTCTTTAATCAAAATTCTTCTTTTAAAAACCTAATTAATTTTTCATTGTTCTTAAAATCCAAGGCTTTGGGTCTGTGTTCACCTGTACCAATTGGTAAAAATTATTATGTAGCCTTCCCCAGGAAAGGGGGTGTAGGGTTTGGGGAAATATTTTGGGGGAAAACGTCTCCAAGTGGTCTCTTTCCCCGTTCTTTGTTTAAAACGCTTCGTGGTGGCAGCAGACTGTTCAAGGACAAGGCAAAGTTTATACCTTGGGAAAGTTTTTTTTTAACCTAAGCTGGTAAAAATAAGCTTGGGGTCTTTCATGCAGGTCCCTACCTCTGTACTGTAAAAATCAGAGTAGGGAAGAAACCTTGACAGGGTGTTACTAGTCCCCCACTGCCCCTGTCCTCCCCCCGTCCCGTGGGTCTCCCCTCACCTGCACAGAGGGAGCCTTCAGCCGCAGGGCTCTCAAACCCCACGGAGGGGCTGCTGGCCCCTTGGGAGAAGGAGGAGCTGCTGGTCCCCGTGCCAGAGTCGCCCAGCTCCTGCTCTGGGCTGGCTGGGGGCTCCTCAGTGGCCAGACTGGTGGATGGCTCCGGTTGGGCACTGGGGTGCGGCTCCTGGCTCCTCTGCTTCCTGTAAAGGAAGCTCCAGAGCCGCCTTCCCAGGCACCCACCCTCTCCTGGGTCCCTCCTACATAGCATCACCCTGGGCCACCTCCATTTGGGACCAGAAGGGGCCTCAGGGCATGCTAAGGGAGCTGGTGTCTTCCTCCTCCTCCAGAAAGCCAAGGAGCTCCTCCTCCTCGCCTGGCCACTGGCCTCTTCCCCGCCGGCGGGGACAGAGGGGCCGCTCTCCTCCTGCGAAAGCCGGCTGCTGCTCCCTACCGGCTCTGGAGCCACCAGCCCGGCCTTCCTCCTCAGCATCTGCCTCAGCCGCTGCATCCTGGGAATGAGTGGGGAGCAGCCATGAGTCTGGGTTCAAGGCAGCCTCTCATTAATGTGCCTGCCTGTTCCTCCGTCCACCTCCCCTCTGCTGAGGCAATTTCTCCTCACCACACACCCCACCCTAGGGCACGGGGGCTGCCGTCCACACCCACTGGCAGCAGCTCACAGCACAGGCTGCTCCCAACGTTCCCCCTCACCCCTGGGGCCCTGTGACACCAGGGGAGTCTCATCCTTTCAGAGCAGTGCGGCTCTCTGTTAGTTTGGACAAGGGAGCTCCCTCCACCCCAGAAGGCCCCGCTCCCTCCCAGGCCAGGGAAAGAGCAGCACCCAGACAGTCCCCAGCGAAATTTTTTTTTCACAAGGTGCCAATGCTGGGAGGGAGGAGTCGCCCTCAGTTCCCACTGATTTCACTGATTGCGGTTGTGGGTGTTCAGCGCCTGGCAGGTTCTGCCCTCCCCAAAGACTCTCGACGTGGGAAACAATCTCCTGCAAGGGAAGGGCTGGGAGCCCTCTTGCTGGCCCATTCCCACCACACTGGGGATGGCTCTGGAGAACTCCACTCACTTGCTCTAGATGGGAAAGCGCTGGGTGGCAGATACTCACCGATGCCTAGTCTCTTGCCCTCCTCCTTGATCTCCTGCACCCAGGTGGGCTGGAAAGGGTGCTGCCCAATGCCCTGCCAGCAGAGCAGGGAGTAGAAGCCTGGAGATCGAAAGTGGCTGTGAAAACAAGATGATGTTTTATTGCCAGGGGATGGATAAACTCAGCCTAGCAACCGGGGGTTCACAACACTGACCTACGGCCAGCAGCACACCTCCCATCTCCAGGTCTCCTCGTACCTCAAGCACATTCCTGAAGCGTGATGACCCAAGGGCTGTAGGGGAGTGTCCCCAGCCCCAGTGAGGGAAACAGAGGCCTGGGCAGGAGAAGCCACTGCCTCAGGGTCGCCGAGGGAGTCAGGGATAGAGCCGGGGATGGAGCCTTTGGCCAGGCTCCCGCACTAACCACTAGAGGAACACTCCCTTCCAGAGCTGGGAAGTGCCAGCGGGACTCGATTCCCAGTCTCCCTGGCTCTGAGTGTGACCTGTTGTCGTGACTGAGGCAGGGGGTTGGGAGTCTGGACTCCTGGCTTTCATTGGTGATTTTCTTCTATTCCCAGTCTCCCTGGCCCTGAGTGTGACCTATGGAGGTGGTGGACTCTTCATCCTTAGAGATTTGTAAGGCCCAGCTTGACAAAAAAAAATCATCTATTTTAAATTAAGGGAGAAATTTATGACAACCTCTTAAATAATTTAAATAGAAGAGGAAAAAATAACATGAAGTGGAACATGTTCACTGCCAAGTTTTTGAGAGAGTCACACCACTGACGTGATAGCTAAAGCCCTGGAAGCAAAGGTAGCTGAAATGCTAACCCAGCTTTGGACAGCAATAGCTTCCTTGGAAGGTGCAGTAAATATTGTCTTCTTTTCAGTTTATTCAAAGAGTTCAGTTCAATGACTCGTTCGTTGAAATTCAAGAAAGCCATTGGGAGTTCACAAAACAGGCAAACTTCTTTTCCTCCCTCAATCTATGGATAAAAACTAGGTGTGAGGGGATGGATATACTAGTTCATAAATCTAGAAACACGTGGAAACCAGAACGTATCATTTTAGTTCACCAACCACACTTCAAATTTCCTTTGTTTAAGAAATCAGTTTTAAATGCAAAACATTTTCATACCACTTTTTTTCTTATGCTTCTCTTTCTAGCTCCAGCATGACTTTGGTGTGTGACCAAAGAGAGGTCACTTCTTTTCTCTTTCCCTCTGTATCATAGAGATGGAGAAAATTCTCTAAGTCCTAGCAGGCAAGAGATTTGAGCACGTCAGGCGTGTTAGAGCCCTTGTGCTCTAAAGAACAATGGGTGATTGTTGTTTGGGGCAAGAACCCCAACGGATTTGCTACTTGTCCCCCATCCAAAGCCAATAACACATCTCTTTATTTTCAATCAGGAGTTAGACAGTCTCAGCACTCCTCTGTCTCCTGCAGCCCTCAGGTGTTCCTTGGATTATGGAGGCTTGGTTGCTAAGACGACTGGAATTTTTTTACTGGCTTCCTGGGTGTCCCTAGCCAATGAGGGTCTCAGTCTGGCCTCCGAGGCCCACACCCCCCAGACACTGAAGATCAGGATGGATTGATTTCACTTCACGTTTTTTGTCTTTGTCTTTTTGAATTATTTTCCTAATGAAAGTTTGATTCTCATGAAATTCGTAGAGCTGGCAGATGACAGAACAAGGAGCAATGATCTCAAGTTGCAGTGTGGAAGGCTTGGATATTAGGAAAAACTTTTTCACTGGGAGGGTGGGGATGCCTTTGAATCTGCTAGGATAGAGTCCCCCATCTTCTACTTAGAGCCTATATTTTTTCTTACCTTCTACGCAGATGACGATTTCTTTCCACACAATCAATACAGTAATGAAAACAATCTCAGAGAATCTCCTCCACACCAACCGTCTCCTGGTCCTCACCGAGAGACCACGAGATGGAGGCTTGCTGCAGCAAGGCTACAGGGGTCTCCGAGGTTCCCCCTGCCCCGCATCCCTGTCCTGCCGGGCTGTTGTCAAGGGAGCTCTGTGGGGTCACACCCGCCTCATCATCTTTGCCCAATAGGCTGAGTTCCTGCCAAAGGCCTTTGTGAAGTCACTGCCACACTCACCTTTCCCTTGCAGGCCTGATGTCTGCCCCTGGCCAGCCCGGCTGGATGTTTGAGCTGCACCCTGGATCTCCCCACTTGCTCATTATTGATTCTGGGGAGCAAGCAGGCCACCCAGTAAAACAGCAGAGTCTATGCCTCACCCCACACTGAGTTTTTCATAGAGGCTTCGGTTGTGAAACTATTTGATCTCCTAATCCGGCCTCTATTTCACTGGCTATGAAATTTCACACGCTTACCACCATATTAAGCCCAATTGCTTGTAATTCACGAAAAGGTGCCATGGCACCTTCCAGAATGATAACCAGTTGTGATGTGAGGATACCAGGTGTCATAAATATAAAGGGAAGGGTAAACCCCTTTAAAATCCCTCCTGGCCAGAGGAAAAATCCTCTCACCTGTAAAGGGTTAAGAAGCTAAAGGTAACCTCGCTGGCACCTGACCCAAATGACCAATGAGGAGACAAGATACTTTCAAAAGCTGGGAGGAGGGAGAGAAACAAAGTGTATGTGTGTCTGTCTACATTTTGTCTTTGCCGGAGATAGACCAGGAATGAAGCCTTAGAACTTTTAGTAAGTAATCTAGCTAGGTATGTGTTAGATTATGATTTCTTTAAATGGCTGAGAAAAGAATTGTGCTGAATAGAATAACTATTTCTGTCTGTGTATCTTTTTTGTAACTTAAGGTTTTTGCCTAGAGGGGTTCTCTATGTTTTGAATCTAATTACCCTGTAAGGTATCTACCATCCTGATTTTACAGGGGGGATTTCTTATTTCTAATTACTTCTATTTTTATTAAAAGTCTTCTTGTAAGAAAACTGAATGCTTTTTCATTGTTCTCAGATCCAGGGGTTTGGGTCTGTGGTCACCTATGCAAATTGGTGAGGCTTTTTATCCAACATTTCCCAGGAAAGGGAGGGTGCATGTGTTGGGAGGATTGTTCATTGTTCTTAAGATCTAAGGGTCTGGGTCTGTAGTCACCTAGGCAAATTGGTGAGGCTTTTTACCAAACCTTGTCCAGGAAGTAGGGTGCAAGGTTTTTGGGAAGTATTTTGGGGGGAAAGACGTGTCCAAACAGCTCTTCCCCAGTAACCAGTATTTGTTTGGTGGTGGTAGCGGCCAATCCAAGGACAAAAGGGTGGAATATTTTGTACCTTGGGGAAGTTTTGACCTAAGCTGGTAAAGATAAGCTTAGGAGGTTTTTCATGCGGGTCCCCACATCTGTACCCTAGAGTTCAGAGTGGGGGAGGGACCTTATTCAGCACAATTCTTTTCTCAGCCATTTAAAGAAATCATAATCTAACACATACCTAGCTAGATTACTTACTAAAAGTTCTAAGGCTTCATTCCTGGTCTATCTCCGGCAAAGACAAAATGTAGACAGACACACATACACTTTGTTTCTCTCCCTCCTCCCAGCTTTTGAAAGTATCTTGTCTCCTCATTGGTCATTTGGGTCAGGTGCCAGCGAGGTTACCTTTAGCTTCTTAACCCTTTACAGGTGAGAGGATTTTTCCTCTGGCCAGGAGGGATTTTAAAGGGGTTTACCCTTCCCTTTATATTTATGACACCAGGAAACAGAGAATCCACCCCTTCCCCAGGCCCTACGCTACCAGCACTCCCAGCTATCTTTAAGACACCACCGACATCCTGGGGAAACTACAATCCATCGGTGATCTTCCTGAAAACACCATCATGGCCACTATGGATGTAGAAGCCCTCTGCACCAACATTCCACACAAAGATGGACTACAAGCCGTCAAGAACACTGTCCCCGATAATGTCACGGCTAACCTGATGGCTGAACTTTGTGACTTTGTCCTCACCCATAACTATTTCACATTTGGGGACAATGTATACCTTCAAATCAGTGGCACTCCCATGGGTATCCGCATGGCCCGACAGTATGCCAACATTTTTATGGCTGACTTAGAACAACGCTTCCTCTCGTCCCCTAATGCCCCTACTCTACTTGTGCTACACTGATGACATCTTCATCATCTGGACCCATGGAAAAGTAGCCCTTGAGGAATTCCACCATGATTTCAACAATTTCCATCCCACCATCAACCTCAGCCTGGACCAGTCCACACAAGAGATCCACTTCCTGGACACTACGGTGCTAATAAGGGATGGTCACATAAACACCACCCTATACCAGAAACCTACTGACCGCCATGCTTACCTACAAGCCTCCAGCTTTCATCCAGACCACACCACACGATCCATTGTCTACAGCCAAGCTCTACGATACAACCGCATTTGCTCCAACCCCTCACACAGAGACAAGCACCTACAAGATCTCTATTAAGCATTCTTACAACTACAGTACCCACCTGCTGAAGTGAAGAAACAGATTGGCAGAGCCAGAAGAGTACCCAGAAGTCACCTACTACAGGACAGGCCCAACAAAGAAAATAACAGAACGCCACTAGCCATCACCTTCAGCCCCCAACTAAAACCTCTCCAACGCATCATCAAGGATCTAAAACCTATCCTTAAGGATGACCCATCACTCTCACAGATCTTGGGAGACAGGCCAGTCCTTGTTTACAGACAGCCCCCCAACCCGAAGCAAATACTCACCAGCAACCACACACCACACCACAGAACCACTAACCCAGGAACCTATCCTTGCAACAAAGCCCATTGCCAACTGTGTCCACATATCTATTCAGGGGACACCAACATAAGGCCTAATCACATCAGCCACACTGTATCAGAGGCTCGTTCACCTGCACATCTACCAATGTGGTATGTGCCAGCAATGCCCCTCTGCCATGTACATTGGCCAAACTGGACAGTCTCTATGTGAAAGAGTAAATGGACACAAATCAGACATCAAGAATTATAACATTCAAAAACTGGTTGGAGAACACTTCAATCTCTTTGGTCACTCGATTACAGACCTAAAAGTGGCAAGTCTTCAACAAAAAAACTTCAAAAACAGACTCCAATGAGAGACTGCTGAATTGGAATTAATTTGCAAGCTGGATACAATTAATTTAGGCTTGTATATAGACTGGGAGTGGATGGGTCATTACACAAAGTAAAACTATTTCCCCATGTTTATCCCCCCCCCCACCCGCTGTTCCTCAGACGGTCTTGTCAACTGCTGGAAATGGCCCACCTTGATTATCACTACAAAAGGTTTTTTCTCCCCCTGCTCTCCTGCTGGTAATAGCTAACCTTACCTGATCACTCTCCTTACAGTGCGTATGGTAACACCCATTGTTTCATATAAATATAAATTTATATGTATATGCATATAAATCTCCCCAATGTATTTTCCACTGAATGCATCCAATGAAGTGAGCTGTAGCTCACGAAAGCTTATGCTCAAATAAATGTGTTAGTCTCTAAGGTGCCACAAGTCCTCCTTTTCTGTTTGTTCCAGTGGATAGTCTCCCTCACTGTCAAAAATATGTGCCTTACTTCTCATTTGAATTTCTCTGGCTTCAACTGACAGCTGTTGGTTCTTGTTGTGCCTTTCTTGGTGAGATCGAAGTAGCCCTGCCCTGTGAAATCCGATCTCCCTATCCTGCTGGGATCCCTCCAGCCAGGAGAACCCATAGGGGCCTCCTAGCTGTTTGTCTGCTGGGCTGGGGATATCAGATGCACCAGAAGCATGCAGAAGTGAGTGCACTGCATCAGCCCGGCGTTGGGCTCAGGGGTTTGGCCTTGGCAACTTCTGCTCCAGCCACGTCTCTGGGTGTCTGGGCTCAGGGCTTCTGACCCCTGTGGCTGCAGCCAAGGCTGGGGTGCTGAGCTCAGGACTTTCATGCCCCTCCCCACTGCTCTCGGCACTCTGGGTGTCTGCCCAGCATCTGCAGCTGGGGCTCAGGGCTTCCCTTGCAGTTTCTTCTGGGGCTCAGGGGTCCATTTTTCTGGATGCCCCCAAATTGGTCCTTGCGTTAATTTGCCAGGGGACTAGTAGGTAGGAGCCCCCAGCTGAGGTGCTCTCAGCAGCAGGGACCCATCCGCACATCTTAGAACCTCCTCTAACTTCAGAAAGATTCTTGGCTGCTGCCCTCAGAGCCCAGGTCTGAAGGCAGCACAGAAGTGAGCATGGCAATGCTGTGACCCCCCTACAACAACCTCTGAACTCCCCCACTATCCCATTTTGGTTGGGACTCCCAGCAAACGAAATATCATTGAGATGGACATGTTCCAACGAGACAATTTAATTAAGAGTAGGATACCAGGAAAGGAAAAATCACTTTTGTCGTGGTAATGAGGGTGGTCCATTTCAAACAGTTGACCAGAAGGTGTCAGTAAGAGTAGGGGAAAATTAGTATGGGGGAAGTTAGGACTTTTGGCTGCAGAATTTTATTTCATTTTTTTATGAGATTGTGTCTTTTAGGTTTTCTGGCACACAAGCAGAGAAGTTAGAGAAAAACATAAATGATTCTTGCTGGAAGTTTGCAATGTCTCACTAATTTGTTTCTTAAGACCAGAACAATAACACATAAGAACCCAAAAATCAGAGGGAGAGAATGTAAGCTTCTGCCTATAACAGAGAGGCACAATTCACTGGGTACCTGCTGACTGACTGCTGCTACACCCCCACTGAGCTGCTTAGCATGAAAGTAGGTCCAGGAACCGTGCCCAAAATTTAAAGTCGCAGTATTCAATTTTAACACAACCACAAATACACCAGAGCCTCCAAATTTTCTGTTTTACAAGGTCTCTCCTTGTTTTGGAACACTGGTTTCTAAACATGCCATCGGGAATTTGAATCAAATTTCAGCTACTAATTAGCATGTGTGTGGAAAATCACTAGTGTGCATTCGGTGTTATGTTGTAGGTTTCTTTAGGAAATTTGGGGAAATGGGAGCACTGGGAAAGCCTATTCCCCCCCCCCCACAGACACACACACACTGCACATTTGCTGCCCACTGGGGCTGCCTGAGCAGTAGCATTGTGACATCAGAGATAACCCAGCACTCCCGGCCTCCAGCTCCTTGTCACACTTGGGGAGAATGACTAGCCCCCTGGCTGCCATGGCAACAGCTACCTTTGACAACTGATTGCCCCCTTCTTACCAGAACATCGTCACAGAAAGGATGTTTGTAATGAAACAGGACCAGATTTGGAGAAGCAGGACAGTCTCATAAGCTGGGCTCATTTGGGTTTGTACTGTGGTACTGTACAGTGTTTCTTTTCAAAGAGCAATTGTTTGCTACTTTCCTTAGTAAAGGCTCAGTGAAAATAAGATTCAAAATTCCTGCTCTTTTACTTGGATATTGTTTATCTGCTTCTTACAAATTGAGGATTAGAGCTTAGAACTTCCACTGATACTGAAGTTGCAGAAAATGAGTTTTATTTTAATACAGTTTAATTTAATTACTTTCTCTACTCTGATCAACACAGCACTGAGTGGTGAAAAGGGACCTTCACAAAGATAAGAATGGCAATAAAATATACACTGAAAACAACAGATGAGTAAGAGCTTCATTGTTTAAACAGCACATGTATAATGTTCTTTCTATTAAAAAATGAAGGAAATTAAGAAACCAAAAACCCTTCATTTAACGCTTCTTAGGTTAGCTTTCATCAATAAATTAAACCATCAAATAATTAGGAAATACAAAGTCAAGGTTTTAAAAAGGATTAAAAGGTTACAAAGTTTAGCATTCTCAGGTTAGCAAATGTCCAAATAAGTGTTGCCGTGGCACCCTTAATTCAGTCCTCTTGTGCCTTTGCCCGATGATGCAGACGTTAATTACATGATCCCATGTTATTTTTTTCCCTCGCGACCCCTGCCTTATTCAGTGCACAGAATTCTCTGCTCTGGGGCTGTGTATTGAAGGAGTCTGTTGTCTGCAGGATCCCTGCCTCCTTTATTGCAGAGTTAATGTTGCATGGGCAATACTCATTCTGGTATTTCCTAACTTGAGAGTACTTGACTTCATAGCCTTTGTCCTAATTTTTATGGCTTACTTTACTGAGGAGACCAACCTTTATGACAAAGGTGGGTTTTGTTTTGTTTTTTGTTTGTTTTTTGGTGATGCATCCATTATTTATCTGTTCAGTACCAATCGTGTGTGCTTTACAAAACAGAAAGAGTAAGGACACTCCCTAAAACTGTTATGAATTATACCTGATAGGACACGCACACAACTGCTGCGAATTATACCTGGTAGGACACGCACACAACTTCTGCGAATTATACCTGGAAGGACATACACACAAATGCTACAAATTACACCTGGTAGGACACGCACACAAATGCTGTTACGAATTATACCTGATAGGTCATGCACAGTTCGAATCTAGGCTGAGGCACATAAACCAAGTCCACAACTGCAGAGTTCCCAAAAAACACCAAGTTTATTACGCTCGAGCATGGTGCCCCCCTGCTAGCCAGGAGGGGACCCCGAATAGAGATTATACAAAGATTATACACTTTTTAGCAAAGCATATTGCCCTTGTGCATCGGAAACCTTAGCCAATAAACAAACCCTTTTCTTATCTACCACCTATCCCTGCTTGGTGCATTCCTCGTGCTAAACCAGTATGTTAATTACACAGCATGGTCCTAAAGCCATGCATCAGGAACTTTTATTATCAGGATGGGAGGCCTCACATCACAGGCCAGGAGATAGGGAGTTAGAGACTGACAAAAAACAGATACTGGGAGTCAAGGCAGGCTGGAGACAAGGAGGAGGATTTTCACAGGGATACAGTGTCTAAGGAACATTTCTCCTGGTACATGATGTGCTTGCTTTTAGACAATGATTGGCCCCAAACCAAAATGGAGTCACATGTGCTAGCTTTTCCTTAACAATACAAAGACCTTATGATCTAAGGAAGACGGACACATACAAAGAAAGCAGGATATGTAAGGACTACTAATTTCTTTCTTTCTTTCGATGAATAGTTGTCATAAATATAAAGGGAAGGGTAAACCCCTTTAAAATCCCTCCTGGCCAGAGGAATAATCCTCTCACCTGTACAGGGTGAAGAAGCTAAAGGTAACCTCGCTGGCACCTGACCAAAATGACCAATGAGGAGACAAGATACTTTCAAAAGCTGGGAGGAGGGAGAAAAACAAAGGGTCTGTGTCTGTCTGTATGCTGCTTTTGCCGGGGACAGAACAGGAATGGAGTCTCAGAACTTTTAGTAAGTAATCTAGCTAGGTATGTGTTAGATTATGATTTCTTTAAATGGCTGAGAAAAGAGCTGTGCTGAATAGAATGACTATTCCTGTCTGTGTGTCTTTTTTGTAACTTAAGGTTTTGCCTAGAGGGATTCTCTACGTTTTGAATCTAATTACCCTGCAAGGTTTCTACCATCCTGATTTTACAGAGGTGATTCCTTTACTTCTATTAAAAGTCTTCTTGTAAGGTAACTGAATGTTTTTTCATTGTTCTAAAATCCAAGAGTTTGGGTCTGTGGTCACCTATGCAAATTGGTGAGGATTTTTACCAAACCTTCTCCAGGAAGTGGGGTGCAAGGCTTGGGAGGATTTTAGGGGGAAAGATGTGTCCAAACTACGTTTTTTCAGGAACCCAGATAAAGTTTGGTGGTGGCAGTGGAAATCCAAGGGTAAAATAATTTTGTACCTTGGGGAAGTTTTAACCTAAGCTGGTAAAAGTAAGCTTAGGAGGTTTTCATGCAGGTCCCCACATCTGTACCCTAGAGTTCAGAGTGGGGAAGGAACCTTGACAAGTGGAAATCCAAGGGTAAAATAATTTTGTACCTTGGGGAAGTTTTAATCTAAGCTGGTAAAAATAAGCTTAGGAGGTTTTCATGCAGGTCCCCACATCTGTACCCTAGAGTTCAGAGTGGGGAAGGAACCTTGACACCTCCCATATATGATATAAAATAGCATATAAATAAAATATTAAAAGGTATTTTTAAGATATAGTTAAAGGACTATCATCAATTAATAAACCTCCTTTCATAGTACCCTTGTAATTGTTGCCTTACTCACTAGTGTTTTCCAGGAGTGGCTTTTGAGTTTCAAAAAAAAAAAAAAGTTTGATTATATCCAAACCAAACTTTCCAGTTGGAATATTTCAGTCAAAAGTTTAGACCTGGTCTTTTGTAAAAGGTACGAGTGGGGTAAGTGTATCATTGCCTGTCATGATCTTCATCCAGTATAATTCTGAGCTATCAGTAATTGTATATATGTTTGAGAAAGAAATGTGTCCATATTAGAAAGAAAAAGTTTTTGGCTGAAAGCTAAAGTATTTACTGCTCTATCTTGTCTTATATTTAGATTGTCAGCTGTTTGGGGCAGGGACTATCTTTCTGTTCTGCTTCCAACAATGGAGGTCTTAGATATTGTGTGTGGCGGGGAGAGGGAATCATGAGAATCTTTTATAGTGAGGCAGTCTAAATATAGGGTTTGTTACTAGCTCCCTCTATAACTTGTCTCACAATTATCATCACTATGTTTACACACAGATTACATTCATGTAATATTAAGGTTACAATTTTTAATAAAGTCGAGAAATGCTCAAGTTAAGATTCTCATATTAACCTTAACTTCCACGGCACAGTCTGTGTCCAGGTACTGGAGGGAGGGGCAGCCTTGACGGGGTCCAATTTTATCCCCTCAGCTTAGTGCAGCAGTCACTTAATTGGCTGTTTCTTCCAACCCTCACTCCTAGTCTCTTCACCACGGTATCACGCCTGCCTCCTACCTGCCTCTCCCATACCCTGTGCCCTTTTCTTTACATTTAAATGATTCCCTCCTAAATACCCCCTCAAAAAATATATCTTGGAACTAACATGTTTGCTGCCATTACATTGTTCACTCTGCTGGCATGTCCGGACTAGTTAAATTACAAGCTCTTCAGGGCAGGAACTGTCTGCTAGCACAATGGGGCTTCTTCTGGTTAGACATTAGGCCAGGGATAGTCAATTATTTTTTGTCACGGTCCAAATTTGTTGGTCAAGGTATAGTCAAGGTCCAGACTCCAGAGAAAATAATAATAAAAAATTTATAAGAAGAAAATAAAAAGATTTGGGGTTCCATTCAAAAGCATCTGGCAGTCTGGATTTGGCCTGCAGTCTGCCTATTGATTACCCCTGCCTTAGGCTCTTCTTACTGATGTAATAAACATGATTAATAATATTAAATAGTAACATTGATCCTATGGGTTTAGATTCCATGCTGCCCTTTATTTGCAGTCCATGAAGAGGAGGACAAGGTGGCTTTAAACCACCTTTACAAACTCCTGATTGTGGGCTACTCTGGGGCCAATACGTCTTCCAAGGCAGGGGCTTTCTAAGTAATAGCAGCCTGTCCCTGACTGCCTGTGAGCAGCAGTACTTCCCACAATCTCTGCAGAGCTACGTTTTGTGGGTCCATCCCTGATATGTTTTGATTGCCTGCAGCTCCACCCCGGGTATGCCTCCTACCCTAGGGATTCAGACCGCACCCTTGGTCCTGCGGCTGTCATCAGTTCTTGTGTAGAGAGGATTCTATCCCAGCTGGAACACTCCTCTGGACATTTTACCCAGCACAAAGCCTGTGGTAAATGATAATCATCTCGTCGGAGGACATTTTGGTGTCAATCTCATTTAAAGTAATGGGAGACAGCAATCATTTCTAATATGGGAAATTTCAGGATTTTTAAGCCAGGAATAAGGAGATCCTATTGGACTTTTAAAAGACACCATGTAACTCTAAATTCACAATGTGAGTTGGCAACATGGTATACTGGCCAAGTTCACTTACATCTCACTTATCATGCCTATTACAAGGGTAACCACTGAATACTCTTTTAATCTGTTCTTTATTAGCTAAGGAGACACTAGAGCCCAAAGAAAAATGGAAAAGGAAGAAGAAAAAAGGATGCTTCCCATGTTCCCCATTCCGTAGAAAAAGCAAAGGATCTATAGGTAAGCGGGAGTCTTCCCATTTGGTTTGGGGCTTTACTCCTCGCTCCCAGGAACTGTGACGGGTGCACTATCGGCAATGCTGGGAGCCTGAAGCAACTCATGGAAATCGGGGCCATCACAGGCAGCTTGTGGGTATAAGAGCATGAGGTTTTTTGGGGTGGGGTGGTAGAAGGGGGACGGATACCTGGGGCGCCTACACCATTCTGCCTCTAATTCCCATTACACTGCGTCCTGCCACATTCCATTAATATCCTCCAGCTGCCCCAGTCCCTGTTCTGCTTCTCACCCCATCTACAGTGGAATCAGGCTTTCATCCTCACTGCCAGGGTGCCAGCAGGGGGAGCTTTGAGACCACAGCAGAGACTCACCCTGCTAGCAGTTCAATGCCTAATGCCATGATGGCCACCAGCAACTGCAAGGAGCAATTGTAGGGAAAGTTTTTGTCAGCCTCAAGCCCTGGGCGAGAGCATACTCTGTGAGTTCTTTGCAGGCAGATCATGCTCAGTGCAGTTGGCACAGAGAATTTCACTGTGGAGCGCATTCACTAAGGTTAACTTGGAGCTGTGTGGGGATGGAGTATGCTCAGTGAGGATGGAATCTTAGATTTTGGCTGCCAGCTTCTAACAAGCCTCTACTGAGCATGTGCCAACAGTTATTTTCAGAGGCGTATAAATTGGGTAGTTCTGGAAGAATTTTCTGAGAGACAGCGAAAGGCCCCCTTGTCCAAATGTCAAGTCCCTGTTCTAAAGTATGGAGCTGTTAGAACTTCTCAAAGAAACAGTTGTAATTTTTTTTAACAGTGGCAAAGCATCACTTCCTGTATAAAGGGGATTCTCCCTCCGCTGGAACCATTCCTCTGGCCCTTTTAGCCAGCATAAAGGGTCCAGAGCAGGAATGAAAATATCACCCAGTGCTTTTTTTTTTCCCCAGGGAAAAAAGAAATAAAATAAACTCAAGCAAAAAACAAAACGGTCTATCCTGATTTCACTATGTACTTATACAGTTGCACAAAGTCAAAAGTGTATGAAGCTTGCAGAACGTCCCAGTAAAATAGCAACGTGTACCCTGTGTGACATTCAGTAGTCCTATAAATATGAGAGCACCTCTGAATTTAGAAGACATTTCATTCTACACATACGACAAAAACATTCTTTTTTTCTTTTGGTTATAACTGTTATTATTTCACACCTCTTTTTTTCTAAATTAACCTGGGTATTGGGCCTCAGTGAGGAATAGAAAAGCCTCCTAAGAAATTTTCACCTGCAATCTTCAGCTGCTTTTAAAATTATTTGAGTGAAACCAAAACAATAATAAAACCCCCACAAACAAACCCAACACTTAATATATTTTTGCAGAAGTAAAGGTTGCATTTTTGGATCTTCATCTATTTCAGATATGGCCCAGGATTTCATAGTAAAATTCCCTACAAATAGCTGAGGACTCCATCTTATACATTGCACTTCTCAGATTATTGCAAGGAAATTAGCAGTGATCCTTCCACATTTTCAGTTTGTTTGTATTCACACAAATGGGGAAGAAAATAAATGTGTTTGTGTCTAGTGAGAAAGTCAATTATTGATGAAGTACCGATAATTTATTTTCTTTAATTTTACTATCAGATGGTTTAAATCAGGAGCAAGATTCAGCGACACAGAGAGCTCCAAAGTCAAGGCAGAAAGATGTCTTAAAGCTGGAGCAAGAAGGGTACATTGAGCCAGTCCTGGAGCTGGAGGAGACAGAAGGACTTAACGGTATTTCCTCTCATAATTTTTGCACTGTACCTAAATTCAGTGGGTGAAATTCTGGTGCCTTTGAAGTCAATAGAACATAGGACTTGAAGGAATCTCCTCGGTCATCGAATTCAGTCCCTGCTGTCATAGGCGACCCCATAACATTATTTCATTCATAAACTTTTCAAGCTCCATCTTCAAACTAGTTAGGTTGTTTCCCCCCACTTCTCCTATTGGGTGGCTGTTGAAGAACTCTTTCCTCCAACGGGAGTTTGTCACTGACTTCAGTGGAGCCAGAATTTCACCCAACATGCTTCACTTAAGTTTACAAAAATTATCCATTAGGACCTTCAAAAACCAAATACATATGAGATTGGCCTAAATATCACAAGAGTAAAACTATAATTATACTATAATTCATGGTTTGTAAATTTCTTGTCTGGTTTGTGAGCCTTTAGGGGAAAGCTGCCTCCTGATTTAGTCTGTGGAGTGTCTTAGGGTCAAATTCAACACTAAACAAATATGCAAACTGCAGACTTCCCCCCATCTGCTTGAAGATGACTCCCCTTATCTTCTCCTAACCCCTGCAAGGGTGGAGCTGCCATTTTGTGCCTCTTCATCTCTCTCCCTTACCACTATCCTATCCCCTTCCCCTCCCTGCCCCACTAAGTCCCCTCCTCCACTCCACACTCTTCCCATTGCCCCCCAGAGGCTTCTGTCCTCAGTGCCACCTTGCATTCACCTGCCCCCACATTTTCCCACCCTGTCCCCTGCCCTTACAGTATCTTACCCCTCACATTTTCCCTCTTTCACCCCCTATTTCCCTGAGATCTCCTCAGTCCTCCCCCCCCTCTCTGAATAGTCTCTTCTCCTCATGAGGATGTCTCCTGCTTCCCACGTTCCTCCCAGTTCCTCAGAGTTACTTGTCCAGCTATTAACCACAGAGTCCAGAAAGTGGCCATTATCTCTGAGGGCACCCTGGCTTCAGTGTAATGGAAAACTGTGGGAGATGGCAGCCATCTCTATTTGGGGCAGCCTTACTTCCACATGCAAAGCCTGCAGTGAATGATAGTCGTCTCATCCCAGGGCAGTTTGGCATCAATCTCATTTAAAGTAATGGGAGACAGCGATTATTTCTAATATGGGAAATTTCAGGATTTTTAAGCCAGGAATAAGGAGATCCTATTGGACTTTACAGAGACACCATGTAACTCTAAATTCACAATAAGAGTTGGTAACATGGCATACTGGCTAAGTTCACTTACATCGCACTTATCATGGTTCTTACAAGGGCAACCACTGCGCCCCGTCACGCACACCTCTCTTTAAGAGGGAATCTGGTTGTGGTCTCTCTTCTGGGTTTTTACTGCCCACTCGGGAAAAGAAGTCTGCCATTTGCATGGGCCTTGCCGGGTCGGTGGGCAACTTGAAAACCGTAGGGCTGAGGTGAAAGTTACCACCTCATGACCTGGGCATTGATGTCCTTCATAATATTAAGCAATCGAAGTTGCATGTGGTCAGTGACCAACTGGAAGGGGTTCCCCAGTAGATGATACCTAGGTGCATTGATCGCCTACTTCACCACCAAGGCCTCCTTTTCTATCGTTGAATACTTCTGCTCTCAGGGAAACAACTTCCTGTTCAAATAAAGGACTGGATGCTCCTCTCCCTCAGCTTCTTGGGACAACACTGCTCCCAATCCCACTTCTGACACGTCAGTCTGTAATATGAAGGCTCTGTCAAAGTCTGGGTGGAATAGGATGAGCTCCCTAGTTAGTCGATCCTTCAGTTCCAGGAAGGCTCTCTCACACTCTGCTGACTACTGTATCTTGTGAAGCTGGAAGCTCTTTTTTAGGTCGGGTAAAGGTGACACGAGCGTTGCAAGGTTTGGCACAAAGTAGCAATAGTATCCTGCTAGGCCCAAGAATTGGCTTACCTGCCTTTTTGTCATAGGAGCCGGGCAGTCCCCTAAGGCTTGTACTTTATCCAGCTGGGGGTGTAGGGTACCTCGGCCCACAGTGTACCCCAACTATGTTACGTCTCGCTGCCCAAGATGGCACTTGACTAGGTTGGTGGTGAGTCCAGCTTCCCCTATAGCTTGCAAAATGGTTGTGAGGTGTTGGAGATGTTCTTCCCACATGAGGCTGTCCACAACTATATTGTCTACGTAGGCTGCTGCATATAGGTGGTGGGATTGCAGCAGCCTGTCCGTAAGTCACTGAAATGTGGCTGCGGCCCCACAGAAACCAAAAGGCATGGTGACTAACTGGTACAGTCCAAACGGGGTGTGACCAGCAGTGTGAGGGGAAGCCCTCACTGGAAATGCCAATGTCAGGGTAGGCTGCAAAGGGGAGAGCAGATACCCACCAGTCTGGGGAGTAACACTGAAGTTAAACTCCCCAACCAGTCACAAACTGTGCTTCTGATCCCCCACACTGGTTATCAAGAAGCAAAAAAGAAATCACACAGCCCCCTTTATTGCATTCCAGTCTCTGGCTCCCCATCAACACCTAGGTCCAGTACAGTGAGAAGTTATCTAAAAACTCTGCTCACATATACAAAATGTTCTTCTGACCCCAAAGGGTCAGCCATGTCACCAGGCCAGTATAGGTTTGGATACTACCCAAAATACCACTCTGCCAGCCAGGTTTATTATAAAGAAAAAAGAAAGAACAAGAAGATGGGGAAGAGATGGCCAGCCCTCTGTGGAGATAGAGGTGGTTAGGGACTATTTAGAAAAGCTGGACGTGCACAAGTCCATGGGGCCGGACGAGTTACATCCGAGAGTGCTGAAGGAATTGGCGGCTGTGATTGCAGAGCCCTTGGCCATTATCTTTGAAAACTCGTGGCGAACGGGGGAAGTCCCGGATGACTGGAAAAAGGCTAATGTAGTGCCAATCTTTAAAAAAGGGAAGAAGGAGGATCCTGGGAACTACAGGCCGGTCAGCCTCACCTCAGTCCCTGGAAAAATCATGGAGCAGGTCCTCAAAGAATCAATCCTGAAGCACTTACATGAGAGGAAAGTGATCAGGAACAGTCAGCATGGATTCACCAAGGGAAGGTCATGCCTGACTAATCTAATCGCCTTTTATGATGAGATTACTGGTTCTGTGGATGAAGGGAAAGCAGTGGATGTATTGTTTCTTGACTTTAGCAAAGCTTTTGACACGGTCTCCCACAGTATTCTTGTCAGCAAGTTAAAGAAGTATGGGCTGGATGAATGCACTATAAGGTGGGTAGAAAGCTGGCTAGATTGTCGGGCTCAACGGGTAGTGATAAATGGCTCCATGTCTAGTTGGCAGCCGGTGTCAAGTGGAGTGCCCCAGGGGTCGGTCCTGGGGCCGGTTTTGTTCAATATCTTCATAAATGATCTGGAGGATGGTGTGGATTGCACTCTCAGCAAATTTGCAGATGATACTAAACTGGGAGGAGTGGTAGATACGCTGGAGGGGAGGGATAGGATACAGAAGGACCTAGACAAATTGGAGGATTGGGCCAAAAGAAATCTGATGAGGTTCAATAAGGATAAGTGCAGGGTCCTGCACTTAGGATGGAAGAATCCAATGCACCGCTACAGACTAGGGACCGAATGGCTAGGCAGCAGTTCTGCGGAAAAGGACCTAGGGGTGACAGTGGACGAGAAGCTGGATATGAGTCAACAGTGTGCCCTTGTTGCCAAGAAGGCCAATGGCATTTTGGGATGTATAAGTAGGGGCATAGCCAGCAGATCGAGGGATGTGATCGTTCCCCTCTATTCGACACTGGTGAGGCCTCATCTGGAGTACTGTGTCCAGTTTTGGGCCCCACACTACAAGAAGGATGTGGATAAATTGGAGAGAGTCCAGCGAAGGGCAACAAAAATGATTAGGGGTCTAGAGCACATGACTTATGAGGAGAGGCTGAGGGAGCTGGGATTGTTTAGTCTGCAGAAGAGAAGAATGAGGGGGGATTTGATAGCTGCTTTCAACTACCTGAAAGGGGGTTCCAAAGAGGATGGCTCTAGACTGTTCTCAATGGTAGCAGATGACAGAACGAGGAGTAATGGTCTCAAGTTGCAATGGGGGAGGTTTAGATTGGATATTAGGAAAAACTTTTTCACTAAGAGGGTGGTGAAACACTGGAATGCGTTACCTAGGGAGGTGGTAGAATCTCCTTCCTTAGAGGTTTTTAAGGTCAGGCTTGACAAAGCCCTGGCTGGGATGATTTAACTGGGAATTGGTCCTGCTTCGAGCAGGGGGTTGGACTAGATGACCTTCTGGGGTCCCTTCCAACCCTGATATTCTATGATATTCTAAGATAGATGTTAAATGGTAAAGCAGTTACATATATACAAAGATTTGAAAGTCCATATATCAGGCTCCTATCAGTACTTCTGAGTTTGCTGGCTTGAATGTCCCTCTGGAACATAACCCCAGCTAGGATGGGTCATTCAGTCCTTTGTTCAGAGCTTCATTTTGTAGCAAAGTTCATCCAGAGATACGAAGCAGGACTGAAGACAAAATGGAGAAGATGCAGCTGCCTTTTATAGTCTTTTGCCACCCAGCCTATGCTTCCTTTGTTCCAAACACAAGCTGCCCTACACATGGCTTGAAAGCCTTAGAGTTCTGTCCATAGGCATGCCCCTGCCAGAAAATGACCACATGGTGACAGGGATGCTGGAAGATGGGGAGGCCAAGGGGCCATGACCCTCTGCCTTTTTGCCATGGGCCCAGCCCCCTGCTCCTCTTACTCTGGGAGAAAGAGACTTATTTTAGTCTTTTTTTCTTCACCCTTCTTGGCCAATACCAGATATTTTTGTAGGACCCTCTCGTAAAGTTTAGCCTTTTCATAGTCTGATAAACTGGATCTTTGAAGAACGTCTTTCATCTCTGAATCCAATTGGTGAGGAGGTGTGGTTCTGATATTTTCTTCATCACTAGAGGCATGTTTCATCACTAGAGGCGTGTTTGTTCTAGCTGATGGCTAGGAACAAGGTACAATTTTTCAACCATTTTATTTAAAAGGCCTGACAGCAAAGCTCAACAAAGGTTTGATAAAACCCCTGACCTGTTTTACAATCATCTTTTATTCTTTTGAGGAACAGGTTTTTTTAATCGCTCAGTGTTTTACTAATCCCCCATTTTCTTTTTAGCATGCTTACTTGTTAGGGTTTCTGGGGGACTTTTCCTTTTACAGAGTTGAGTGCTATTTCTGAGCTGGCCACTACCAGGTTGTCAGAGGCTGAGCACAGAATAACCTTCCTTTGATGCGGTCTGGCTTTGATGAGGAGTTTCAAAAGAGCCAGGTTTCTGTGTACATGGCTAGACATGCTTATCAGGGGGATGCTCTTTTTTTAAAATGGCTGAGGATTGTTAAAAAAATTACTGCTTTTATGTTTTTTTCAAGGTGTATACATAGGGCCAGTCTGGGGGAGAAATGCTTGTTCTTAACCTGTCGGCTTTGGGTGCTGAAACATTTAAATCCACCAGCAGAAACCTGTGGGCTTTTTGATAGCATCCTCAAAAGCCTCCCAAAAGAATTGTGTTTTCCCAGGGTACGTTTAACATGCCTGGGTGGTAACTTGCAGTTTATCTCCGTGGTTTTAAAGAGAACCATATACTTTGTATTTAAAATAATCATTTGGCTTTTTTCCCCTGGCAAAACACATTTTGCACAATGTACAAAATACTCAGCTTCCTGTGGTGTATGTATTTTGTAAAGGCTTTCTCAATTTCACTGCTTTCAGAAGAAGACTTCTTCAGGTCATCTCTAATAAATATGCCTCGTGAAAAGGAAAAAATACTTTTTTTTTTTTTTTGCTTCAAAAATGGTCAACAGTGCCAAATGTGTATGTGTCAACATATGAAACTGGAGGACAAAAGAGGGTGTGGAAACCTGTAAAAATATATATATATATATATATATATTGATGAATCCTATCGAGCTGTATACTACTAATGTCTAGATTGAAAATATATAAAACACCCACACCGTGTGACGGATGACACCATCAGAATCTGCAGGTCCTCATCAGAGCTGCATGCCCCAGTCCCCCTCAGCGGAGTTTCTGGATTGTCTCAGTAGTGTCTCTCCTCCCCAGGCTCATGTGACTCAAGAGGGGGATGGAACTGCCTGGACTTGAGGAAAGGTACCATAATGTGCCTAAATAAGCCAACTACCATCAGTTCGCAATTTCAGTAACTGATTTACTGCACACTGGAAAGGCCATGACCACATTATAGAGGAAGAATAACGTATGTAAAATAGGTTTCAGAGTAGCAGCCGTGTTAGTCTGTATTCGCAAAAAGAACAGGAGGACTTGTGGCACCGTAGAGACTAACCAATTTATCTGAGCATATAAATAAATTTGTTAGTCTCTAAGGTGCCACAAGTATTTAAAATACTTAGTTTTAAAACAATGTTTAATTTTTAATTTTGAACTCATCAATTTCATTTAAGGTCAGGTAGGATGGGTATCTGAGGTGGACACACATTGAGTATATATCCCAAACAATTCAGAAAAGCCAATTTTGGGAAAAAGCAATCCAAAATATTTCTGGGTCCAGTGTATCCATAAGCATTTTTTTAAAGAAATAATGTATTGAGGTTGAGCTGCTAAAAGCATGTTCTCTACCTGTTGATTTGAACCCATCCCTTTCCTCTTTGAATCCCTCTGCTCACTCCTAATCTGATATTCAATCAGATTTAAATTATTGGTCAGCTTTTCAAGGAAACTCTGTCTCCTACCTAGATGAGCTTTACCCTTGTAAAGAATTCCATTTCATTGTGGCAGACAAGAGTAAATGTTGACCACAGTCTTTGTCCTGTAGCGTTAGTTGATTTTTTAGATAAACTAGGCCAAGGCCATTGAGCACCTTGAAGATAAAGACCAAGATTTTGAACTTGAATGTTACTGCATTTCACCCCTTGGAGGGTTCACTTGGTGCATGGGGAATGGGATTTTTTAATCGTGAGGCATTTGTGTTTCATCAAAGAAGAAAATCTTCTACAAAGGAATAGCTATTGTGAAATCAGGTTTTCTCCAAACGTTACTCCTGGAGGAATTCTGTACTACTGTAGGCATGCATAATTAATGAGCCATGCATATCTTTAATTTTTTGTGTAGAAAAAAAAAAGCTTCTGCAAAATGTTGCTGCATTCCACCGTTTGCCCACCAGAGGGCACTGTGTCACAAGAACAGCAGCAGATACCCGCAGAAAATAATAATTACCAGCGGGGGGGGGGGGGGAGAAAAACTTTTGTAGTGATAATCAAGGTGGTCAGCAGTTCCAGCAGTTATCAAGAAAGGTTTTCTTTCCCCCCCCCACCCCCGCGCCCGCTCTCCTGCTGGTAATAGCTCATCTTAAGTGAGTGTGTATGATAACACCCATTTTTTCATGTTCTGTGTGTATATAAATCTCCTCACTGTATTTTCCACTGAATGCATCCAATGAAGTGAGCTGTAGCTCACGAAAGCTTATGCTCAAATAAATTGGTTAGTCTCTAAGGTGCCACAAGTCCTCCTTTTCTTTTTGCGAATACAGACTAACACGGCTGCTACTCTGAAACATGTCAATATTCCTAGAGATTATTCTCAGATTTCTGCCAAGCATAGGGTTGTCTGCAGTGTAACTGTAGCTGGGTAGATCCCAGGATATTAGAAAGCCAATGTGGGTGAGGTAATATCTTTTCTTAGACCAACTTCTGTTGGTGAGAGTGACAAGCTTTGGAGCCACAAAGAGCTCTTCTTCAGGTCTGGGAACAATGTCAGAGCAAATGTCTCCCAATGTCAGAGCAAAATGCAGGATGGGACAGATTGTTTAGCATAAGTAGTTAGCACATATTGTAAGGGACCATTCAAAGTAGAGTGGGCCATTAGCACCTCTGCAATCATAGGGAAAGAAAGAAGGGGTTAGTGGATTACAGATTGTTTTAATAAACCATAAATCTAGTGTCTCTGTTCAATCCATGATGTCCATGATCCACGATTTGGTGTCCAGCAGAGTAATGAATGTAAGGTCCCTGGTTCTTCTTTTGAAAATACTGTGCAAGTTTCCTTTGAGGATTGGGGCTGATAGGTCAGATATAGAGTGATTACTTTAAGAAAAGTGTTCACCCACAGGTGATAGGGTGTTTTTGTCTTTTATCATTTTCCTGTGTATATTCATTTGAGTGTATAGTGGTTATCTGTTTCATCCATATAATCATTATTCAGGCCTTTAGTGCAGTGGATGAAGTATGCTACATGTGATAGGCATGTATAAGATCCTGGGATCTTGAAAGGTGTTTTGTGTGGAGTGTTGATCATGATAGTAATGGAGATATGGCTGCAAGTTTTGCATCTATAGTTCTGGCAGAGTCTGGTGCTGCTTTGAGTGGGTGTGTCCTGGTCTGTGGGGAGCTTCCTCTTGATGACGAGTGTTACCTGGGGTTTTCAGAATCCACAGCAGGGGCAACTTAACTATCTCACTCCATGCAGTCTCAGGAATCAATCAATAGGAACACAGCAGTTCTGTCTGATCAAGGATTAAATGCAAGTAAGTATGCTCTTATCTAACACTGCAGTTTATTAGATTTAAGCATACAGAGACATAAGCAATAGGTTTAGAACATCCCAGATATTTTCCCTAACATCTGGAATGGTATGGGGTAATTAACAGCAGGTTTACAGTGGCCAGTTGCTCACCCACCGGGGAGAAAGGGTGTCAGAAAAAAGTGTCTCAAGATGGCTTCAGAGGACTGCTCCACAATATACTCTATTAGCTAATCTTTTATAACTAACTTCTACAAAACACATAGGTCATAATGACCCCAACTGGATCATCTCTTTTCTAACTTTCAGTAAACTTTTCATATCAGAGGTGCCTAGATTCAAAGTTTTCCAACCACCAAGGTTTTCAGTCTCAGTTGTTTACTTGTCTGTCCCCTCCTCCCATTCTGATTAGCAAAAACTATCAGCTAGATATGACCTCGCTTCTAAAAGCCTGTCTCCAAATTAACCCTTAACTATGTGGTGTTCTATTTCATTAATTCCTATTGGCAGAATGCACATAATATGGTTGCAATTAGTTTAATCACATAATGGGGTATACACATCCCTCAAACCAGGGCAACAATGAGTTTGAAGAGATTGTTCAAAGACCAGAAGAGATGATTCTTGAAATATTTCTTTCATGATGGGGTACCCATCGAGTATGGGTTGTAGTTGTTTACACCCATTGGTGGTTACACTAGCTTTACTGTATGGGTTCCAGTGTGGGGTGGTAGGTGACAAATAGGGGTATGCAGTCAGAAGGGGGTTTATTTCTGTATTGAAGCAGGTTCTCCTGGGGTATCTGGGTGGCCTGTTGCATGATGCAATCTACTTCTCTGATGGAATGTCCTTGTTTGGTGAAGGTGGTTTTAAGTGAACATAAGAACGGCCATACTGGGTCAGACCAAAGTCCATCTAGCTCAGTATTCTGTCTTGTGACAGAGGCCAATGCCAGGTGCTTCAGAGGGAATGAATAAAAAAGGTAATGATCAAGTGATCCATCCCCTGTCACCCATTCCCAACTTCTGGCAAAAAGAGGCTAGGGACACCATCCCTGCCCATCCTGGCTAATAGCCATTGATGGACCTATCTTCCATCAATTTACCTAGGTCTTTTTTGACCACTGTTATAGTCTTGGCCTTCACAATATCGACAACAAGTGTGTTAAGCCAGGGATAGTCAATAGGAGGACCATGGGCCAAATCCGGACTGTGAGATGCTTTTGAATGGACCCCATACATATTTTTATTTGTTTATTGTCATTGTGGGTTTTTAAACATTTTTTTCTTGGAGTCTGGACCTTGACTATGCCTTGACCAAGAAATTTGGACCTTGACAAAAAATAGGCTATCCCTTCATTAAGGTATATATCACTTACTTTCTCCTCAGAGCACGTTCTGTGGTATCTGAGTGCCTGGCTGTCAATAACATATTTCTTGGTATGGTTGGGGTGGTTACTAGATCTATGAAGGTAGGTTGGTGATCCATGGGTTTCTTGTATATGGTTGTCTGTAGGGTTCCATTGTTGAAGCTGATTGTGGTGTCCAGAAGTTGATGCTAGTGTGGAAAAGCTCCAGAGAGAGTTTAATGGATGGGTGGTGGTTGTTGAAGTTGTGGTGGAAGTCTGAGGGAGTTTAAGCTGTCTTCCCATAGGATAAAAATTTCTCAGGTATATCACTGGTTTCGTGATGCACTTCTCCAGAAATTCTTCTTCAGGATGACCCATGAAGAGGTTAGCATATTGGGGAGCCATCCTAGTACCCCTGGCTGTTCTCATGCTTTGGACAAAATGTTTATTGTTGAAGGTAAAACTATGACAGGCGAGGATGAAATGGATGAGTTTGGCTATGTGTTTGGGATGGATAATTGATGGTTGTCCACTGTCTTTTAAATATTTGGGGCAGGCAGCTATCCTGTCATTGTGAGGGATATTGATGTATAGGAAAGTGACATCCATGGTGGCAAGGATGGTATTCTGAGGAAGGCTGTTAATACTGTGGAGTAGAGTAGGGCTCAAATGTACTTGAGCCATCCAGCTACTGTGAGAGTGGACTGTCTGGAAAGACTCTTGCCTAGGCTCACAGCCCATGCACGTTTCAATCTCTTTGGCTCATAAGTGTTTGCATGCAGTGTTCTAGAAAGCCAAAGGTTTCCTTTAATAGATGTTTTCAGTATTGCTTCCTCAAATGGGCAGTGAGTGCCACACACTGGCTGAAATAAATGCTGAGTGACTGAGATCAAGTAGGGGATGTTGAGCTCTGTGGTGCACAATCCCCTCCATTATAAGACTGCTGATTTTGCAAAATGCTGTGTTTTTGACGAGCTGTGTCTAGGGAACTCCTTGCTCAAATGACCCCAAAATTTGGGTCACTAACCCTATCCTGTTCCCCCATGAGACAACAAATTTCAAGACAGTCCAAGTAAGCATGCAGATCTTACAGCACTTAGAAGAATTAACATTTAAGTAGAAAGGGCTTCTCAACCTAAACTAAAGCAGAGCTGGTGCTTCATTATAGAATCATAGGACTGGAAGGGACCTCGAGAGGTCATCAAGTCCAGTCCCCAGCACTCATGGCAGGAACAAACACCATCTAGACCACCCTGACAGGTGTTTGTCTAACTTGCTCTTAAAAATCTCCAATGATGGAGATTCCACAACCTCCCTAGGCAATTTATTCCAGTGCTTAACCACCCTGACAGTTCGGACATTAGGAAAAACTTCCTATCTAAACTTCCCTTGCTGCAATTTAAGCCAATTGCTTCTTGTCCAATCATCAGAGGATAGGAAAATAATTTTTCTTCCTCCTCCTTATAACAACCTTTTAGGTACTTGGAAATTGTTATCATGTCCCTTCTCAGTCTTCTCTTTTCCAGACTAAACAAACCCAATTTTTTCAATCTTCCCTCATAGGTCATGTTTTCTAGATCTTTAATCATTTTTGTTGCTCTTCTCTGGACTTTTTCCAATTTGTCCACATCTTTCCTGAAATGTGGCACCCAGAACTGGACACAATACTCCAGTTGAGGCATAATCAACATGGACTGGAGCAGAAGAATTACTTTGCATGTCTTGCTTACAACACTCCTGCTAATACATCCCAGAATGATGTTTGCTTTTTTTGCTACAGTCTTACACTGTTAACTCATATTTAGCTTGTGGTTCACTCTGACCTCTAGATCCCTTTTTGCAGTAATCCTTCCCAGGCAGTCATTTTCCATTTTGTACATGTACAACTGATTGTTCCTTCCTAAGTGGAATATTTTGCATTTGTTCTTATTGAATTTCGTCCTAGCTACCTCAGACCATTTCTCCAGTTTGTCAAGATCATTTTGAATTATAATCCTATCCTCCAAAGCACTTGCAACTCCTCCCACCTTGGTATCGTCTGCAAATTTTATAAGTGTACTCTCTATGCCATTATCTAAATCATTGATGAATATATTGAACAGAACTAGACCCAGAACTGATCCTTGCAGAACCCCACTCGTTATGCCCTTCCAGCATGACTGTGAGCCATTGATAACTACTCTGGGAACGGTTATCCAACCAGTTATGCACCAACCTTATAATAGCTCCATCTAGGTTGTATTTCCCTAGTTTTTTAATGAGAAGGTCATTTGAGACTATATCAGATGCCTTACTAAAGTCTCGATATACCACATCTACCGCTTCCCCCCATCCACAAGGCCATCACCCTGTCAAAGAAAACTATCGGGTCGGTTTGATATGATTTGTTCTTGACAAATCCATGCTGACTATTACATATCACCTTATTATCTTCTAGATGTTTGCAAACTGATTCCTTCATTATTTGCTCCATTATCTTTCCAGGTACAGAAGTTAAGCTGACTGATCTGTAATTTCCTGGGTTTGTCCTTATTTCCCTTTTTATAGATAGGCACTATATGTGCCCTTTTCCAGTCTTCTGGAATCTCCCCTGTCTTCCATGACTTTTCAAAGATAATAGCTAATGGCTCAGATATCTCCTCAGTCAGCTCCTTGTGTATTCTAGGATGCACTTCATTAGGCTCTAGTGACTTGAAGACATCTCACTTGTCTAAGTAATTTTTAACTTGCTCTTTCCCTATTTTGAACCTACCCCATTTTCACTGGTGTTCACTATGTTAGGCGTCCAATCACCACCAACCTTCTTGGTGAAAACTGAAACAAAGAAGTCATTAAGCACATCTGCCATTTCCACATTTTCTGTTATTGCTTTTTTGTCTTCATTGAGTAATGGGCCTACTCTGTCCTTGGTCTTCCTCTTGCTTCTAATGTATTTGTAGAATGTTTTCTTGTTACCCTTTCTGTCTCTAGCTTGTTTGATTTCCTTTTGTGCCTTGGCCCTTCTAATTTTGCCCCTACATACTTGTGTTGTTTGTTTGTATTCATCCTTTGTATTTTGACCTTGTTTCCACTTTTTGTAGGATTCTTTTTTTATTTTTAGATCATGGAAGATCTCCTGGTTAAGCCAGGGTGGTCTCTTGCCATTCTTCCTATCTTTCCTGTGCAGTGGAATAGTTTGCTCTTGTGACCTTAATAATGTTTCTATAACACATAATAAATGGGTTAATTGTTTATCAGGTCCAAATACCCTAACACTGCACTGGAGACATTACCGTACCAGGACTTGCTTGGAGGTGTCTTAGCATTAGCTCCCCATGTTGCAGTGTGGGTAAATTTGCTTTGTAAGTAATGACAGTACTCACAGCTCCCCAAAAGGACAGAGAAAGTAGCATGAGTGAAGGGACTGATTTGGTCGCTGGGAGGTAAGCAAAGCCACAGTGCTGTTAGCTACACCTGTAAAAGACATGTCCCAGCAAAGAGATGGAGGAAGATATGAAGAAAATCAAAAATAAGTCTTCCCAGAAGGCGTAATCTGCACTGACTGCTGAAAGGGAAATAAAGGGTCAGATCCTCCGGATGAGCCATTGGTGCCCAGCACAGCTCAGGGTGAGGGGTGAGGGCTACCATCACAGCCACCTGATCCTCAGACTGCCAGGCACCAGTCTGATCCTGAGCAGCAGCTTAGAGCAGCCAAGGGGTCATTCCAGCTTCTGGGATCACCACACAGACAGGGCCCTGAGTCTATACCCCCTCCTCCAGTAGTTGTGAGCTGGGATGTCATAGAGCTGGTTATACTGGAAGATTTTCTAGGAAATTCTCAGTTGGCCACTTAAGCCATTTTAAAGTGGACTTTGCACTGCGCTGAGGATAAGGATTGGGATCAAACAATGCAAACCAACCTAGTGGAGTTCAAAGTGGGCCAGAACTATGTTTCATTTGCATGGAAGTAATCCCATTGGCTTCATTTTTGTTATACCAATATAAGTAAGAGAAGAATTGAACCCAGGATGTATAAGTCATCTGTTACTTACTGGGTACTGCTTTTCTTTAAATTACAAACATCAGGCTGTCTATGGAATGAGTAAACTGTATATAAAGTCACCATTTTCTACTCTGAAATTTTGGTTTGTTTTAACTTCCTTCTGCAGAAGGAAGTAAAGCATTTCAAGATGTTCTGTTCAGATTAAACCTGGAGAAGCACAGAAGCATCAAGATCAGGCTGAGGGATGTTTTGGAGATCTGCCCAGAAAGCATCAAGAACAGGATTCCAGAGGCATTAGGTGATTTACCTTGGCATTTCCTGAGGAAGGTCATGGCTCTGAATGGGACAGCCAGAAATACGAGCATTGGGCACAAGGATCCTGCAGAAGAAATGGGTGATTATGAGGAGAAGCTGCATATTGATGGCACTTTCTGTTTTAGTGACACTGAGATGAAAGCTTCTCTGCAACCTCTTGATGTTCTCTGTGCTGTTCTGCTTTGCTCAGACAGTTTCCTACAGCAGGAGATCCTGTCCAAAATGTCCATGTGCCAGTTTGCCCTCCCTCTGATGCAACCCACCCTTGACACCCCCAAGTGCACCCTAATACTGTGGGCCATGAGGGACATTGTGCGGAAGTGGAGGCCACACTCCCTGGCAGAGAGCAGAGGGTTCAGAGAGGAGAGCCTGGTGCTCACAGCAATGCCAACCATTTCTTTTGTGCGGATGGGGAGCTGCAGCTTCTCCAAGTCCCAACTCCTCAATGAGGTTCTCAGCCCCTACCAGCAGCACCACAATTTCTTTATCCATCGGGACATGGAGTCTGGGAACTTCCTTCGGAAAATCGCAGATGGGCTGGTTGAGATTTCCTGGTATTTCCCTGGGGGAATGGAAAATTCTGATCTTTTCCCAGAACCCATTGCAGTTACAAATCTGCGTGGAGACCTTGAGTCCCACTGGCTACAGTTTAGCTTTTTAACAGAGGTCTCCTCCGCAGTGTTCATAGTTACCGAGAGCATCGGTGAGAGAGAATACGCACTGATATCATCTCTGAAAGAATCCAGCTCTAAATATTATTTCATCCTCAACTGCAAGAATAAGAAACCCAAAGAAACTCTGGGATTTCTTAATAAGCTGGCCTCAGTGTTGAAGCTGAGCAAATCACAGCTACTGGTGAAAGATAGTACCATGAATAATGCAGGATTTGTGAAAAAGGTGCAGTCCACCATAGGAACCATAGTGAATTCATCTCCCAAGACAGTGAGTTTGGAAGCCATGGCTGTGACGGCACGTGACCTAGGAATCCAGGTGGATGAGGACTGTCAGGCATGTCAGTGTGCGAGGAAATATACTGAAGAAATCACTGCAGAAATAAGAGATGGGGCAAAATACAAAAGTGAAATGCTGAGCCTGCAAGGAGACCTATGGAAAAACTTGGCTAAAGTGGAAAAAGATTTGTGCCGAATGAAAAGGCAAGGGGACAAGGCCACTGAAGACTATAAATCTGAGCTGAATCAGAAATGGTTAGAGATACGCAGACAGCAGAATCAGTGTGACCTTACTAATGGTTTGACTAAGTTTATCAAGGGAATAGAACACTTGCCTACAGTGGAGAAACATTACTTTCTGAAATGGATGAAATTTAGCCTGGATAATATTGCTAGGGGGAATCTTTCTAAAATGCGGGCAGAGTATAAAGAGAAATGTGAAACTCCAGGAGTGGACCAAAAACAGCTGGAGGAATTAGATAAATTAATATCTGATAGTTCCCTGGGGGTGGAGCATTTCATGCGAGAGTTGGGGCAGTTCTATGAAGCTGAATGCTCAATGGTTAAAGAAGGGAAAATGGAAAAAAGCCAAAGACAATTCACCCATCTCCCAGGCATAGCAGCTGACCTGATGCTGGAAGGGTTTCCCATGGAGTTGATCGATGGAGATGCATCCAACATCCCACTGCAGTGGGTGACAGATGTTCTGAATGAGCTCCATGCCAAGCTGGGGGAAAAGTCCAGAATGGTGGTTCTAACGGTGCTGGGAGTGCAGAGCACTGGGAAATCCACCCTCCTCAACACCATGTTCGGCCTGCAGTTCGCAGTGAGCAGCGGTCGATGTACGCGAGGAGCCTTCATGACGCTCATTAAAGTTACAGAAGCTGTTCAGGAGCTGCTTGGCTGTGATTTCATCCTGGTGATAGACACTGAAGGTCTGAAGGCCCCTGAACTAACAGCACTGGGAGACAGTTATCAACATGACAATGAGCTGGCCACCCTGGTGATTGGACTGAGTGACATCACCATCATTAACATGGCCATGGAGAATGCCACAGAAATGAAGGATGTTCTGCAAATTGTGGTCCATGCATTTCTCAGAAAGGAGGAAATAGGACAACACCCAAACTGCCAGTTTGTGCACCAGAACGTCAGTGATGTGTCTGCTCATGATCAAAACATGAGGGACAGGAAACACCTCCTGGAGCAGCTGAATGAAATGACCAAAGCTGCAGCAAGGATGGAAAAGCAAAGCAGGGAAATGGCATTTTCTGATATTATGGAGTATGACCCAGCAAAACACAATTGGTACGTGCCTGGCTTGTGGCATGGAGTCCCTCCCATGGCTCCCGTAAACATTGGATACAGTGAGAGTGTGTGCGAGCTAAAGAAATACCTGTTTGAATTCATAGAGAACCATTCACGGAAAAGAGCTGGAAAGAATATTCCTGATTTTATTGAATGGTTGAAGAGCCTGTGGAACTCAGTGAAACAGGAGAACTTCATCTTTAGCTTTAGGAACAGCCTGGTAGCTGAAGCCTATAATCTGCTGTCTATGAAGTATTCTGAATGGGAATGGGGTTTTCGCAAGGAGATGTACCTCTGGGTATCTGAAAAAGAAACTTTTATCCAGAATCAGCTGCCAGAGACACTAGAGGGTGATCTCTTTCACAGCTTAAAAATGGAAGCACAAGGGAAACTACAGCAGGGAGAAGAGAAGCTCTTGAATAACTTAGAACAGTATTTTAAAGGTGAATCTCTGAATTTGAACCTGATAGAAAAGTACAGAGAAGATTTCAAAAGGAGCTCAAATAGCCTCAAAAGAGAACTTGAAAATTATGCAACCAGTAACTGTGAGGAAGCAATTCGAATACGAAGAGGACAGCACAAAATAGACAATATCCAGTCTGGGTACAAGCAGAAAATTGAAGGGAAAGTTGACAGGCTCTTGGCTGAATGCCGAAACAGAGAAGATAAACTAGACCATGAGAAACTGAAAAAAGAATTTGAAACGATGTGGCGAGAAACCTTGTCGGAGTTAACACTCTGTACTTTACATAAACGTCAAGTTGTTCAAGATATGGATCTCCAGCTGAGAAGGGATCTGAAGCACAGAGGGGGTGCTGTCAGACAGATATTACAACATGCAAGAAGCCTGCTGGATTATAGAATGAAGTCTTTCACAATGAAGAAGGAATACTTAAACCTAAAATGGGCCAGAGCAGTTGTAGAATACTTCTCACAGGAATGTTACTGTAAAACTGAAGAGCTTGCTCTATCTTTAATGAATGAATGCAAAAAATACATTGAAGAAGAAGTTAAATCCAAAACAGACTATGATGAAACCTATTGTGGAGAACTGCTGCATATGGTTAATGAGAGGTTAAAAGAGGAGGATATTGAGAAACTTCACACTTCTCCTTTGTTTGAAGTTGACCTGAAGCTTCACGTTTTGGGGGAAGCGGCTTGTGCATTTCAGAAGATGCATGAAGATTTTATCAAAGAAAACGATCCTCAGCAACGACTGGAGAAGCTGAAACCTCATTATTTCTCCATATTTACTGATCTCTATTTGGAAAAGAATGAAAGCCAAACAGGGGCGAGGAATTTCTGTGATCAGTGTCTCAAACCTGCCCTGGTGGGTTATGTCAACAAAAGGCTCGGACTAGAAATAGTTGACAATTTTCTCAGCAGTGAACAGGCCCTTGAATACGCCAGCCGCAGCTTCTTTCAGTTCTTTTTGCTAAAGAAGCTGCTGGAAGAGATGAACTTTGACAACTATGTGAAATATATAAGTAACTATGAAGAGTTTGTCAAATCCTGGATACAGAGATGTCTGATAGACCACTATGGAGGGAAGGCAAGTTTGAGAGATTTGGAGGAAAGGATTCTATTCATAATAATACATAAAATCAAGAGTTCTGAAAAACTCCATAAATAAAAACAATAACACAGTTTCTGCCTTTTTAGACAGCTTTTGCAAAGAGCTGCAGCAGGACCTGGTCATTTCCAGCAATAGCTTGGTTGGAGTACAGTTTAAAAACACAGCAAAAATTGAGCAGCTTTCTGGTAACATTGAAATCTTCCTTCTGGAGCTGGAACAACAAATCTTAACCCAGTTTAATCATTTCGAATTTGAGACCAAACTCTCCAGCCTGTTAGTGAAACCCCAGGATGAGATCTTCAAGCACGTGTGTGGCTGTGGGAAGCAGTGTCCATTCTGTAAAGCCCCCTGTGAAGCAGGAGGCACTGACCATAAAGAGCATTTTGTATCACTCCATCGACCCAAAGTGTTAGGGAACTTCAGGGATTGCGATTCACAAAAGCTTGAGCATTCCATATGCTCCTCTGATGTGGTTTCCAATCGTGAATTCCGAACTGCAGCCACAGATGGGAAATTTCATCCCTACAAAGATTACCGCCATTACTACCCAGACTGGCACATTCAGCCTGATCCCAGCATTGATGCTTCTGATTACTGGAAATTTGTTTTCAAATCATTCAATGACCAGTTAGCTAGAACGTATGGTGCTAAAGCAGCAGATCTTCCAGGAGACTGGAAAAATATAACTAAAGAGCAGGCGCTGAAGAACCTAAAGGAAGTGTTTTGCATGAAATAATAGACATGCCAAGAGTGTCTTTAAATAGGATACACTTCAACAAAACAAAACCCTTAATTTTAAAAAACGGAATATGAACAAATCTGACAGCCTGTACAGTTTTTTAAATTGAAAACTAAAAAAAATCAGTTGCAGGTCACATCTTCAAGTTAGTGCAAAGCTGCTGCACAGAACAGCCATACCAAAGCAAACTGATAGTCCGTGTATCCCTGTGTCCTTGCTGAACCAGAATAACAGCCCATCTAGCCTGGTATCCCCACCTCTCTGCAGTACTGGATCAGACCAATAACCCATGTAGCCTAGTATCCCACATCCTTGCTGTATTGGATCAGATCTAAAGGCCATCTAGCTCGGTATCTCATCTCCCTGCTGTACTGGATCAAACCAGTGATCCATCCTGTCTCTGACAGTGGCCATTACAAGATGTCTCAGTGGGAGGTGCAAGAAACCATCTAATGGAAATTGTATAGAAACATGTTTAGAGGAGAAGCTTCTTCCTAACATAACTATGTAAACAGGGTCCGAATGAGTTGTCCCATGACAGCTAGCTGGGAGTGGGAGAGACTTTAGGAGCAAATTGTATTTACATGAACTCACCTACTCTGCCTAGATATCCATCAGATATAGAGGTGTTGCTCAAAGTGATCAATATTGACTTGTGTTGGGTTACAAATCACTTTAGTACTGAATGAAGGGGTAGTGAAATGTTGTTGTCAGTGTTGTTGCATTTATTGTATGAGTAAAGGGGAGCAGAACTGTGCTTAACCTGTCTCAAATGAGGGGTCACCCTCAGCTGAAAGGACTCATTAAGCCAGGTGCTCGAATGCCTGACTCTTGTGAAAGTAAGAAGGATGAGGAGAGGTATCTCTGCCAGGAGGAGTGAACTCTCCCTAAGGGTCCCTGGTCTGGTTTAACCTGGTTCTCCCCACTGTTCAGAAGATAGGGCCTTTTGTTATTTTAAGTGCTCAAAAGAGCTGACAATTACTTGTGGCAGGACAGCATTTCTACCCAGCCTAATAGCTGAAAATCACTAAGGACTTGGCTACACTTGTGAGTTAGAGTGCATTAAAAGCAGCCCCAGGCACCCTAACTCATGACCCATCCACACTGGCAAGGCACGTAGAGCGCCTGGACTCTGCAGCGGGAGCGCCCCTGGTAATCCACCTCCACCAGAAGCATAACGCTTGGTGCGTCTCGGCTGAAACGCCCCAGCATCAGTGTGAACGAGGTGTTGCATTACTGCACTCTGATCGGCCTCCGGAAATGTCCCCTAATCCCCTTAAGTCAAGTGGCCACTCTTGTCATTGTTTGGAATCGGCTGTAGGAATGCGGATATGTCCTTTCAAAGCTCTGTTTCTGACAGCTGGCAGGCTTATCTGCTCCGGGACAAAGCAAACCATTACTGTGGAATGCTGCTTGAGAGGCAGGGGGAGGGGAGTCTGCTGCTGTCTGAACTTACAAGACAGCATGCTGACATGCTCTCAGCCCCCCCAAAACCCACTCTCTCTCCCCCCACATACACACAACACACTCCCTGTCACACTCCACCCAACCCCACCCCATTTGAAAAGCATGTTGCAGCCACTTGCATGCTGGGATAGCTACCACAATGCACTGCTCTCTGTGGCCGTTGCAAGAGCTACCGTTGTGCTGGCAGTGTGAACACACAGCAGTGCTTTCCCTGCAGCGCTCTCTGAGGGGCACTGCAACTCCTGGCGCTGTACATCTGCCAGTGTAGACATAGCCTAAGTTACATCAGTGAAACTTTCTTTATTCAACACAAGGGCAGATTCAGGACCTGAGTTTTACATAGTAGGAAGTAATTACTTTAGAATAGGCTGTAAACACAGATAAATGATTGGCATGTAGGTTGAGTGTTTAAACTGAGTCTCTCCCCCTCAAATAAGAATCCGTTGAAGACAATTAAACTGCTATATTTAGAGCATGACTGTCATTTACTCTCCCTATTGTGCATTAAGAAATTAGTATTCTTGTTTTAATGTAATCACGCATAAGAAGCAACAGAAAACCATTTACAGTTAAACAAAATAAACTTGGGAACTGACTTTTTTGTGGTGGCTTATTTATTTTGAAATGTTGCCTTGAAACTTTTTGTTTTATTTAGCCCTGAGAGGAAGGATAGTGGGTGAGGTCAGCAAACATTTCAGGAGATGTGATGCTTCCAAAGTACAAACCCAAGATCCCAAGCGATACAGGACCCCTTAACATTTAAATTAGCCCTTCTGAGAGGCCTGATGCTGATAAGAATGACTGACCTCATGAAAAATGGGCTTTGTTTTCTCACTTAAACAGTGAGAAAATTTCATGGAGCCCTGAGCTCTCACTGCGGGGGGGTGGTGACCCAATGGGGCACAAGTTAGTAACCGCTGTGGTGGGATAGGCAGGGCCAGCACTGGAGTCAATGGAGCAACCCCCAGGTGAAGCAGTTAAACCCCAACCCAAAGACTGGATTTTCCACAGTTACAAGGGAAATTAGATAACTATATACACACACACAAAACCAGACTGAAATATGTAGGGTTAGAAATCCCCAGTAATAACATTGATGGCCCAAACTCTCTGCAGTGACCCCAACACATGACACTCCCTCTCTGTGTCCCTTCTCGACAGTGGGGCTGTGAGTGTAGCTGGATTGGGCAGTGGCTCCGTCTACTGTCCCACGGGGGAATCTCTTCTCTTCATTGCCACATGCCACGCAGTTGCCGTATTCTATCTGTCAGCTCAGCTGCTCAGTGGATTTGCCCATGTCACCCGGTTTCAATTGTTCCTTTCCACATAGAATCATAGGACTGGAAGGGACCTTGAGAGATCATCAAATCCAGGGGTTCTCAACCTTTTTCTTGCTGAGGCCCCATTCAACATCCTATAAAAACAACAGGGCTCGGCAGGGGGGAAGCGTGGGCTCCAGGCCAGGGGGACACACTTGGGCATAGGCATAGTTTTACTTCTGCGTTACCCTGTCAAAGAAAGCTATCAGGTTGGTTTGACACGATTTGTTCTTGACAAATCCATGCTGACTATTACTTATCACCTTATTATCTTCCAGATGTTTGCAAATTTATAGCTTAATTATTTGCTCCATTATCTTTCCAGGTACAGAAGTTAAGCTGACTGGTCTGTATTTCCCCAGGTTGTCCTTATTTCCCTTTTTATAGATGCCCTTTTCCAGTCTTCTGGAATCTCTCCCGTTTTCCATGACTTTTCAAAGATAATCACTAATGGCTCAGATATCTCCTCAGTCAGCTTCTTGAGTATTCTATGATGCATTTCATCAGGCCCTGGTGACCTGAAGACATCTAATTGGTCTAAGTAATTTTTTACTTGTTCTTTTCCTATTTTATCCTCGGATCCCACCTCATTTTCACTGGCATTCACTATGCTAGATGTCCAATTACCACTAACCCTCTTCTTGAACACTGAAACAAAGAAGTCATTAAGCACCTCTGCCATTTCCACATTTTCTGTTATTGTTTTTTCCCTCTTCATTGAGTAGTGGGCCTACCCTGTCCTTGATCTTCCTCTTGCTTCTAATGTATTTGTAGAATGTTTTCTTGTCACCCTTTATGTCTCTAGCTATGATCTGTTTTGTTCCTTGGCCTTTCTAATTTTGTCCCTACATACTTGTGTTATTTATGTTCATCCTTTGTCATAATTTGACCTAGTTTCCACTTTACGTACAACAATTTTTTGATTTTTAGATCATTGAAGATCTCCTGGTTAAGCCAGCGTGGTCTCTGGCTATACTTCCTATTTTTCCTCTGCAGTGGAATAGTTTGCTTTTAGGCCCTGTAGTGGGGCAACTGCCCCAGTCCAGTAAAATAGGGGTTAAAAGCAGCCCTGGAGAGGGCTGTGGCTGGGCTAGGCTGATTCGGGAAGCAGCTACAGCTGTGGCCAGCTCAATCAGGGCCCAGCTGGCCCTTATAAGAGGGCTTGGGGCCAGAAGTGTGAGGAGTCTCACTCTAGCCCTGGAGGGAGAAGGGCTAGCTGTCTGGGAGCAATGTACCTGAAGTGGAGCAGTGCTGGGGAAGGGCAAAGGGAGCTGGGGAGCACCAGCCTGGTAAATCCCCAGGCTGAGGCCTTGCTGAAGGCCTAAGAAAGGTACTGGGGAGGCAGAGGGGCAGCCTGGGGATAGGCAAATGCAGCAGGTCCTACACCCTTGCCAATGATGAGTGGCCATTACAGACTGCAGTCTGCCCCAGTGAGCAGGGGCTAGATGATGACTGGCAGTAGCCACTGAGGCAAGGTGGGTTTGGGGTTCCCCTGGGAGGGGAGACCCAGAGTGTGGGGGTACAGCCAGGGGGCAGCACCCCAAGGTAAAAGGGCACTGAGGTCCAGGAGGGATATGGGGGCCTTAAGGCAGGCAAGACACCAGCCTGCAGAGGGCGCACCCAGTGCTGAAGCGCTAACTTCCAAGATGACCAGCAGGAGGCACCGTGCTGGTGAGTCTTTGCCTTGCTACAGGCACATAATAATGTCTCTGAAAAACTGCCAACTCTTGAACTGTTTTTCCCTTTAGACTTGCTACCCAGGGGATCTTACCTACCACCTCCCTGAATTTTAAGTCAGCCTTCTTGAAAGGCAGCACCTTGCACAGACACATTGAATGTTGCCTGACATTATCAAGCTCTTTCTGAAATTCCTCACAATCCACCAAAACAAAAGAATTCAGTGGCCCAGGCAAGTTTTCCTCTCTCATGTTTTTAGTCCATTATTCCAGGTCAATAATAAACACACAGAACACAACCAATCCTAGTATTGTCACTCAGGGCCTCCCACTCTCCAGGTGATCATTAATTCCCACCTATCCCCATCCAATTCTTATACCTCACATATGGGCTCTGTCTCTCCGATGCTCCCAGCACTGGGCTCTTCTCCCCTCCTGCTGCTGCACTGAGGCTCTCCGGCCTCCCTCCTTTGGGTGGCTCAGGGCTCCCTCCCTGCAGCTCAGCCTGGGGGCGATGGGGCAGCAGGTCTCCTGGGGCTGGGACGCTGCAGGGGCTAGACTGAACAGATGTCCTGATATTCAGGGCTTTTTCTTTTATAGGTGCCTATTACCCCCACACACACTGTCCTGATTTTTCATACTTGCTATCTGGGCACCCTAGCAGGGGCTGAGGCTGCAGTGCAAGCAGCCCTATCCTGTGAGTTCCCCACCCCAGGGCAGAGGGGCCCAGCTGGGCTGATTTGGGGGGGGCAGGGGGAAGCAGCAGCAGTTCCTATAATCTGACCTTTCCCACACCCTCCCCCCACCAATCTCCCCATGGGTCTTCTACTAACCCCCCCCCCCCCCAAATCCTCTCTGCTACCCTGCCTCCGCCTCCTGACACCCTGCCTCGCCCTGCACCTCCTGCCCTTCAGTCCCCCCCAAAAAGCCTTTCCCCTCCTGCCCCTCACGCCCCCTGAATTGCCACCTGCCGCCTCCTGCTTCCATCTCGTTCGCTTGCCCTTTGAACGGCCCCCCCCCTTCTGCTCCCTGCCCTGAAGCAAACAGCCCCTCGCCCTTTGGCTTGATAACGCCCCTCCCCTGCTCCAACCTCTGTGCCCCCAGCCCCAAACCGCATGGGGCTGGGAGGAGGAGAAAGTCCTTGCCGGCTAATAAAGCCAGTTTGTGCCCCACAGCCCTGCCTTGGGGAGGGAGGGGGTCAGCCTGAACTTCTCCCCCTCCCCAACCTCCCCCCAAAACTGACCCCTGTAAACTGCCCCTGAACTTCCCCCTCCTCAACAATCCCCTCAACTCTGCCCCCCAAATCTACCCCATGCCTGGACTCTGCCCCTCCCCCATCCTGGCCCCCTCCTCAGTCCCCCTAATGAGCCCTGTATGAACCCCCAACCCCCTCTGCTCCCCTGAACCCACCTCCTGACCCCTGCAGCCCCTCCTGCACCTCAGCCCCCCCTGAACTGCCCCCTCCCTTCCCTAGTGACCCCCAGCTCCACAGGGTGACTCTGCTGTGTCGGTTTAACTGTCACCCCAGGACATGCCAAGCTCCCTTCCCCCCTTACAGCCACCTGAGCCCTCATTAGCCTCAGGGGTGCTAGCTAATTTGCACAGAGGATAATGGAGCAGCCAATCAGGGGCTGGCCTGGGTGCCGGGGGGGCTATAAAGGGCTCCTCAGGGCTTGCAGACCCCTGGGTAGGGCTGTGGCTGCGCTGGGAGCCCAGGCTGCAGGGTCAGGGAGGGGTCTAGGCCCAGCCCCAGAGCCGGCAGGGGAAGCGGGAGGCTCTGGTGCTGCACAGGGTGGGGCAAGAGCTGGGTACAAGAGGCCCCAGTCACTGCAGCTCCCCGTCTGTGGGGCTCCGGGGGAGATGTCTGGAGCTATTTGTCACACGCTTGGGATCCACCCTGTAAGAGAGGACAAACTGGGCTTCATTCATACCCCAGTCTCAGTCATAATGCTGGGGTAACAGCAGGGGCCCCTTTCATAAAACACCTCATTATTTTTAGCTCTTTGTTTCATGGGTTGCAAGCCTCCCACATTCTCATCCAGTGAAAGAGAGCCGTCCCCTCCTGCTGCCTTCGACCCCCATCCCTCTGACTGCTACCGACAGGGCCTGGCCTGGGAATGTGAAGGAACGTCTCCGAACTGAGAGGAGACACGCACAGAAACATACAGTCCTCTGTATTGGAGAGCGAGAGGCTGGAGAGACACAGACACACCCTCAGTTCACTGATCTTTCATGTTAATAACAGTTTGAAGAACATCCATCCAGTCTAGAAGAAAGGTTTGCACTCTCAGAGCAGCTCAGCACAGGGGATGGGGGCGCTGGGGCAGTAAAAAGGCTCTAGGGAGCCCTGAACCACGGTGGCTCCTGCTGGGGTGCCCAGGCACAAAGGGGCACAGCTCAGTAACTGCTGGGGTGGGAGAGGCTGTAACAGCACTGAGGGAAGCTGAATGCAGGGGGATTTCTAGTTAAAAGGGAAGTTAGAGTTATTACAGTAAATGTGTAGGGAGAGAAACAACCATAATGGCATTTCTGTGTCAAAGTCTCTGCAGTGATCCCAGCCCTGGGATGCCCAGGGGGGCTGAGAGCACATCTGCATGGGGCAATGGCTTCTGCTTGTGTCCCCCAGGACGAATCTCTTCTCTTCGTTGTTACATTCTTCTCAGTGACCCTGGTCTCTCAGTGCAGCAGCTTAGTGGGTTTCCCCACATCACCAATTTTAAATTGTTCCTTTCCCCAGGCAGCACCTTGAGCTTTCTCCATGGAATGTCGCCGGCCAGCACATTGCCCAGTTACCTGCTTTTGTAGCCCTCACAAGTGTCCCTCACAATCCTCCCAAGCAGAAGAATTCTGTGGTATCAGCAAATTTCCCCATCTCACTGGCCATTCCATTATTCCAGGTGATAATTAATACACAGAACCACCCCAACATTTGTATTGATCCCTAAGGTCCTCCTGGCTATTTACCTTATTCTCAGGTGGGAAACAGGGGAATTTATTCCTTCTAAAATATTCCTTGAAGAGGCAGTTCTGTCCTAGATGCCTCACCACCCCTTACACAAGGCAATCGGTCCTAGGGGAGGTGTCAGTCTGAGATACCCAAGGACACCTCCAAGCACTGGAAAATAAACAACATAGAGCTATTAAAATTTAGAGAAAAGGGTAAAATTTTCAAAAGTGCCTAAGGCTGCATCTACATTAGAGCTGAGGGGTGTGATTCCCAGCATGCACAGCCATACCTGCACTAACTCTGCTCAAGCCAGCACACTGAAAATAGCAGGGTAGCATGGGTGGGGCATAGCCAAGCAGTCCTGTCGACATAGCTATGGGGTCTGGGGTTCACTAGAGAGGGGATGATATTGAACTTTCTTTGGGCTGTGCCATTGGGCATTATCTTTGAAAACTCATGGCGATCAGGGGAAGTCCTGGAAGACTGGAAAAAGGCTAATGTAGTGCCAATCTTTAAAAAAGGGAAGAAGGAGGATTCTGGGAACTACAGGCCAGTCAGCCTCACCTCAGTCCCTGGAAAAATCATGGAGCAGGTCCTCAAGGAATCAATTCTGAAGCACTTAGAGGAGAGGAAAGTGATCAGGAACAGTCAGCATTGATTCACCAAGGGTAGGTCATGCCTGACTAATCTAATCGCCTTCTATGATGAGATAACTGGTTCTGTGGATGAACGGAAAGCAGTGGATGTGTTATTCCTTGACTTTAGCAAAGGTTTTGACACAGTCTCCCACAGTATTCTTGTCAGCAAGTTAGGGAAGTATGGGCTGGATGGATGCCCTACAAGGTGGGTAGAAAGTTGGCTAGATTGTCGGGCTCAACGGGTAGTGATCAATGGCTCCATGTCTAGTTGGAAGCCGGTATCTAGCAGAGTGCCCCAAGGGTCGGGCCGGTTTTGTTCAATTTCTTCATTAATGATCTGGAGGATGGTGTGGATTGCACCTTCAGCAAGTTTGCGGATGACACTAAACTGGGAGGAGTGGTAGATATGCTGGAGGGTAGGGATAGGATACAGAGGGACCTAGACAAATTGGAGGATTGGGCCAAAAGAAATCTGATGAGGTTCAACAAGGACAAGTGCAGAGTCCTGCACTTAGGATGGAAGAATCCAATGCACCGCTACAGACTAGGGACCGAATGGTTAGGCAGCAGTTCTGCAGAAAAGGACCTAGGGGTTACAGTGGACGAGAAGCTGGATATGAGTCAACAGTGTGCCCTTGTTGCCAAGAAGGATAATGGCATTTTGGGATGTATAAGTAGGGGCATTGCCAGCAGATCAAGGAACGTGATCGTTCCCCTCTATTCAACATTGATGAGGCCTCATCGGGAGTACTGTGTCCAGTTTTGGGCCCCACACTACAAGAAGGATGTGGAAAAATTGGAGAGTCCAGCAAAGGGCAACAAAAATGATTAGGGGTCTGGAACACATGACTTATGAGGAGAGGCTGAGGGATCTGGGATTGTTTAGTCTATGGAAGAGAAGAATGAGGGGGGATTTGATAGCTGCTTTCAACTACCTGAAAGGTGGATCCAAGGAGGATGGATCTAGACTATTCTCAGTGATAGCAGATGAGAGGACAAGGAGTAAAGGTCTCAAGTTGCAGTGGATTTAGGTTGGATATTAGGAAATTTTTTTTCACTAGGAGGGTGGTGAAACACTGGAATGCGTTACCTAGGGAGGTGGTGGAATCTCCTTCCTTAGAAGTTTTTAAGGTCAGGCTTGACAAAGCCCTGGCTGGGGATTGGTCCTGCTCCGGGCAGGGGGTTGGACTAGATGACTTCCAGAGGTCCCTTCCAACTCTGATATTCTCTGATTCTCTTGCAGTGATTTCCCATAAACCCCGGGAAAAGCTGTTTGTCCCCTCTGCCCAAAATACCTTCCTCTCCATATCCTGTTCCTGACTCATTTACTAAATTTAAATTGATTTACATTTCTGACAGCCTGAGATCTTGCTGTATATCAAGCAGAGCAGGCACTTTGTTGGGATCTCTAGATGCTGACAGAGCACAGAATAAAGACGCATGGCTCAAACCCTGAACTCCTTCCTCAGGATTTCAAATGGCAGTTGTCTCAGTTTTAGTGGGAGCTTGGCTACATTTTCAGGATTCCAAGCTCAAGGACACTAACCCGTTCTAGTGCACTAAAAACAGAGTGTAGTCGTAGGGACACAAGTGGCTAGGTGTAAACACCCATCCACGATGCTAGCCACATCCTCCGGCAGCTAGTCCCTCCTGCCACTCACACTGCTGCAGCAACGTTATTTTTAGTGCCCAACCTGGATCAGAGCTAGTGTGTGTATCTCTACCTGAGCTGGGAATCAGACCCCCCAGCTTGAAGTGTAGACGTACCCTAAGTAAAACTGTGTAAGTAGCTTAGGCTCTAGTCAATAATGACTTATTTAATGAAGGTGGGATATTGGTACCCTTCCCAGGATAGAGTCCCCCATCCTGTAAGTATGGCTTACATTCTTCATCCACAAGGAGACGTGGAGAATTTTAACAGAACTGTGAAAGATACACATGGGAAAAGGATACTTTACAAGTACGATGGGTTTGCTAATGAGGGCACAACTCCTCCCATCAGCCCTCTCCCTACTGCACATCCCTTTACCCTGCCCAGGAACCTAAGTATTTGGTCAGTTCCTGATGGGCTTATTCATTGATTCCAAGGCCAGAAGGGACAATGGTGATTGTCTAGTCTAGTCTGACCTCCTGTATAACACAGGCCAGAGAACTGCCCCATAATTCATAGAGCAGATTTTTTTTTAAATGGCCAAACTTGAATTAAAAATGATCAGTGATAGAGAATCCACCATGACCCTTGGTAAATTGTTCCAATGGCTAATTACCCTCACTGTCAAAAATGTACAACTTATTCCCAGTCTGAATTTGTGTAGCTTCAACTTCCATCCATTGGAGCAAGTTATACCATCTCTGCTAGAGAAAATATTTGTTCCCCATTTAGATACTTATAGACTGTAATCAAGTCACCCCTTCACCTTCTCTTTGTTAAGCTAAATCACTCTAAGGCATGTTTCAGAGTAGCAGCCGTGTTAGTCTATATTTGCAAAAAGAAAAGGAGTACTTGTGGCACCTTAGAGACTAACCAATTTATTTGAGCATAAGCTTTCGTGAGCTCCTTTAGGATAGGTTGTAGATCCTTGATAATGCGTTGGAGAGGTTTTAGTTGGGGGCTGAAGGTGACGGCTAGTGGCGTTCTGTTATTTTCTTTGTTAGGCCTGTCCTGTAGTAGGTGACTTCTGGGTACTCTTCTGGCTCTGTCAATCTGTTTCTTCACTATCAAGCATTCTTACAACTACAATACCCACCTGCTGAACTAGCCGTCACCTTCAGCCCCCAACCTCTCCAACGCATTATCAAGGATCTACAACCTATCCTGAAGGACGACCCATCACTCTCACAAATCTTGGGAGACAGGCCAGTCCTTGCCTACAGACAGCCCCCCAACCTGAAGCGAATACTCACCAGAAACCACTTACCACACAACAGAACCACTAACCCAGGAACCTATCCTTGCAACAAAGCCCGTTGCCAACTGTGCCCACATATCTATTCAGGGGACACCATCACAGGGCCTAATAACATCAGCCACACTATCAGAGGCTCGTTCACCTGCACATCTACCAATGTGATATATGCCATCATGTGCCAGCAATGCCCCTTTGCCATGTACATTGGTCAAACTGGACAGTCTCTACATAAAAGAATAAATGGACACAAATCAGATGTCAAGAATTATAACATTCATAAACCAGTCGGAGAACACTTTAATCTCTCTGGTCACGCGATTACAGACATGAAAGTTGCGCTATTACAACAGAAAAACTTCAGAAACAGACTCCAACGAGAGACTGCTGAATTGGAATTCATTTGCTAATTGGATACAATTAACTTAGGCTTGAATAGAGACTGGGAGTGGTTGAGTCATTATAAAAAGTAACCTTTTTCCCCTTGTTTATTCCTCCCCCCCGCATTCCTCAGACGTTCTTGTTAAACCCTGGATTTGTGCTGGAAATGGCCCACCTTGATTATCATACACATTGTAAGGAGAGTGATCACTTTAGATAAGCTATTACCAGCAGGAGAGTGGGGTGGGGGGAGAGAAAACCTTTTGAAGTGATAAACACCCATTTTCTCATGGTCTGTGTGTATAAAAACATCCTCACTGTATTTTCCACTTTATGCATCTGATGAAGTGAGCTGTAGCTCACAAAAGCTTATGCTCAAATAAATTGGTTAGTCTCTAAGGTGCCACAAGTACTCCTTTTGTCTCAGCAAAGGTAGGGATGGAGCTGCCCAAGAGCAGCCCTGACCACCCCCGCTTTGGTCCACAGTGTGTGAAAACCTACTAATAATATACACAGGTGAGTTCACAGCATGTCATGATCAACAGTAGCGAGGTCAGTGGCTGATCTAATCACATCAACATGAACCTTAATTCTCAGTTACTCTGAGGCTGTTTATAAATGTTTATATCTGACCGGCTGGCCCTGCCCTCTTCTGTCTAACATGGCTGGAAGTTTGCCAAGGGTTTCTTGGCTCCCATAGCCCAGCAGACAGAGAAGTGATGGCTGCAGTGTCTATATTTAATATGTAACTCTGACGATGGATATTTGTATAAAAGATCTGGTGGGATCAAAATTTTAACTCCAACACAGCACTTGCTTCCAAGCTTTCTCCCTTGTGGGTGACTGGAGAGGAAGCTTTTGTAACAGTTATAAGGGTTTATACCTTACTGCTTGTGATAATATTGCTTGTGAAGAAGCCCAACGACCTCCAATAAAAATATATAGCATAGGTGTTAGCTAGAGAGCAAATCTAAGTCCTACTCGTGTACCCCACTCCCCACAGCAGGGCTAAGGCTCACTGGGCTGTACACTGCAGCTGGGAATGTGGGAGGGAGGCACTTGGGCTGTGCGGAACCTGATTCAAATAATAATGGAGATAAAAAGAAAATGACTGTAATATCACAAAATCGCTGCCCCTCAGACCTTCCTCCCTTCCTTCTTCTCCCCTGCTCTGTCCTCCTCACTGCATCCTCCCTTCCCTTGTCTTTCTGTTTAGTTTCTCCCTTCCTAATTAAACCCAGCACCACCACTGCCAAAAAACACACATCCCACTGGCACTAACATGGGGTCTGCTGCCATCACATTGATGGTTCTGTCTGTGAGTTATATCGCTTCCCCCTACCCTGTCTTTGTCTGGTCTATTTAGAATTGCTCCTCAGACCAGCACTGTCTGCCACCCTCCATTTGTATAGCTTCCAGTACAATGGGGCCCTGATCTCGGTTGGTCACTAGGTATGACTGCAACACACATGACTGAAACTTCTTCCCCTTTGTTATTAATCTCAGTGATAAAAGAACAGGTCATTTGTTTAAAGACCCCAAGTTAAGGAGGACTCTCTGCTGCACGGCGTGATGGCATGTGACTAGAAATGTGGGGAACAAACACTCCCCACATCTCTTAGGTGTGTCAGTAGCATGTAATTACAGATTGACTGTAGGGTTGCCAACCCTCTAGAGTTGCCCTGGAGTCTCCAGGAATTAAAGATTAATCTTGAATTAAAGATTATGTAACATGAGGAGTTTACCTCCAGGAATACATCTAACTAAAATTGGCAACCCTAGTGACTGACTAGGCTAATAAATGAGTCCCCTCCCCAAGAGTGGAACTCTAACCTGATTGCTAATAATGATCCAGGGCTGTGCCTGAGGGGAAAGGGAGTGATGTGATTGGCCTAGGTCTGGACTGAACCCACTCTGATCAACTCAATTCAGTTTTGCCAGACACAATCTGATCATCACTGTTAATTCTGTAGACTTAGTCACAGCTCAGTAGTGATGTGGCCCTGCCATACCAGCATCCTGGCTGGGAGCACGTCCCTGGGAGCAGGGGGAGAGCAGAAAGAGATGTGTCCTGAAGCAGCTGCTCTTGCCCTGCCAGTCACACTCTCTGATGAAGGACAGTCTGAACCTGAGCTCAAACCCTTTCAGTTTCATCTTGGTTCACAACTGGATACAAATAGAGCCTGTGATTGTGCCAAGGGTCACAGGAGAGGGGGATGATGTGCACTCTTTAGGGATGTGACTTCTTCTCTTCTGCCAATTTCCTGTAAACCCAGAGGGACACCGGCCAGCGGCTCTCCCCAAAATACTTATTGAAATATCTGACTTACTATAAGCGTCCACTGCATAACACAGACACTTCGCTGGGGGATGGGATCTCTTTAGATTCTCACACAGACTGTGAGGTAGATACTAGGCTGGCCAGCCTAGGGAATTAGCTCTCGCCACTCAGGAGCACCCTCTGCAGGTGGTGTCTTGCCCATAATTACCTGCCCTTTTCCAAGCTCTACCACATTAGGCCCTGCATCTCTCCCAGACCATGGTGCACTTTCCTGGGGTACTGCCCTCTGGTGGTGCCCCACTCTCTGGGTGCTGCCCCTCCAGGAAACTGGCTACCCCTAATCCCACCACTCGCCTCAGTGACCCACTGCTGTTCTTCACCTAGCCCCTTCCCTCAGGGGCAAACTGCAGTCTGAATTGGCCACTCATCATCAGTAAGGGGGTGGATCTGCTGCCTTTTCCTCCCCTGGCTGCCCCTCCGCAGCCCTAATACCTCCTCAAGGCCGTGTATCAGGCCCTCAGCCTGGGAGTTGGTCAGGCCAGAGCTACCCTAGCTCCCCCTGACCTTCCCCAGCACTGCTCTGTCCAAGGTACCTTTCCTTGTCTAGGCAGCCAGCCCCATCACCTCATTCAGTTTTCTCGTTTTTTTTCAACAGTCACCCTGTGCAGCCTCGCACATCTTGCCATATCGGTATCCTGACACAGGCCTGTGGATAAGGCTGATGTTGCAAACTTTATGTTCTGGGTTTAGTGTATGTGTCGAAGGGGGTCACACACTAGGTTGCTACTGTCGGGTGAACTTATTTCACACCCCAGAGGATCCTCACATCCCTCCATTCCCACCCACAAGCTTCCTGCATGCCACGCTCCCATGCCCCTCTATTTCAGGGGCTCTGTGTGCCCCCCAAAGTCCCTCCTCCTCCCATACTACCCCCCCCCGTTTTCCCCTCCAATGACAGCAGCTCTGTGTGACTCCCATTCCCCCCATACCAGGGGCTTTGTGTACCCCATTCCTCACTCCCCCCCATTCCTCCCCCAATAGCAGGGGTTCTGAATGTGCTCCCATTCCCCTACCCCCCCCTGCATTCTCCTTCACTCCCTCCATACCAGAGTTCCCTAATCTTCCCCCCAGCAGGAGCCCTGTGTGCCCCCCATTACTCCCTCCCTCTAAACCAGGGCCCCCCTTCACTCTCAGGCCAGGAGCTCTGTCTGCCCCCCATTCCCAACTTCCCTCCATGCTAGGGGTGCTATGTGCCCCCTTCCCCCGATACCAGGTTCTCCTAATTTCATGCTGTCTGGAGTGGCTCACAACTGTGAGTGCCAATCTCAGGGCAGACTGTCAGAAAATAGGGCAGAGAGACCAACATGGTGGTGTGTTTTATAATTAGGGTGACCATATTTCCCTATGCTGGATATGAACACCTCGTAAAATTATTCGTGAGTTCATTGGCAATCATTCAGAACTATGCAGTACAAACATTCATATTAACATCAAGTTGACTGAGCCTCCATTAAAAAGAAATACTGCCTAGTTGGATTCTTTTTATTTACCTTCTTATCTTTAAGGCTTTAGGGTTCACATTTAGGGGTGTGACACCCCCCCACACACACCTTCCCACACCTGCAGGGTGAGGTAACACACACACATGCCCATACACCTCTGTGAGAGAGGTGTATGTGTGTGTGACTGATGGACTCGACCCTTTCCCTGCCTGGTGCTCTTTGCCCTCCACGCCTGGCTGAGCCCCTGGGTCAGACCTGCCTCTCCTGGTACCTGGTGCCACATCTTACCAAGGCAACACATGGATGGGGGCACGCAGGCTCACATGCCTCCCCCCATTTCTGCCAGGGCTTATACCAAAATGTGGCATGTGGCCACCAGCAGCCTTTTGGCACTGTGCAGGAGGGAAGGGATAGGAGCTGCTTCCAGCCACAGGGGAGGAGTAGAGGGGAAGTGATGACCTGGCCCTTGTCTTTGCAGAGCTCATCTCATCTTCTTCCCCCCCACCCACACCGTGGCTGGAAGCAGCTTGTCCCTTCCTGCCCACACAGTATCATAAAGCAGCTAAGACCTCCATGCTTCTGCTGGCCACCAACATAACCTAGATGCCTTCTGTCCCACCCGGCTACAGCATGGGAAGGAAGGGGTTAAGCCTTAAGAATGCACTGTGCACCAGGGCCCAGGCAACCTGATTGCAGAGGCTTCAGAGAACCCGGCCAGAGAGGTAGTTCAGCAGGGGAGGGTGCCTAGGGGACAGAGCAGCCCCATGCTCCCTGGGGGCTGGACCCAGCACAGGGGGTGGGGTGGGCAAAGAGAATACTAAGCCCCTGTCCGGGGGCTGCTGTGAAGCCTGTAGGGTCAGGTTGGGAACAGGCTGGAAATTGTTTCCCACCCCAGTCCAGAGCTTAGCGGCTTCCCCATGCATGCATTGCACAGGGCTTTGGCACACGCAGGGCTCGGCTCCTCCTGGCCAGTGTCCCGGGCCGGAGGGTCTTGGGCTTTCCCAGGGTGCTGGCCCAGCCAGAGGCAGTGGGGGAAGGAAGGAGTCTGCCGGCCAGACTGTTAATAAGTGCAGTGCTCCGAACAGCAGCTGGTTCTCCGCACAGCGCTGGGAGCGGGATATGTCCTGCTGTGCGTGGGGGGGGGAAGGGGGGGGTGATATGGAGGAGCAGCAGGACTTGTGGGGGTGAAGGGGCAAAGCAGGGAGAGGACAGTGAGAGGAGGAGCATGTAAAGGGCCGATGGGTGGGCAGCAGAAGTGACCTATAATCAGCCACTGCCTGGCACCTGCCCTCACTCTCCAGCCACTGCAGCTCACAGCTAGGGCTGGCCAGAAACGGGACGGGGAGCAGGGCCCTGCTGGTCGAGAGCCGGCTTGTAGCAGGGGCTGCGCTGGCAGACCAACAGGGGGAGCAGCTGGCCCTGCGTGCTACATCTTATCCCTGCCACCAGCTTTGCATCCCCACCCCCATCATTGGTCACTGGACCCCCCACACACCCCACTAGTGGGAGGATGGCTCGCGAGCAGAGACCCATTAGTACTGATGCATGTGGGGGAGACTGAAAATATGGGATAGTTTGCCCGTTTTTAAGAAAAAGTCAGGACAGCTTAAATACGGGATTGTCCCTTTAAAAACTGGACATCTGGTCACCCTATTTATAATTACATTTCACCAAACCAGCAACAAATATAAACTCCTGGATCACTGGACTAGTCTTACCATGGAGTTACAGACAGTCTCCTTAAGCGCTCCAGCCCATCTCACCACGCAGACAAACTGCACTTAGTGATAATGGTCACATAAACCAAAAATCACACCACATCAGGTTCCTCCCAGTTCCAAGAAACCAGTCACTTCCCCCTCATCAATTGGTACTCTGGATCTTACACCAAGGACAACACTGGTAGCCAATGCTATAATTAACTATATGTTTATTAGCTGAGAAAAAGAAATGAGTGTTATTGAGAGATTAAAGCAGGTAAATTACATTAACAGGTGAGTCAAAGTTTGTGAATCCCAAAGGCTAACAGGGGTGTAGTAATCTGCCAGTTCAGGGCACCCCAGAATAGCTCTGGGGATCTCCGTCTTCTTGTTTAGTTATTCCACCCTGTTAGAATCCAAAGAGTCCAGAGATAAAGGATCTTCCTTTGAATCAGTACTTATAGCTTCTTCTCCACACAACAATCAGAGACATGTTCTTACTCACACAATGGCCAATTGCTTTGAATTTAGCACTCTTCATTTGCATTCAATGAGTTATTTAATTACAAGCTTAGACATAATATAACTGCCCGCCTTTACATTATAATAAGAATAGATACATGAAAACAATACAAGTAACATTCCATTCGTTTCATGAAGTTCTAACATCTGAATACACTCTTAGATTAACACACACTTTGATCTAGGTCTATTTAATTACCAGGCATGCGTAATAGTAAACAACAAGATATAGTTAGGCCAAAACAATACAATTAACATCTCCTTTGATCTCTATTAACACATAAGTGAATTGGCCTGAATATATAGTAATACATTTAACTCCTTTGATAGTCACACACAAGTGAATGGGCCTATGGCTCTGGCCTGGCTTTGTCAGCATCATACCTGCCACCAGGAGTTATATGAGCCCTTCACAGCAGGGTTCCGCATTCTCCCCCCATGCCCTGGGCTGTGTGCATGCCCCTATTCTCCCATCTATACATCCCCATTCCCTCTTCCATCCCTCCTCCATATTATTTTTTTCTGGGGGATGAGTCATTCAGGTGGCCAACATCTTAAACTCCACTGGGATGCCAGCAGCTTCATGTGTCCCCCATTTTCGGTTTACTGATTTCCCCTAAAATCAAAAGGGTTCTGGCCATTGGTGCCCAGGGCACCGCCTGAAATTTTGGAGTTGATCAGATGAGGCATTTAAAAGTTATCCCATTGCAGACAGAGAGACAGACAGAGAAATGGCACCAAGCGGAGTGTAAGGGCGTTGCATGCCTGGCCAAAAAGTGACATTTCTAGGCTTTTTTTTATCCCTTGGAGAGGGCAGCATCCACCACTTCCCTTCCTCACCCATCCCCCCAGTGTAAATGGAGAAAATTTCTCTCATCAATAGCCAGCAAAGCTCAGTACAGATGTACAGGGGCAGCCTCTTCCCCATGGTGGGAACTGAGGGGGGCTAGACAGAAATGTGGAGGGCTGCGCTATATATCTTGTGGGCACACGTACATATTTGTCTAACAATGCGCACTTAAATGTCTCTTTTATCCATGTTATCCTCAAAAGGAGAATAAAAATATACACAGATCAGTTTTAAACTTTATCTATGGCAGCTACCTGGGGCAACATTTATTCACAGAAAATCAATAGGAAAAAAAATTGTACTCAGGATGCTCCTCTCTCAAAACCTCATCTCACTCTCCTGTAAACCATTTCTCATTTAATTTTTTTTGACAATTCTTGATCATTTATACACAAAATAAATCAACATCAGTCAAACATGGCATTTTACAATTTCATTTTATGAAGCTCCTGGTTGGCCTGAACTGGGGCTTATACAGTATCTGGCTAAAAAGCAAATGAGATCAGGCAAAAATCGTAGGACAGTAAATAGTCAAATTATCGGCATTTATACATCAGTGAAAGTCAGGGCAGTGAAGCTCAGCCTTGGCTGTCACAGCTCACTTAAAGCGATTTTAAAATCATGTTTGGATACAACAGGAATTACTGAAATGTTCATTCACATCTTTATAGACACTTTCATCCAGAAGGATCCATTTGGATCTTACAGACAGAGCTGGGCCAAACCATGCCATGCGAGCAGGGGGGAGGAAACCCAGGCAAGTATTAGCCAAAATGGCAGTATGTGACCTTCCAGCTGGGACCACAGATTTCTTAGCACCACTAACTGCCTTCCCTGGCTTCTCCTCACAGCACCCCCATGCAGAAGGGTAGCAGGCAATCACAGGGCGAATAGCCAATGCACCATGGCTTCTTAGCCTCACTGCCCTGGATGAGAGATGTGTGCGGGGCAGTGAGCAGAGCAGAGGGAAAGACCATTCCCAGGGATGGGGTGGGTTTCCCATGGAGCCTCAGTGTCTGTTGGGTTTGTGGGGATTCCCTTTGAAACTTCAGGGTCTTTTGGGGTTGCCGGCTGCATCCCTCCCTTCCCCATTACATTATGCTGCAAACCTCCCTCATTGGTGTTTCTGAAGTACTTTTCCCCATCCATGTGTTACCCCAGAGAAGGCGAGCATCAGGGCCAGGCTGTTTGGTGTCAGATTAGCCATAAAAGCACAGGATATTGTTCCTTTAAGTAGCAGAAGTGGATGGTTGGTATTCGGGGGCTCTGGGAGGGAACAGTCATGTGGGAAAGGTTTGCAGCTCACTGGATGGTACCACTGTATCAGCAAAATGCAGTGGTGAGGACAAATTGGGATTTTGGCGATTTGCTCCTTAAGACAGAGGTGCAGAATCTCCACATCTGGGTCTTTCCCTCCTTCTTTAATTTTGCCATACATCGATATGTGATGTGAAATGTGATGTGATGTGAAACGTGAAATAGCATTGTTTCTTTATCTGTTTGGAAGCTGCAACCTGTGTCTGATATTAAAAGAGAATCAACATTATATTTAATAGAAATTAACTTCTGTAACTCTCCATTCACAAAAGAGTTTCTCAGCCTGTTTTTGATTTCAATCTAAAGGCTTCCTTTAGGCCCTCCAGTGCCTGTTCTTTGGTTATTTCACCCCAGTCCTCAGGGAGATCGGCAGGGAGAGCATCAAACTCCTTAGCAAACTGGTGATTGAATTCCTTGAAAACAAACTTCCAGTAATCGGAAGCTTTGATACTGAGATCTGGCTGGATAAGCCAGTCTGGAAAAAATTTGCGATAATCTTTATAAGGATGAAACTCCCCTTTTGTCTCCGAACATCTGAATGTGTTATTGGAAGCCACAGAAGAGGAGCATATATCAGAGACAAGTATTCTTGTCTTATTCCACCGATATGCCCCTAATCCTTCAGGTCGGTGCACTGAAGCAAAATGCTCGTCATGCGCAGGAGCTCCTGCTTCACAGGGGACTTTACAGAATGGACACTGCTTCCCACAGCCAAACACTCGCTTGAAGATTTCATCCTGGGGCTTCACTGCAAGTTTTGGGAGTTTCAACTCAATTTCCAGCTTTTCAAATTTGGATAAAACTTGTTTTTCCAGGTCAGGAATAAACTGTTCTATAAAAGCTGAAAATTGGTCTGCACTTGCTGTGTTTTTAAACAGTATCACTTCTAAGCTATCCCTGGGAATGACTAGATCCTGCTGCAGCTTTTCACACAAGTTGTCTAAAAAGGCAGAGACTGTCTTATTCTTCTCACCTTTGGAGTATTTCAGAACATCGCTGAGTTTATTAATTATTGGGGAGAAAATCCTTTTCTCCAAATCTCCCAATCTTGCCTTCTCTTTGTAGAGCATTAACAAGTGTCTCTGTATCCGGGTTTTGATAAAATCTACATAATTCCTTGTATATTGCACATAATTGTTAAAGTCATTTTCTTCCAACAGCTGCTTCAGAACAAAGAATTGGAAAACACTCCGGGTGCTGTACTCAACAGACCGTTCACTGCTGAGAATGTCATCCACGATTTCTGTCCCAAGTTTCTTGTTCACGTAGTCCACCAGGGCAGGTCTCAGACACTGATCACAGAAATTCCAGGCCCTGTCCTGACACTCATCCTTCTCTAAGTACAGAGCTTTGAACGTGGAGAGATACTGAGGTTTCAGTTTCCCCAGACGCTGCAGAGGATCATTTTCTTTAATGAATTCTTCATGCATCGTCTGAAATGCACAAGCTGCATCCCCCAAAACGTGAAGCTTCAGGTCAACTGCAAAGCAGGCGGTGGTGTGAAGGTTTTGAACATCAGCCTGCTGAAGCCACTCGTTAATCATCCGCAACAACTCTCTGCAATAAGTTTCATCATAATCTGCTTTGCCATTTACTTTTCCATCAGTGTAACTATTGCACTCTTCTATTAAGGATTTAGCTAAAGCCTCTGTTTTATGCCAGCATTCCTGTGTCAAGAATTCTTTCACACCTGATATTGATAGTTTGTAACCTCTGAACACTTTTAAGTCTAAGTATTCCGTTTTCATTTTGAAATTTTGTGTTTCATAAGCACGCAAGCTTTTGGCATCCTGTAACATCTTCCAGACTGCACTGCCCCTATCTGCTAGGTCTCTTCTCAGCTGGAACTCCACATCTTCAAATATGTTGCGTCTCTGTAAAGGAATGAGTGATAATTCTGACAATGTTTCTGTCCACATGTTCTCAAATTCCTTCTCCAGTTCATCATTATTTAATTTGCAGTTGCTTTTCCTGCAATGGTTCAGAAGCCCATCCACTTTCTCTTCAATTTTTCTCTTGTACTCTGACAGGACAGAGTCTGTTTTGTGTTGGCCTTTTTTAATATGAATCGCTTCTTGCCACTTGCTGAATGAATAACTCTCCAGTTCATTCCTGAGACTATTGGCACTTCTTCTAAAATCTTCTTTGTACTTTTCTATCAGGCGCAGATTTGCTGCTCCACTTTCAAAATACTGTTGTAAATTATTCAAAATCTTCTCTGCTTCTTGCCTCAGTTTTTCCTGTGCCTCACTCTTTAGTCTGATTGAAACACTAGTGTCTAGTTTATCCGGTGGCTGATTTTGGATGAAAGTTTCCTTTTCAGATACCCAGAAATGTATCTCCTTCTGGAAACCCCATTCCCACTCTGCATACTTCACAGACAGCTGGTTATAGGCTTCAGCAACAAGGCTGTTTCTAAAGCTGAAAATGAAGTTCTCATGTTTTACAGCATTCCACAGGCTCCTCACCCATTCAAGAAATTGGGGAATGTCATTGGGAGTTCTCTCTTGTGAACAATCTTTCAGAAATTCAAACAAATATTTCTTTAATTCATAAACCTTTTGACTGTATCCCAAATTCACTGGAGCCATGGGGGGGACTCCGTGCCACAAAGCAGGAATGTACCAATTGTGTTTTTCCAGATCATAATCCATAATATCAGAAAATTTCATCTCCTTGCATTTCTTTTCCATGTTTGCTGCAGCTTTGGTCATTTCATTCAACTGTTCCAGGAGGTGTTTCCTGTCCCTCATGTTTTGTTCATGTGCAGACACGTCACTGACGTTCTGATGCACAAACTGGCAGTTGGTTTTTTTCCCGATTTTCTCCATTCTGAGAAATGCATGGACCACAATTTGCAGAACATCTTTCATTTCAGTGGCATTCTCCATGGCCATGTTAACAATCGTTATGTCACTCAGTCCAATCACCAGGGTGGCCAGCTCATTGTCATGTTGATAACTGTCCTCCAGCTTGGCCAGTTCGGGGGCTTTCAAGCCTTCTGTGTCTATCACCAGGATGAAATCAGAGCCCAGTTCCTGCTGAAAGTCCTCTGCCACTTTAATGAGTAACATGAAGGCTCCTCGCGTACATCGGCCACAGCTCACTGCAAACTGCAGGCCGAACATGGTGTTGAGGAGGGTGGATTTCCCAGTGCTCTGTACTCCCAGCACCGTCAGAACCAGCATTTTGGACCTTCCCCCCAGCTTGGCATGAAGCTGACTCAGAACATCTGTTACCCACTGCAGTGGGATGTTGGAAACGTCTCCATCAATGATCTCCATGGGAAACCCTTCCAGCATGAGGTCAGCTGCTATGCCTGGGAGATGGGTGAATTGCCTTTGGCTTTCTGCCATTTTACCTTCTTTAACCATTGAGCATTCCGCTTCATAAAACTGCCCCAACTCACGCATGAAATGCTCCACTCCTAAGGAACTGGCAGAGATTAATTTGTCTAAATCTGCAAACATTTTGGGGTCATCTTTTGAGTTTTTGCATTTCTCTTTATATTGATCCCGTAGTTTAGAAAGATTCTCCCTAGCAATGTGATCCAGGCCAAACTTCATCCATTTCAGGAAGTAATGTTTCTCCATGGGAGGTAGTAGTCTTATTCCAGTAATAAATGTAATCAAACCATCAGTAAGGTCATGTTTATTCTGCTGAGCACGTAAATCCATTACTTTCTTTTTCAGCTGAGATTTATAGTTCTCAAGTGGGGTGTCTCCTTGCTTTCTCATTCGGCACAGCTCTTTTTCCACTTCAGCCAAGTTTCTCCATGTCTCCCCTTGGAGTCTCAGCTTTTCCCTCTTGTACTTTGCCACATCTTTTATTTGTGCAGTAATTTCCTTTGCATATGTGTTTGCGGTCTGACATTCCTTGTTATCCTCATCTACCTGGATGCCTAATTCATGTGCTGTCTCAGCCATGGCTTCTATACTCACTCTCTTGGGAGAAGATTTCATTACGGCTGCTATTGCAGACTGCAGAACTTTTACAAATTGTGCCTTATTTGTGGTACCTCCTTTCCACAGCATATGTGACTTGTTCAGTTTCAGCACTGGTACTAACTTTTTCAGGAATTCCAGTGTTTCCTTGGCTTTCCCAGCCTGATTATTGAAGATGAAGTAGTATTTAGTGGCTGATCCCTGCAGAGATGATAACAGCGCATATTCTCTCTCACTGATGCTCTCAGTAACTATGAACACTGCTGAGGAGATCTCTGTTAAAAAGCTAAACTGCACCCAATGCGACTCAATATCTCCATGCAGATTTGTAACCGCGACAGGTTCTGGGAAAAGATCTGAATTCCCCATCCCACCAGGGAAATACCAGGAAATCTCAACCAGCCCATCTGCGATTGCCCGTGGGACGTTCCCAGACTCCATGTCCCGGTGGACAAAGAAATCGTGGTGCTGCTGGGAGGGGCTGAGAACCTCATTGAGGAGGTGGGACTTGGAGAAGCTGCAATTCCCAATCCGCACAAAGGAAATGGTTGGCATTGCTGTGAGCACCAGGCTCTCCTCTCTGAACCCTCTGCTCTCTGCCAGGGAGTGGGGCCTCCACTTCCGCACAATGTCCCTCATGGCCCACAGCAGTAGGGTGCACTTGGGGGTGTCGAGGGCGGGTAGCAGCAGAGGGAGGGCAAACTGGCACATGGACATTTTGGACAGGATCTCCTGCTGTAGGAAACTGTCTGAGGAAAGCAGAATGGCACAGAGAACATCAAGGGGGTGCAGGGAATCACTGGTGTCTGTGTCACTGAGAAAAGAAAAATCTTCAGGAATATCCAGCTCCTCTTTGTCCATAGTTAGTGTTTGATCAGTGGGTGCCCTCTGCTCAAGGCTTGTGCTTCTTGCCATCCCATTCAGAGCCATGAGCTTCCTGAGGAAATGCCAAGGTAAATCTCCTGTTGTCTGAGGAGGGCAGTTCTTTAGACTTTCTGGTGTGATTTCCAGGACATCTCTCAGCTTTAGTTTCCTGCTTCTGTATTTCTCCATTTCTAACTTTGACTCGATGTACTGAAGGGCTTTTGGTCTCTCTGCAGAAAGGTAATACAACATAAACACTTTGTTAAACTGAAAATATTTTCAGGTAGAACTTTTACTTTGGTATTAGGACCATAATGTGAAGGAATTGCAATTATTAAACAAAAATCATGGAGGTCTGCATGCTCCTTGTAAGTGACAACCACTTAGAGGGGTCGTGTAGCTGGAGTACTGAAGCACCATTTATCTGGTGCAACCTTCACAGATTTGACCCCACTGTCACACTCTGTCATCCTAACTGAAATGCCACACTTATGTAGAGCTACAGAAATTCTTTCAGACAGGTCATGTATTCAACTAGAAATGTGGTTTCGGTTGGCCTAAAATTATTGCAATTTTGATATGAGAGGTTTCAGCCATTCATAAAATGGCCAGAGAAGAAGGAGGAGGTGGTGCTGCTGTTCCCTCCCTCAGTCCTCCCATAACATATAGCCCAGTGGATGTGTGAAAGCCAAGTTTGAAATCCTGCTCTGAAACAGGACCCAAATTAACTTTTTTGAGTCACCAAAAATTTCAAAATATTTTAGATTTGGTTTGACGCAAACTAAATATTGTTTTTTAATTTTTTTTTTTGGAACCACCACCAAACCAAAAAAACAATTATTCATCCAGCTCTGCTCAGTTGCAATGCAGGCAGTCCTTCAGGGAATGCATAAATTCTTCCTTCTTTCCACCTCCCTTGTTTACTACTCCACCTGATGGTGTTCTTGTCACCACTTTTCTTCTCAGTACATCACACTAGGGCAGAAAGTGAGGATGAATATGTAGTCAGCTTACTGGCCCACACTAGCAGCATATTCTACCCAGGAGACAGATCCACAAATGTTACAAAGGCTGAATGATGACTAGAAATTGTAGCAACCAGCATGGAACTTAGAGGGAGGGTCACAAGTTGCAGGAGGGAAGAGTATGGAGAAAGCACCAGCAGGTCAGTCTGTGTGCACATGGCTCAAATGCTAAGCTCCAAGTGCTGCAGCTCTGTAAATAGTTGCTTGAACAAAGGGCTGGCTTAGTTTATTAAGACTGGAACCTCACAGAGGAAAAGATTGATGGATGATATTGAAGCAAATTGAGAACAAACAGACAAAGGCGTATAATTTAAATAACACCAATATCTTGAACACTAGAGGTGTAGAGGCATTAGATGACAAAGTCTGTGAGTACACTGTTCGAACATTATGCCAAGATGACCAGGCTCATATATGGTGATGAGGATAGAGCCATTGCAAAAACATGCAAGATGGAGTATTTAGGAGGAAAGGCGAAGATAATTTAAATATGTGCCTATAAAATTCAGTACCATGGCTTCAGAGAGATCTTTCTCATACATGAGCTAGAAGATGCAATAGAGAAACTTGAACCAAGCAATTCCCCTGGGCTGGACCCCATCTATGACCATGAGCTAAAGCACTTTGGGAAGAAGGCTAGAGCCAGGTTGTTGGACATCAGAAATTACTCAAGGATAAAAAAGGAAGGTACCTAAATTGATGGAAATCAACAGTTACTGTTTCTCTTAAATCCAGCAAGGATCCCTCTTTTCCAGGCAGCTATTGGCTTATATCTTTAACCAGTCTCCTTTGCAATATAATGGAAAGAACAGTACAGTCAAGGCTTCTATGGTGGCTTCTAAAAGAAGGAAAGGTAGAACCTACCCAAATGGCTTATGGGCCTTTGCACTCAATTACAGACTTGCTGGTGGCCTTCTGGCAGCCTCTTATCAATGGCTTCCAGAAAAAGCCACCGCAGTCATCAACAGGAGTCTGTTTTAAACTCAGTGCAACATTTAATGGAGTCTGGCATAATAGGCAGTGAGATGGGAGTTTGGTAAAATGCACCTCTGGATAAGAGGTTTCCTACCATACAGAAAAAAAACCCACTAAGATTAAGTAATACTCCTTCAAAGACAAGGGCGCCGAGGCCAGGATTTCTTCAGGGCTCAGTATTAAGTCCTGGTGTGTTTTTTTTTTTTTTTTTTTTGCTGCTCTCCTCTGGTCTGTCAGACTACCTGAAATGATTTGAATACACCCATGCAGATGATGTTGCACTTCATACCATGGGTCTTGAAAAAGATATATGGAGAATGGATTGAATGAGGACTTAGAAATCGTAACTAGATGGGCAACGCAACATAAATTCAAGCTCAATCCAGCAAAAACAAAGTCCACCTATTTTACCATAATTATAGGAGGTTCAACTACAGTCCAATATTCACACTGGCTGGAGAAGGTATTGCTGTTGAGAAAAATCTGCTATACCTTAGAGTGACATTGACACTGTAGTCATGTTTGGACCACAGGTCAAAAAGTTGGCAGCCAAAGCAAAGAAGAGATTGGCTCTTCTATAATGTATTGCAGGTACCAACTGGGGTTCACATGTTTGAACACTGAAAACAACATGCTGCTCAATATCTCATCCAATACTTGAATAACTCTTACCTGTCTGGTCACATAGTGCTCTCAGTAACCTTGCCAAGATCAATGTTGTGCAGTCATCTGCAATTCACACACTAACTGGAGGTGTAAGATCCACTCCAACAGCAATTTGTAAAAAGAGTTTGATGTTCAACCACTTGAGAATCATAGAGAAGAATAGCTATTTTGGTATGGAAATTATCTCATTCCCTATCTGAATGTCATCACTGTTCAGGTCTGTTCAGAAACTCAAAAACCAAATTAAGGCTGAAAAGATCATCTTGTTTCCAGAAGTGCGCAAAGGCTACTGGAGAAACAGAATCACTTGATGATGCTATGAGGGTAGAGTGTGTGAAGCAACATGTACACCCACTAATCCCTCCACATGAATCTATTTACTTTAATAAATATCTCTCCCTTTGGGAACCTTGCTCAAAGGAACACACGGAGTTGGCCACCCTGAAGAAAATTGTAGAAAAGCCCATTGAACAGTATCAGTCACAAGGCAAACAAATTCATGTGTACACTGATGGTTCATCAAATAAATCCTTTAAGAATGGTGGCTGTGGATGAAGAACGTCTTCATCCAGGACCCTAGTGGAGAACATACTCATGGCACCACAAGAAATAAACAGAGCAGAAATAGAGGCCAGCGTTGTGATCTTTGTTGACAGGTGTCGATCCTCAGTTCCTTTAGAAGAAACCAGAATGCTATCATCAATGCAATTCATAAAGAGGTTTGGAGGATCAGAGAGAGGCAATAAATTAACTTTGGAATGGATTCCATCACATGTTGACACATACGGGAGTGAGATAGCTGATAACTGTCCAAAACTGGAAGATCGGAAATTCAGGTGCCGATGACAATGATTGAGGACATTGACACCCTATCAAGGAAAATATTAGCTGAAATAAAAGATCCTTTTATCCAAAAGATAAAGGGTCCTCTGATACCAAAGCATCTCAGAAAATAACATCCCCACAATCGCGAGAGTGCAGACAGGGTACCCTGCAGGAAGGCTAAACTATAGAGATGGGACCAAGATATATCCAGCCTGGGACCAAGATATATCTAGCCTGCAAGATGTGCGAAGATCAGGCTTTCAAACCTGCCCATGCTTTTGAATGCAATATTGTAAGGAAAGTGATGCTCTTCAGAATTGACTCCTTGGTCAAGCCTTTACAAAAGACCCTGTAAGAGTCACTGAATTCATTCTTGAACTTCCTGGCTTGATATGATTATCACAGGTGACTTGGTATGGGACTTCATGACTTGATATGGAACAAGAAAAGAACAACCTACAGAAATTTGATAGTAGAGGGCTTTTTCATCTAGCAGACAAAGGTATAACAAGATCCAATGGCTGGAAGTTAAAGCTAGATAATTTCCGACTAGAAATAAGGTGCAATTTTTTAAGACAGGGTATTTAACCACTGGATAACTTCCCAAGGGTTGTGATGGATTCTCCATCACTGACTTTTTTTTTTTTTAAATCAAGTTTGGATGTTTTTCTAAAAGATCTACTCTTGTTCACAAGAACTTTTGGACTTGATAAGAATTAATTTAGGGAAGTGCTATGGCTTGTGTTATGGATGAAGATAGACTAGATGATCACAATGATCTTATCTGGCCTTTAAATCTATGAATCTATATATGCCACAGAAGGATGTTGCCAGCCTTTCAGCTGCAATATTTGTAACGCTACTGTTAAATCCATGGCCAATTTGATTTCATCTGGATTGTGGCACAAACTGCAATTTAACCCCATTAAAACTCATAAGTAGCAATAGCAGACCCAAGAAATGTGACCAAGTGCTGATGCTGTTCAATAAAACCATTCTCAGGCCAGTGTGAAATGCAAGCTGTCGATAAGAAGCCTGTGAACTAAGAGACTCTATTGCCTGGAGTTAGTAGTAGTTATCTGTGTAGAGCTACCTTCACCTGTTGGCTCATCGTGCAGCCATGTGGGATTTTACACCAAACCTGATTCAGTTTCCCCCTACACACGATCAATCATTTAAGACATTGCATTTAGCCGTATGGAGTGGAAATCTATCAACTTCATGAAAAAACTCGTACAGATACAGACAGACATCATCTTCCTTTCCAAATGCAGACAGATGGACATCACACCAAAAGGACTGAAGGTAAAAAATCCATTACAAGCTACATACCACACAGACTATGCTGACAGCTTGTGCCACACGCTCTCAAAGAAACTGCGGAACCACCTGATCAACATCCTCTACAGCAAACAGGGAAAGATTAAGAATGAGCTCTCAAAACTGCATACTCTCATAAAAAACCAACCTTCCACACAAACCTCCTCATGGCTGGACTTTACAAAAACTAGACAAGCCATTTACAACACACACTTTGCTTCTCTACAAAAGAAAAAAGACACTAAATTATCTAAACTACTACGTGCCACAAGAGGCCACAGCAATGGTTCCCTTAACCCAACCAGCAATATTGTCAATCTATCCAACTATACTCTTAGCCCAGCAGAAGAATCTGTCCTCTCTTGGGGCCTCTGCTTTTGCCCCTCCACCCTCACGAACATGATACAGTTCTGCGGTGACCTAGAATCCTATTTTCGATGTCTCTGACTCAAGGAATATTTCCAACACACCTCTGAACAACATACTAATCCACAGAGACCTTCCTACCAACACTACAAAAAGAAGGATTCTAGGTGGACTCCTCCTAAAGGTCGAAACAACAGACTGGACTTCTACATAGAGCGCTTCCGCCGAAGTGCATGGGCTGAAATTGTGGAAAAGCAGCATCACTTGCCCCATAACCTCAGCCGTGCAGAACACAATGCCATCCACAGCCTCAGAAACAACTCTGACATCATAATCAAAAAGGCTGACAAAGGAGGTGCTGTCGTCATCGTGAATAGTTCAGAATATGAACAAGAGGCTGCCCGGCAGCTCTCTAACACCACTTTCTACAAGCCATTACCCTCTGATCCCACTGAGAGTTACCAAAAGAAACTACAGCATTTGCTCAAGAAACTCCCTGAAAAAGCACAAGAACAAATCCGCACAGACACACCCCTGGAACCCCGACCAGGGGTATTCTATTTGCTACCCAAGATCCATAAACCTGGAAATCCTGGACACCCCATCACCTCAGGCATTGGCATCCTGACAGCAGGATTGTCTGGCTATGTAGACTCCCTCCTCAGGCCCTACGCTACCAGCACTCCCAGCTATCTTCGAGACACCACTGACTTCTTGAGGAAACTACAATCCGTCGGTGATCTTCCTGAAAACACCATCCTGGCCACTATGGATGTAGAAGCCCTCTACACCAACATTCCACACAAAGATGGACTACAAGCCGTCAAGAACACTGTCCCCGATAATGTCACGGCTAACCTGGTGGCTGAACTTTGTGACTTTGTCCTTACCCATAACTATTTCACATTTGGGGACAACGTATACCTTCAAATCAGCGGCACTGCTATGGGTACCCACATGGCCCCTCAGTATGCAAACATTTTTATGGCTGACATAGAACAACGCTTTCTCATCTCTCGTCCCCTATTGCCCCTACTCTACTTGCGCTATATTGATGACATCTTTGTCATCTGGACCCATGGAAAAGTAGCCCTTGAGGAATTCCACCATGATTTCAACAATTTCCATCCCACCATCAACCTCAGCCTGGACCAGTCCACACAAGAGATCCACTTCCTGGACACTACGGTGCTAATAAGCGATGGTCACATAAACACCACCCTATACCGGAAACCTACTGATGGCTATTCCTACCTACATGCCTCCAGCTTTCACCCAGACCACACCACACGATCCATTGTCTACAGCCAAGCTCTACGATACAACCGCATTTGCTCCAACCCCTCAGACAGGGACAAACACCTACAAGATCTCTATCAAGCATTCTTACAACTACAATACCCACCTGCTGAAGTGAAGAAACAAATTGACAGAGCCAGAAGAGTACCCAGAAGTCACCTACTAGAGGACAGGCCTAACAAAGACAATAACAGAACGCCACTAGCCATCACCTTCAGCCCCCAACTAAAACCTCTCCAATGCATCATCAAGGATCTACAACCTAACCTGAGGGACGACCCATCACTCTCACAAATCTTGGGAGACAGGCCAGTCCTTGCCTACAGACAGCCCCCCAACCTGATGCAAATACTCACCAGCAGCCACACACCACACAACAGAACCACTAACCCAGGAACCTATCCTTGCAACAAAGCCCGTTGCCAACTGTGTCCATATATCTATTCAGGGGACACCATCATAGGGCCTAATCACATCAGCCACACTATCAGAGGCTCGTTCACCTCCACATCTACCAATGTGATATATGCCATCATGTGCCAGCAATGCCCCTCTGCCATGTACATTGGCCAAACTGGACAGTCTCTACGTAAAAGAATAAATGGACACAAATCAGATGTCAAGAATTATAACATTCATGAACCAGTCGGAGAACACTTCAATCTCTCTGGTCATGCGATTACAGACATGAAAGTCGCTATATTACAACAAAAACACTTCAGAAACAGACTCCAACAAGAGACTGCCGAATTGGAATTAATTTGCAAACTGGATACAATTAACTTAGGCTTGAATAGAGACTTTGAATGGATGGGTCATTATACAAAGTAAAACTATTTCCCCATGTTTGTTTATTTCTTCCCCCCCCCCCCCCCCCCGCCCCACTGTTCCTCTATCGTTCCTGTTAACTGCTGGAAATGGCTCACCTTGATTATCACTACAAAAAGTTTCCCCCCCTCTCTCCCTCCCCCCATCCCGCTCTCCTGCTGGCAATAGCTCATCTTAATTGATCACTCTCCTTACAGGTTTGTTTTTTTGGTTTTGTTCTCTGTGTGTATATATATGTCCTCACTGTGTTTTCCACTAAATGCATCCAATGAAGTGAGCTGTAGTTCACGAAAGCTTATTTTCAAATAAATTGGTTAGTCTCTAAGGTGCCACCAGTACGCCTCTTTTTTTTTTATCAATCCCTTGTTATGACTCCAGCCCTCTGGCCAGATCCTTTCTAGTCTCAGCCCTTTCAGAGTAATAAAAAGCCAGGAGTCCAATGGCTCTGGCGGGGCAGGGTGGGGGAGGAGCGTGTTTACGCAGTTCTAGGCCCTGTGTGTCTAGAGCCTTTTAGCTCCGAAGTCTTGATTGCTCCTTCTGCTGCATGAGTCTCTGCAATGTAGGGGAACCCAGGCCTGCCCACTCCTGTGGTTCCAGCTCAAGGCCCTGGTTTGAAGAGGCTAGAAAGAGTTCCTCCCAATCCCTTGATGCTCCTTGAGCTACTTCCTACCTCTCCTCCTTTGTAGGCTTTCCCCAGCCTCTCACCTGGTTCTCCCTCCCTGGAAGGCCGACTTCCCTGGCAGTTCCTTGCCAGCTTGCTGAAGGGACCTTCTCTCTATTTCCACTATCTGTCTGTGTGTCTAGTAGTCGTCCCACCCTTCTGCCTTACAGCCCTTTTACCCTTACAGCTGCTGCAAGGCCATCAATCAGCCCCAGCTGAGCAGGTAGTCAGTTCTCCATTAACCCTGTAGTTGCCAAGCCAGCATGGAGTCTGTACTGTGATCAGACTCATGGCTTGCACTGCCCTGTTGCCCAGTAGTGGGTGGTACTCCTGTGTGTCAATGTCATGCAGTGTACAAACACCAGAATATCCTCAACGTGAGCGAGGAAGGAGAATAGTCACTGCGGGCCCTCTCCAGCATTATCACAGACTATAAAGACATATTTCAGGAGGATGGGCAGCTGAAGGGCAGGCTGAAGTTAGAAAGAGACCCCCATGTGCAGCCCAGGAGATTACTGAAACAGAGACCCAGTAGCCCTGGTGGACCTGCTGAAGAAGGATTTAGCACACCTGCCAAAAAGAGGCATCATTACACTTGTTGAAACTAGCACAAAGTCGATCAACAGCCTTGTAGTAGTTAGAAAATCTTCAGTTAAACCAAGGATTTGCACTTATTCCTGTTGTAACCCACACACCTGCTGGGTGTGGTGTTCTGTCCCATCTAGTGGCACCGAGACCACTTAGCGAGAGATTAATGAGTCTGGTACAGCCTTAGCTAAGAGCCATGTGGCTTTTAGCTCATGCAGTAGAGACTCATGCACTGAGCTCCAGAGGCTCAACAGCAGCCAGGTGCTTTTCTGGGGTTCTGCCATATGATATTGACCTGCATGAGCCACCCAGCCCCCTGACAACCTTCGCTAAACAGCAGCCAGGTGCATTTTTGGGGTCACTGAAACTTTTCATAAATTTGGTTGAAATTCAGTAGATAATTTCAGCCCGAAAAGAAAAGAAAAAAAAATGTGAGGCCTAACCAGCCACAATGCTAGGGTGATAAGGGCCATACACCTGTGGTGGACTACGTACTAGTAACCTCTGGTCCCGGCTGGTAATGAAACTCTCCTGGAAAAGACAGAACAATAACAGAATAGTTATTAAAAGGAAAGATGGAGCAACTTGCTTGGAACTTGGAGAGAGGGCAACAGATTGCAGGAGGGCAGAGTTTGGAGTCATTTTATGTGCACGTGGCAAGATCACAGAGCTGCTCCTACTGCAGTTTAGCAAACAGCTGCTTTTATAAAGTGCCAGTAGAGTTTACTCAGGCCATGTCCACACTGAGTACTACAGACACGTCCTATGTTGATGCAAGGGGTTTTTCGGTTGATGTAGGTAATCCACCACCCTGAGCAGTGGGAGCTTGGTTACCTCGCCACGTCTGCATTGGGAGTTAGGTTGGCTTAACTATAGCACTCGGGGGTGGGAATTTTTCACACACCCAAACAATGTAGCTAGGGCAATCTAAATTTTAAGCATAGACCAGGACTGAGGCTAGAGTCCCCTCTTGCTATTGTCCAGCACACAGCATATGAAACAGAAACAAATGTTTATATCTTAATGAAACATTTGTGGGTGGTCTACATTACTACTTATGATCATGTTTGTTAACTCAAATTAATTGGCAACCAATTAACTCCCATTACAAGAGGAAAACATCTAGTCTGCACTTGGCCCTAGGTTGACCCCAATCAGTTATCACATTTTAAAAGGTATGTAACTGCAGCTCCACCAGGTGGCAAATGGTGTTTTTAATGAGGTTTGCTAACTTTAGGTAGCTACCTTAATTTGAACATACACCTTTTTCTAAGTCTAGACAAGGGTTAGGGCACAGCTCCCCTCCTGCTTTGCCCTCGTTCTGTTGGGAGACAGTAATTATGGCTGGCCTCTACCAGCAGCAAATTACCAGAACCCCACGATAGCTCAGCTGTGCTGGCTGACAGGTTCAGCGTGAGAGAGAACAGAGCCATGTCTCCAACCATTCCTCTCCCACCAGCTTTCATGGGCCCAAGGTCCTTTCCTCCCCGCACTGGGTGGGTAGGCCAGGACACCATCTAGCCCTTTATTTCCTCTTCTCAATTTCTCTTTTTGAACCAGTCAGTGCAAATCACCAGGAGCCAGCTTTTGCCACCTTGTCCATGTTGAGTAGTTCCTCTCTGCTCACAGTTTCATTGAAATCAGTGGGACCATGTGAGGAGAAAAGGTACTACCTCCTGTGAGGAAAGGAATCAGAATCTGCCCCTAACTCTTCTGATGAGAGCATTACTCACCCTGTGCAGTAACTGAGGTTCTTCGAGATGTGTGTCCCTATGGGTGCTCCACTGTAGGTGCAGTAATGTCCCTGCACCTGAGATCTGAGATCTTCAGTAGTTCCTCCCCATCTCATGCTGTGAGTGACTGCTCTAGCTCTGTGCAGTCCAATTGCCCTCAGTCCTCGGTTCCTTCTCTATCTCAGAGTCTATGTTTGAACTCTAAAGCAGAGGGGAGAAGGGCAGATAGTGGAGCTGGGTCTTCAGAAGGCTGGGGCTTCAGAGTGACGTTTACTGATGCCATGTTGTGGGTGATTGTGTAATGTTGACTGAAGGTGTCCTGGACACCCAGTTGGCTGCCTTGCAATGCCTGTAATCAGCACGTTATTTAGAAAAGCTATCGAGGTGGACAGCAAGTGAGTGGAATGCATCCAAGTTCCAGGTGGGGGCCGAAGTTTGTGTTGTCAGTAGCAAAGGTGGATGCACTCCAAAATCCATTTTGAAACACATTGTTTGGATATGGCCGATTCCTTTGATCTTTCAGCAATAGAGAGTAAGAAACGTGGTAACTGTCTGAATGATTTTGTTCTGTCAAGGTAAAAGGCTAGTGATTGTCTGATATCTGAGGTGTGTAGCGTGGCCTCATGCTGGCTGCCATGTGGTTTAGGGGAGAAGGAGAGAAGGTGAATAGGTTGATTTAGATGGAAAGAGGATGGTAACATGGGTAAGAACTTTGGGTATGATCATAAAATGACCGTATCTTTGTAAGAAAGTGTGTACAGGGGTATGCTAAGAGGACACCTATTTCGCCTACCCATTGGGCTGATATGATGGCTATGAGAAAACCATTTTCATGGATAGATGCATGTAAGAGTAGGTCACCATAGGTTCAAACTGAGGGCTGGTAAGACGGTGTAAAACTAGGCTGAGATCTCAAGGTGGGGTGGGGTCTCCTACTTCAGGGTAAAGGTTTTGAAGGCCCTTAAGGAATCTTTTTGTCATTGGGTGGGTAAATGCCAAATGATCCTCTGTCTTGGAGTGGAATGCGGTAATGGCAGTGTCATAAATATAAAGGGAAGGGTAAACCCCTTTAAAATCCCTCCTGGCCAGAGGAAAAATCCTCTTACCTGTAAAGGGTTAGGAAGCTAAAGGTAACCTCACTGGCACCTGACCAAAATGACCAATGAGGAGACAAGATACTTTCAAAAGCTGGGAGGAGGGAGAAAAACAAAGGGTCTGTGTCTGTCTGTGTGATGCTTTGGCCGGGGACAGAAGAGGAATGGAGTCTTAGAACTTAGTAAGTAATCTAGCTAGGTATGTGTTAGATTATGATTTCTTTAAATGGCTGAGAAAAGAGCTGTGCTGAATAGAATGACTATTCCTGTCTGTGTGTCTTTTTGTAACTTAAGGTTTTGCCTAGAGGGATTCTCTATGTTTTGAATCTAATTACCCTGTAAGGTATTTACCATCCTGATTTTACAGACGTGATTCTTTTTTTTTTTTTTACTTCTATTAAAAGTCTTCTTGTAAGGAAACTGAATGCTTTTTCATTGTTCTAAGATCCAAGGGTTTGGGTCTGTGGTCACCTATGCAAATTGGTGAGGATTTTTACCAAACCTTTCCCAGGAAGTGGGGTGCAAAGGTTGGGGGGATTTGGGGGGGAAAGATGTGTCCAAACTACGTTTTTCTCAGGAACCCAGATAATGTTTGGTGGTGGCAGTGGAAATCCAAGGGTAAAATAATTTGTACCTTGGGGAAGTTTTAACCTAAGCTGGTAAAAGTAAGCTTAGGAGGTTTTCATGCAGGTCCCCACATCTGTACTCTAGAGTTCAGAGTGGGGAAGGAACCTTGACAGGCGGCCAGATATACACAAATGAAGCTTGTGGATAACACTGATCTTTTTAGCTCTAGGATGTAATCCAGGATAAGTGGTAAAGTAGCACTAATTGCTGAGACATGTTTGGTGTCGCACCAAGTCCAGAATCTTTTCCATTTATGTAGGTAAGTGTAGCGTGTGTCGAATGACTGCTAATTACAATATTCTCCTTTACCTTTTGCGAACAGACCCTCTCCGTATACTGGAACCATGAAGGAGCCATGCCTTCAGATGGAGAAGTTTTAGATTTGGATGGACAATTTGACCTGCATCCTGTGAGAGGAGATGTGGAGTCAACTGCAGGGTGATTGGTGGACAGACTGCCATGTGTAAGAGGTAAGGATACCATATGTGTCATGGCCATGTTGGGGCTATGAGAATGACTCTGGCTCATTCCACTTGTATCTTGTGAAGCACTTTGAGTAGTAGGGAGAAGGGTGGAAAGGTACAGAGGAGAGGTGCATCCCTTGTAATGAGGAGGGCGTCCCCCAGAGACTGGTAACCCAGACCTGCTCTTGAGCAGATGTGTGGGCATTTGGCATTTTTGGGTGTGGCAAAGAGATCTATGTCTGGGAATCCCCAGTGGCCGAATATGTGCTGTATGGGTCTTGTGTCTGTCTCCCACTAGTCTTCTTGTGAGAACCTCCTGCTCAGTGAGTCTGCTGTGATGTTCTGGTGTCCAGGTAGGCATGTGGCAGAGATGTTGATGCCATGTTGGATGCACCAGTTCCACAATTTTAGTGCTTCTGTACACAGGGATTGAGACCTCACTCTGCCCTGTCTGTTGATATGAAACATGCAGGCGATGTTGTCTGTCATTATTCTTATGGTCTTCTGTCTGATTATTGATAGAAATTGTAGGCATGCATTGCGGACTGCATGTAATTCTAGGAGGTTGATGTGCAATGTGGATTCCGAAGGGACCACTTGTCCTGTACTCTGTAGGTCTGTCGATGCACTTCCTAACCGAGTACTGAGGTGTCGGTCTTCAGTAGCAAGGATGGTGGTGGTTGTAGGAAGAGAACCCCCATGCAGACATTCTGGGATTGTGTCCACCAGTCTAATGAGTCCTTGACTTTGAGTGTTAGCGAGAGAAATTTGTTAAGGCTGTGTCTGTGGGGTACGTACACTGTGCATAGCCATCCCTGGAGGCACCACATATGTAATCTGGCATGTTTTCTCATGAACGTGGTCACTGCCATATGACCAAGCAACTGTAAGAAAGTTGTGGCAGAGATCTATGGGCTGGTCCTCACAGTGAAGATGAGACTGATTATTGCAGAAAAATCTGTGAGCTGGGAGGAAGGCTCTCGCCTCTATCACATCGAGTTTGGCTCCAATAAACTCCAGTCGTTATGCTGGGGTCAGTGCTGATTTTTGTATGTTTATCTGGAAGCAGAGTCTCAAGAAAGGGTCCATCATTTTTCTTATGGCTTTGAGCGTGTTGACTGTGGATGGGGCCTTGATGAGGCAGTATTCTAGGTATGGGAATATTATAATTCCTTGTTTGCGGAGGTGTATTACCACCACTGCCAGGACTTTGGAAAATACTGTGTGTACTGTAGAAAGGCCAAAGGGTAGTACCTTGTATTGATAATGGTCAGACCCCAGAACAAATCTGAGGAACCTCCTGTGGGAAGGGTGTGTGATAATATGGAAGTATGCATCTTGGAGGACGAGGGCCGAGAACCAGTCCCCCTGTCCCAGTGCTGGGATTACTGTTGATAGTGTGACCATCTTGAACCGCTGTAGTTTGATAAACTTGTTGAGGTTCCAAAGTCTAGAATAGGTCTCCCCCCACTGGATTTCTTTTGGATTAGAAAATAGTGGGAATAAAAGCCTTTCCCTCTGTGCTAGAATTGGACCAGTTTCACAGCTCCCAGTCACAGAAGGTGGTTTATTTCTTCTCGGAGAAGGTGCTTGTGAGAAGGGTCCCTGTCAAGGTTCCTTCCCCACTCTGAACTCTAGGGTACAGATGTGGGGACCTGCATGAAAACCCCCAAAGCTTATTTTTTACCAGCTTAGGTTAAAACTTCCCCAAGGTACAAACTATTTTCCTTTTTCCCTTGGACTTTATTGCTGCCACCACCAAGCCTCTAACAAATATATAACAGGGAAAGAGCCCGCTTGGAAACATCTTTCCCCCCCAAATCCTCCCCAAACCCTACACCCCCTTTCCTGGGGAAGGCTTGATAAAAATCCTCACCAATTTGCATAGGTGAACACAGACCCAAACCTTTGGATCTTAAGAACAATGAAAAAGCAATCAGGTTCTTAAAAGAAGAATTTTAATAGAAGAACAAGTAAAAGAATCACCTCTGTAAAATCAGGATGGTAAATACCTTACAGGGTAATCAGATTCAAAACATAGAGAATCCCTCTAGGCAAAACCTTAAGTTACAAAAAGACACAAAGACAGGAATATCCATTCCATTCAGCACAGCTTATTTTCTCAGCCATTTAAAGAAAACAGAATCTAATGCATATCTAGCTAGATTACTTACTAAGTTCTAAGACTCCATTCCTGTTCTGTTCCCAGCAAAAGCATCACACAGACAGAGAGAACCTTTGTTTCTCTCCACCTCCAGCTTTGAAAGTATCTTGTCTCCTCATTGGTCATTTTGGTCAGGTGCCAGAGAGGTTATCCTAGCTTCTTAACAGTGGTGAAAGGGTTTTTCCTCTGGCCAGGAGGGATTTTAAAGGTGTTTACCTTTCCATTTATATTCATGATAGTCCCTCAAGAGGGAAGCAGAGGGGAGGGTGGGTGGGAGAGAGAGGAACAGAATCGAATACCCATTCTTGATTATTTTTAATACCTACTTGTCAGAGGTGATTTGTCACTACGTAGGGTGGAACGAGGTCAAACCGTCACCAGACTGATGTAGTAATGCGGATGGTTGCACCATCTGGATCAGGAGGAGACATTCTGGGGCCTCAATCAAATTTTCAAAATTGTTGTTTGGAGGCGGATGGGTGGGGCATAGTCACCTGCGCTGATGTCTGCATTTTGGGAGGAGGTCTCTGTTGCCTGCATTGTGGATCATAATGCTCTGGAGGGGTGAAATGTGGGGTTCGAGATCTCAGAGTAGGTGGATATCTACCCAGTCTTCTCTGCAGCACTGATTTATAGACGCTGAGTGAACACAAGGTTGCTCTGGAATTTTTGAATGAATGAAGGGACTCATCAGTGCACTCAGCAAAGTGTTTAGATCCTTCACACCAGAGATCTTCCACAGTGGTCTGCACCTCCCTGGGAAACCTTGAGAGGTGACACTATGAAACTTTTCAAACTTTATCTTGGAAAAGTCATGGAAGACAGAGAAGATTCCAGAAGACTGGAAAAGAGCACATTCTGTGCATATCTGTAAAAAGGGAAAGAAAGGCAACCCAGGCAACTACAGATGTGGTATATCTAGACTTTAGTAAGGCTTTTGACACAGTCTTGCATGACCTTCTCATTAAGAAACTAGGGAACTACAATCTAGATGGAGCTACTACAAGGTGGGTCCATAACTGGTTGGATAACCATTCCCAGAGAGTAGTTATCAATGGTTCATAGTCATGTTGGAAGGGCATGAGTGGGGTTCCGCAGGGATCAGTTCTGGGTCTGGTTCTTTCCAATGTCTTCATCAATTATTTAGATCATGGCATAGAGAGCACACTTATAAAGTTTGCGGACAATACCAAGCTGGGAGGGGTTGCAAGTGCTTTGGAGGATAGGATGAAAATTAAAAATTATCTGGACAAATTGGAGAAATGGTCTGAGGTAAATAGGATGATATTCAGTAAGGACAAATGCAAAGTACTCCAGTTAGAAAGGAAAAATCAGACACACACATACAAAATGGGAAATGACTGCCTAGGAAAAAAGTACTGCAGAAAGGGATCTAGGGGTCATAGTGGACCACAAGCTAAATATGAGTCAACAGTGTAATGCTGTTGCAAAAGAAAAGCAAACATAATTCTGGGATGTATTAGTAGGAATGTTGTAAGCAAGACATGAGAAGTAATTCTTCCGCTCTAATCTGCGCTGATTAGGCCTCAGCTGGAGTATTGTGTCCAGTTCTGGGCACCACATTTCAGGAAAGATGTGGACAAAGTGGAGACAGTCCAGAGAAGAACAACAAAAATGATTAAAGGTCTAGAAAACATGACCTATGAGGGAAAACTGAAAGAAACTGGGTTTGTTTAGTCTGGAAAAGAGAAGACTGAGAGGGGACATGATAACATTTTTTAAGTACCTAAAAGGTACAAGGAGGAGGGAGAAAAATTATTCTCCTTAACCTCTGATGATAGGACAAGAAGCAATGGGCTTAAATTGCAGGAAGGGAGGTTTAGGTTGGACATTAGGAAAAACTTCCTATCAGGGTGGTCAACCACTGGAATAAATTGCCTAGGGAGGTTGTGGAATCTCCATCATTGGAGATTTTTAAGAGCAGGTGAGACAAACACCTGTCAGGGATGGTCTAGATGGTGCAGGTCCTGCCATGGGTGCAGCGGACTGGACTTGATGACCTCTTGAGGTGGGACAGAGGACTCGGCCATCCCACAGTTCAGGTTGCACCCCGGGAAAACCCCATGACAGCAGTCCTACCCTCTTAGGTCTTTGGACCCCTCAACAGTGCCAGCACTGGAGGCACCTGGACAGTCAAAGGAACTGTCGCCCTAGATTCTAGGGCCTAGAATATGTTGAGGTTACCGACCTCGCAGGTGATGCTTGGGGCCCATTTCTTCTCATCTTGGTGACAGAGCATGGATTTATTTTTTGGGGTGCAAGGTGAATGGGCGTCAGCAGATGGTGACCACTGCAGAGGAGTTGTATCAGGGCCAGGATCCAAGGTTGGTCCTAATAAGCTTTCTATCTTTAAAAGTTGGAGTTTCAGCTCCCGTTAATTTTGGGACCATGCCTTCAATTTGAGGCAGTGGGTGAACTTCTGTGAAATGTTCCCCTCACCGTAACAATGGATGCACAGTTTGCATCTGAGCAATTTTATCTTCAGAATACCAAGAAAATTCTTCGCTCTAACAAGCACCATTCACACCTGGCAGTGCCAAGCTCTTCTAAAAGTGTTAACTCCCACTACCGAAGGAAAGGTGATAAGAGGAAATTACCTTTGGAAAGGTCTGTCTCCTCCGGCTTTCTGGCTTGTTGAATGTCTAATTCCAGCTCTGGATTTACACCTTCTTTCTCCCCCAGCTCTGGGGCTCGCAGAGTCTGAGATTCCTGATTTAAACCTCCCAACAAGAGAACCAGAGCAGAAATTAGTTTTTTACTGAGTAATTTTCCTCAATCATTTCCTGTTTTGTGTGCGTTTGTTTTATTTAGTACATTGCACCTGCCTCTGCATTTCATTACATAGTTTCTAGTTTATAATAGAAGATCTACTTGTCCAATACAATGATACACAGCACTGTGAAGCTTTGAATAAAGAATGCAATGGACTCAGTAGTATTCTGGCCTCTGAACTCTTCTAAGGGAGATCAGGGGTTAATTTTCAGTCACATTCTTTTCTGATCAGAGAGCCCGAGAATGGAGCTGCGCACCTGTTTATGGTTCTGGCTCCGCACTGTATTCTATCCCTGTTCTCCAATCAGTTCCCAATAAGCTAGGAAACACTGATAAATGTTGTCTTTGACTTTCATTGCCATCCCCAGTTACACTACCTTTGTGGGCTTGCACTGCAACACCACGTTATGTTACCTTGGTGGACTTGGCACCATCAAACCATTCTAGCTAGAATCCAAAGAGGTTCTTTGGAGCATGGTGGCTTTGTTGGTGCCCCTGCCACACAAACTGTGGCCAAAGCTTGACAGACCATTGGTCTTCAATGGGCATCACTTTCTGGCCTAGCTCTAGCTCTCTTCCACTTTTAGGGCATTTTGCTGCTCCAGCCTCATGGCAAAAATACTAAATTCTAGGGCACCTTGGAAAAATGCCAGATTCCATGGATGTGGAATCAGGAAGTCTGTGGGGCCCAGCAGAGATTTAAGGGGCAAGTTCACACTTCTCAGAGCTGTTGTTTCAGGCAGATATCACTGCAGAGGTTACATTCGCTTGCACTTCACACTATCAAGGTTATCTCCGCAAGCACAAAAGCTAGAAACGTTTTTTTTAATGAAAAAGTTCAGATTCTGTATCATAATTCTGTATCAAAGGGGAAATTCTGCGAGTGTAGAATGACATAAACAGGGCACTGGACGGAAGCAAGGGAAGATTGCCTTCTGTCCATGGCCATAACTACTGGGTTCTCTGGTGACCTCGTGTGGGTGTAGACATCGTTAAACTGAGACGTTATTTAATGGATACATAGATCCTATAGTTAGATACAGTGCACATTTCAAAAGTTTCTTCTATTTTGAAAGATTTCACAGGTTTGAGAGAGATCCCTTATATGTAAAGGGCCTCATCCAAAGCCCACTGAAGTCAATGGAGCTACACCAATTTTAGCCACCTGAAGATCTTTCTGTCTACTTCTGTTCTGTTGCTAAATGTCTATCATAAAGGTTCTATAAAATGTGCCACAATCTTGTCATTTCACATATAAATAAAGAAGGCCAAGAATAACTGTCTGGGAACTAGATGTTTGAATTAAATCATGCATTTAAATTCTCACCCATAACTTTGCATTAACATAGGTTTTCCCATCAAACATGTGCTGTATCTATTTGGAAATGAGTCCTTGATCAATGTTGCAACTATTACATTTTTTTCCTCTTGAAAGACAAAAAAACAAAAACAAATACTCAAAAAACCCCAACAACCTACCCCATTGATGATGTTGTAAATCCTGATTTGTGCCTGGAAACATGGTTTCTAAACACACCAGAAATTGCTGACAGGTCAATTCCCCCTTCCTCTGTATTTGAATTAACAATTTTCTAATTTTGGTCTCTGCATCCACTATTGTATTCATATGGTCATAGTCCTCGTCTGTGATGATGGACTGGGCAAGTGACTCATCCAAGACACTCCCTGGGTCACTTTGAATAATTTTAATCAGTTTATTGCGTTCTTTGCATATAATCTTCAAGGATTTATCACCAGTGGCCACTGTTACTGAACCAGGAGATCTGTAAAAATGAAAAAATAGACAAGGAGCAAGAAATAATTTGTGAAGGTACCAGAATTAGATTCAGGTTAGTGAGTAACAGTCTGGGATTCTGCCTTCCTCAGTATCAGGCACTCATCCTATTCAACGATTTAGGGTTGTCAGAGGTGTGACTGCCGCACTTGTAGACATTCCCAAGTTAGCTTTGAACTCGCTAGAGCCACTAGCAACAGCAGTGAAGATATGGTGCAAGGGTGGCACAGGCTGGCCTCTTGAGTAAGTGTCCAGCCGCCCAGGCTGGTGCCCACACGGCTACAGCTTCGCTGCTATCCTTATTCGCCCAAGCTAGATCAAAGCTAGCTCAGGTATGTCTCCATGTGGACGTATCTATCTGTATATGTAGAGAGGTTGCTATTCTTATTCAAACTAGCTAGATTGAAGTTCACTCAGGAATTTCTACATGTCTGTCTATGCACATGTAACACATGTCTTCTGTAAGCCCTGATGTGGGGGCAGGGATTTTGAGGCTCACTTTCCCTCCTCTTACTACTTCCAACTGGTAGGTGCACTCCCAACAGCCTCATAACTACCACCCTTCCTCCTGCCCCTGGTACCTTCAGTCCTACCAAGGCCATGGAGGGGCCAGGAGAAGAGAGGAGCTGGTTGCTATGTGGGAGCAAGATTTGCCCAGGAAGCTCCTCATGCTTTCACCAGATGCCCCTCAATCCTGCCCCACCTTTACTACCACCACGTCAACCAAACACAGGGGGAATTCACTGCTAAAAACTTGATGAACACACCTCTACCTTTCTCTTACACTGTCTCTTGCCCCTCCAGATGGGGGGTGATGGTTAAACATGAACCAGGAAATAAAGAGTTAAGGGAATGTCTCCCACACCACATCACCTCGCAGCCTTAACTCTGCCCCCTTGGAACAATGCCAAACAAAATCCCTCTGGGAGAGCATAGGACTGTCTCCTTTCCAAGCATGCAGGGGACGGCAGAGAGCATGAAGAAGAGTAGCGTGGGGGAAATGTTTAGGGCCTGTCTTGACCAGAATAAAGGTCACATTTAGGCCAGGCCTTGCTAAAACAAGCTAGTAACCCCAAAATTCTCTCTTGGACAGTTGTAAATAAGGACAAGTGGATTTCTCTTTCTTTTCTAAAGTGTTTGACTAGGATATTTCTTGGTTTCACTTTTGGGCCAGTCTGAGGCTGGCCTATGACACCGGAAGGGAGGGAAAGCCTTCCAGCTGAGGCTCATCATGGAGCTGGTATAGAGAAGGGAATGAAGGCGGTTTGAAAGCAGCTGGCTCTTGATAAGGAGAAGCAGAATTTGTCTTCACAATGAGCTGGGCAGAATGTGGTTTAATGGAAATAAGGACAGGAAAATATCCAGAACCCTGCTAGAGAGAGAAGGACACTATTTCAATTTTTACCTACCCAAACTGGAGCCCAGCTTTCTTTCTCTTCTCCTAGAGATAGAGTGTTTTGGTTCCTCTACCTGAAACAATGGACTAATATTCAGGGCAGCTCTGCTGGTGTCACAGACCTTAGGTAAAATGTTCTGCGCCTTACAAGGGGGAGGGGACTTGGCATCTCTTATCAACCTGGCAAATGCTGCTTGGCAAATGCAAACCTCAGCATTGTTCAGCCCAGGGAGGTAATGAATAAAAATATGCTGTCTTGCCACAAGAAATGAGCCAGGAGCTTTTCCTTGTATGGAGCAATAATAGTGACAGCATCATGGCATTGACACTGTGGTGCTGTCTGAGGAGACACTTTCATTCTAGTCACCCTGGCCTAGATTGTTTAGGGACCGAAACCCCAGACTGAGGCTCCACTGGGATCCACAAAACTCCCGCCACTCCCTGTAGGTGCCTCAACTCCCTCGGTGCCTAATTTTTTTCAGGAAAAGGTTCCCTGGGCGCCTGTGTCTCTGCTGCCTCCCTCTGAGCATCACAGACACCAGACTCCTGCCTAAGCCCCAGAGCAATTCACAGACAGGAGAAGACAGCCACCTGACTCGCTCAGGGGCCCTGATCTGGTAGGTGTGCTCAGAGCCCGCTACTGGGTAGGGCCCCTCAGGTGAGTTCACGCCAAACAGCCTTGCGGGGCGGAGCTCCTTCATCCCTTACAGCCCAGCGGTGGGGGTACTCACCTGGAATGTCGGAGACCCCCAGCTCAAATCCCCTCCCCCCCCGCCTGATGAGGAGAAGGGATTTCAACAGAGGTCTGAGGACAGTGACCTAACCATTAATCTATGCAATGTTCTGATGTGGGGAATCCCTGGGTCATTTCTGTTGAAGCTGTTCCATTGTTGATCATATAATTAAAGAGTCATCTGGGCCAGAGAGCGAGCAAGCAGGGAAATGCCCCTGGAGCCTCGTGGTTGGAGCACTGAGTGGCAAGGCGAGAGATCCCTGTTCCTGTTCTAATGAGGGTTCTCAGCTGAGACTCGGGAGTAGTAGAAATGGGTGCCTCCCTGCAGTCTGCACTTAGGCGCCTTCTCTGTGAGGAGGTGGGGCTTAGCACACACCCTTCTCGTCAGCATCTCCCATTGGCTAGCGTAGACAGCTCCCCACCTCGCATGCTGGCTTTTGTGACTCGGGGTCCAAGGCTCCTATCTCCCTCATTCTTTTACAGGGAACCTGGTGCCTACCCCAGGCTTCACTCCACTTTACAGCGAGTGAATAGTGGGAGATTCTGGTGATTTTCTAGGTGTCTAAAAGTTCGGTAATATGAGCATCACAAAGCATTAATCCCTTTGTGAATTTAGCTCCTCTTTTCAGTCACTTACACCCCATCAGAAGAATTACCCTGTAGTGCTGCTGCCCGGCTCTCCCTTCTCCTCCTCATCCACTGGCCTCGCTGGCGAGGTGTCCCCGGCTAGTGCAGAAACTATGAGATAAAGCAGAACCAAGTCCAACAGGTGCTTATGGGAGCAAACATGTAAAGCAAGAGATTAAAATTCCCCAGACAAAATGCTTTGTTAAAGTGGAGTGAAGTTTGAAAATACTCATCGGTAACTGGAGCGTTAAAGGCCTCTCAAGAACTTTGGAATTAGTAAAAGACAAATGTCAGAAAGCTACACAACTTGGAACTGAGATTACAAGAAGGGTATAGCTGTGTGAAAATAAATAAAAACATACAAATTCAGGAAATTATAAATTCCTATAATAACCCTCACATCTTTCGCAGTATGGAAATCCACAGTTTAAGTCACCCAAACAACCTTCATTCTGCCTCATCGTAACACTAGTCTTCCGTCTTCCCCTCTATGTTCCTTTAGTTACCAATGCTGCAAGTAGCAGTGTTTCAAACTCTTGCCGTTTTTTTGGAGTCGTGTTATTCAGTTTTCATTTTTTTTAAAAAAAGGAAATTTCTAACCTTTATGGCTTCAGAGTAAAGTTAAAAAACAGGATGCCTAAAAGCTCAAAACCCAGAAAGTAAATAAATAGAAACCAAAATGCATTACAGTTTAAATCTCATAATTTTTTAGACAATCTCATGATTTTGATGGGGGGGTCTGACTCATGATCTGTGAATACTTGGGGTTAGCAAGGTATTAAGTCTACAGCCATTGGAAGACAACACTGGTTTGCAGTTTGCAAATTCTAATTTCAAATAGTGAACTACAGACTACCAGTTCTGGTTTGAAACATTCATGTCTTTGATAATTGGTGTGACTATGTCCCCATATTAGCCCTGGCTCAATGCCCAGGAGATCTGTTTATATACAGCAGCTGGAAGAAAGCTAATGTTGCATGAATATTTTAAAAAGGAAAACAGGATGACCCAGGTGGTAATAGGACTTTCAGTCTGACATTTATCCTGGGCAAGATAATGGAATGGGTGAAACAGGACTCAATTAATAAAGAATAAAAGGAAGGTAATATAATAAATGCCAATCAACATGGATTTAGGGAAAATAGATCCCATGATATGGGTGAGGTAATACCTTTTATTGGACCAATAAATATTGGACTACTACTACTGTCTGGCTTTAAGATTGAACTCGATAAGTTTATGCAAGAGATGGTATAATGGGATAACGTGGTTTTGGTAATTAATTGATCTTTAAATATTCATGGTAAATAGTCCCAATGGCCTGTGATGGGATGTTAGATGGGATGGGATCTGAGTTGCTACAGAGAATTCTTTCCGGGGTATCTGGCTGGTGAATCTTGCCCATATGCTCAGGGTTTAGCTGATCGCCATATTTGGGGTCGGGAAGGAATTTACCTCCAGGGCAGATTGGAAGAGGCCCTGGAGGTTTTTCGCCTTCCTCTGTAGCATGGGGCATGGGTAACTTGCTGGAGGATTCTCTGCTCCTTGAAGTCTTTAAACCACAATTTGAGGACTTCAATAGCTCAGACATAGGTGAGAGGTTTTCCGCAGGAGTGGGTGGGTGAGATTCTGTGGCCTGCATTGTGCAGAAGGTCAGACTAGATGATCATAATGGTCCCTTCTGACCTTAGTATCTATGAATCTATGAATCTCTCTATTATTCTGGGACCAACATGGCTACAACAACACTGCATACATACAATTAAGATGGTACAAATTAAATGGATTAAAAGCTGGCTAACAGGTCACTAAATGTAATTGTAAATGGAGAATTATCATTGAATGCATGTGATTCTAGTGGTGTCCCAGAAAAGGATCAGTTTTTGGCTCTGTGCTACTTAATATTCTTATTAATGAACGGTAAGAAAACATATAACCATCACTGTTAAAGTTTGCAGATGACACAAAAATTCAGGGGAATATATAAAGGGAAGGGTAAACACCTTTAAAATTCCTCCTCGCCAGAGGAATAAACCTTTTCACCTGTAAAGGGTTAAGAAGCTAGGATAACCTCACTGGCACCTGACCAAAATGACCAATGAGGAGACAAGATACTTTCAAAAACTGGAGGGAGGGAGAAACAAAGGCTCTCTCTGTCTCTGTGATGCTTTTGCTGGGAACAGAACAGGAATGGAGTCTTAGAACTTAGTAAGTGATCTAGCTAGATATGCGTTAGATTCTGTTTTCTTTAAATGGCTGAGAAAATAGCTGTGCTGAATGGAATCGTGTCATAAATATAAAGGGAAGGGTAAACCCCTTTAAAAATCCCTCCTGGCCAGAGGAAAAATCCTCTCACCTGTAAAGGGTTAAGATGCTAAAGGCAACCTCGCTGGCACCTGACCAAAATAACCAATGAGGAGACAAGATACTTTCAAAAGCTGGGAGGAGGGAGAAAAACAAAGGGTCTGTGTCTGTCTGTGCGATGCTTTTGCCGGGGACAGAACAGGAATGGAGTCTTAGAACTTAGTAAGTAATCTAGCTAGTTATGCATTAGATTATGATTTCTTTAAATGGCTGAGAAAATAGCTGTGCTGAATAGAATGAATATTTCTGTCTGTGTGTCTTTCTTGTAACTTAAGGTTTTGCCTAGAGGGATTCTCTATGTTTTGAATCTGATTACCCTGTAAGGTATTTACCATCCTGATTTTACAGAGGTGATTCTTTTATTTCTTCTTCTATTAAAATTCTTCTTTTAAGAACCTGATTGCTTTTTTCATTGTTCTTAAGATCCAAGGGTTTGGGTCTGTGTTCACCTATGCAAATTGGTGAGGATTTTTATCAAGCCTTCCCCAGGAAAGGGGGTGTAGGGTTTGGGGAGGATTTTGGGGGGAAAGACGTTTCCAAGTGGGCTCTTTCCTGGTTATATATCTGTCAGATGCTTGGTGGTGGCAGCAATAAAGTCCAAGGGAAAAAGGAAAATAGTTTGTACCTTGGGGAAGTTTTAACCTAAGCTGGTAAAAATAAGCTTTGGGGGTTTTCATGCAGGTCCCCACATCTGTACCCTGGAGTTCAGAGTGGAGAAGGAACCTTGACATATGGGCCTGCTTGGCTGCTCTCTTCAGCCCTTCTCTGATTGGCTGCCTCTGGCGGAGCCTCCCTAGGGCGGTTTTAACCCCTTTTCTGCCAGTGCAGGGCAGCCTCCCCATCACTTGCTCCTTTAGTAACTCGATCATTCTGTGGTCCCACTGACTGTTTGGCAGTCTTCTTGCTTCTGATGTACTAGAAAAAAATGCTGGGGTTTTTTGGTATCTTTTGCTAGTTGCTCTTCACATTGTCTTTTGCCCTGTCTAATTGTACTTTTACACTTAACTTGTCACAGTTTATGCTCCTTTCTATTTTCCTCACTAGGATTTGACTTCCTCATTAGAATTTTTACTGGATGTCTTTTGGCCTCTAACCACATCTTTTACTCTGTTGTTTAGCCATGGTGGCTTTTTTTTTTTTTTGGTCCTTACTATTTTGTTTTAATTTGTGGAAGTCATTTAATTTGAATCTCTGTTATGGTATTTTGAAAAACTTCCCATGCAGCTTACAGACATTTCACTCTTGTGACTGTTCCTTTTAATTTCTGTTTAACTAGCTTCCTCATTTTTGTGTAGTTCCCCTTTCTGAAGTTAATGCTATGGTGGGAGATACTTTTGGTATCTCCCCTTCCCCCAAGCATGTTAAATTTAATTATATTATGGTTGCTATTACTGAGCAGGTCAGCTACTTTAATCTCTTGAACCAGATCTTCTGCCTCACATAGGAGTAAGTCAAGAATTGCCTGTCCCTTTTTGGGTTCCAGGACTAGCTGCTCCAAGAAGCAGTCATTCATGTTGTCTAGAAACTTGATCTCTGCATCCCATCATGAGGTGACATGTACCCAGTCAATATGGGGATAGCTGAAATCCCCCATTACTACTGAGTTTTCTATTTTTATAACCTCTCTGATCTTCTGGAACAGTTCACAATCACCATCAACATCGTTATAAGGGGATCAGTACTTTATTACTGCTATACTCTTATTATTAAAGCATGGATTTTCTATCTATAGTGATTTTATGGTGTAGTTGGATTCATTTAAGATTTTCACTATATTTGATTCTACGCTTTCTTTCACATATAGTGCCACTCCCCCACAAGCACAAACTACTCTGTCATTCCTATATATTTTGTACCCTGGTATTACCATATCCCATTCCTTATCATCATTCCACCAAGTTTCTGTGATGCCTATTGTACCAGAATCCTTATTTAATACCAGGCACTCAAGTTCACCTATCTTAGTATTTAGGCTTCCAGAATTTGTATACAAGTACTTATAAAGTTTGTCAGTACTGAATGGTCTACCTTCATGTGATGTAACTGAATGGGACTCTTTTTCATTTGACTGGTTATCTGCAGTCCCCATCTGAATTTTATCAATGTCTATTGTTTCTTCTTTACTAGGCTATAGAGAATCCCCGTGAATAGATCTTCCTGTAAGGGATGTCTGTTCAAACCACATGCTCCTCTGCACCTGTTGGCTTTCTCCAACCCTTAGTTTAAAAATTCCTCTACAACCCTTTTTCCTTTTACATGCCAGCAATCTGGTCCTGCTTTTGTTTATGTGGAACCCATCCTTCCTGTATAGGCTCCTCCTTTCTCAAAAGGTTTCCCAGTTCCTAATAATCTTAAAACCCTTATCCCTACACCATCAATTGGTCCTAGCATTGAGACCCTGCAGTTCTGCCTAAGTGGCCCTGTCCATGGAACTGGCAGCATTTTGGAGTGCTACCATGGAGGTCCTGGACTTCAATCTCTTACCTACCAGCCTAAATTTAGCCTCCAGGACCTCTCTCCTACCCTTCCCTATGTCACTGGTACCTACATATACCACTGCCTCTGACTCCTCCACAGTACTGCACATAGGATTGTCTAGATATCTTGAGAGATCTGCAACCTTCACACATGGCAGGCAATTCACCCTGTGGATCTCCCAGATATCACAAAGTCAACTATCTATATTTCTTCTGATCATCAAATCACCAATTACTATTGCCTCTATCTTCCTAATAACTGGGATCCCCTCTGCCGGAAAGGTATCCTTAGTGTAAGAGGATGCCACCTGGAATCAGAGTCCCAACTATTTATTCATTTCTCTCCTCTCCAATTTGATGTTCTCCTTCCCCAAGACTTTCATCCTCAACAGCACAGAGACTGTCAGACTGTGGTGGGATTGCTCTACTGTACCCAGAAAATCTCATCTATGTACCACTCTGTCTCCCTTAGCTCCTCCAGTTCAGCCACTCTGGCCTAAAGAGCCCATACTTGGTGTCCATGGACCATGAGCTCCTTGTACCAAATGCACACATACACCATTGCCCACATGGCAGGTAATCCTTGGCCTTGTCTACACTGCAGAGGTTGTCGACAGAAGTTATGCTGCTTTTTAAAGTGCTTTAATTAACCTGCTGTTGCCTGTCCACACTATGCTCCTTGTGTCGGCAGAGCGCATCCACACTAGCAGCTCTTGCATGGACACTGAGAGCAGTGCACTGTGGGTAGCTATTCCACTGTGCAACTGGCCGCAGGGTGCTTCAGGAAGGGTCTGCAATGCCTTGTGGAGCAGGTACATTGTCACAAGATGCAGGTTTTTCAATCCCATCATTCCATGTGCATCCTACTAGATTGCCAGCTGCTTTTCAACTGAAGTGTATATGGGCAGGGGGAGGAGAAGGGGGAGAGCGTGTGACAGGGGATGTGTGTCTGTTTTGTCTGGGAGAGACAGAAAGAGAGTGTGTGTTGGGTAAGTGTGTAAGAGATTGTGTGTGGGGGGAGTGTATATGTGAGAGAGACAGTGTGTGTGTTGGGGAAGTATGTGTGTTTGGGGAGAGTGTGTCGGCATGCTGGATTTTTAAGTTTAGACAGCAGCCTGAGCAATGAATCCTGGGGGAGGGGGACACCTCCCACCCATATCAGCCCCAGGCTCTGCATAGTACAGCAGTCTCCCCCAACCATCCCACCCCACCCCACAGCAGCAGCTTTTTGGTTTTGGGAGGGGAAGGGTGTTTATTGCGCTAAATTTAGAGAAAGGTAGGTGTACCTGGCTCTCATGGTCCCTCCCTAAACTCCCCTGTTTGCCAGCTCCTCTGGCATCTTAGGAGCTGGCTTTTTAACCCCCAGTTCTCCCTAGGGGAGCCCTACTCACCGGTTAACGGCTCTAAAGGGATTAAGGATCAAAGCCTCATTATGAAGCTCTCAGACTTCCCCATTTATTCCCCTCCCCATTATACCCCATCCCTCTCTGCTGGCCCAAATCCCTCTTTCTTGATTCCCATCTACTCTTTTACCTCTAATCACCACCCCCAGTGAGCATTTTTCAAAAATAGTTTCAGCACCTTCTGAATATTCTGCAGTACTCAGATAAACTTTCTTATTAATAATAATAATAAATTAATAATCTGGCTTCCCCAGATCCTGGCTCACATAGGGGGTAGGGAGAGGGGCTCAGAATCCGCACTAAGACAACCCCCGCCCCCCACCAGGGCCGTCCTTAGGATTTATGGGGCCCTATGTAGTATTATTAAACTGGTGCCCCTATGCCCGACAGCAGCCCGAGCTCGCAGCCCAGTGGAGTGTGGGGGTAGGGAGGAGGCAGCAAAGGATAACAAGATGCCTGGCCCGCCTCATGGTGGCAGAATCATAGAATATCAGGGTTGGAAGAGACCTCAAGACATTATCTAGTCCAACCCCCAGCTCAAAGCAGGACCAATCCCCAATTTTTGCCCCAGATCCCAAATGGCCCCCTCAAGGATTGAACTCACTACCCTGGGTTTAGCAGGCCAATGCTCAAACCACTGAGCTATCCCTCCCCTCTGAGTCACAGTCCCCCGCAGAGACCCCCGTACCCTCTCCCTCACACAGAATGGACATGCGGAAGGTACCTAATTAAAAGCACTAAACTTGGGAATAAAAAATGTCAGTCACAGGTTTTTTGATATGCCTTGAAGTTTGTCAGACATTTATTTGCAAAAACTTTGTAGTAAGGGTGAGCCAGCTGTCTTGCTGAACACAACATTAAATATTATGGAATACATGATGCAGCGCTTCTGTTTTACATTTTCTTAATCAGTATTTCTAAGATCATTTTTATATTTTAAATGTACTCTTAAACCTTCATAAAGTAATCATTCCAGATTACTAGATATTTAACTCACTGAAACAAAGACATTATTTTAAATTAATCAGTCACAGAGGTTTAGTGTGTTCATACCAATGTTCATTGCTTTTAGAAAAACGGAACACTAATTTACTTTGTGTGAGCTCCATAACAATAGACCTGTTTATGAAATTTCACCAACTTTAAAAAATATGTTTCCAAAGATTTTAGGCATAACAAAGGATTTTATATCTTACTAAGGTACTGATTTTGCTGGAGGGTTCTCTTAAAACTAGTTCATCAGACAGTTAGAACTAAAGAAAGGGAAACTCTTTGCCAAGCTATCTGGAAGGAAAGGGGTGTTGTCCCTTTAAAGGCTCTCTTCAATGGGGGCGTGCGGGGAGAGGGGGTGAAGGGAGAAAGGGATGGACAGAAAGGACAGGAAGACTTTGGAAGCAAGATTTTTTTTACTATTGTAATTAAAATGTGTGTTTTAGATAAGGGTGGTCTTTTGAAGGATTTATTTAAAAAACTATATGTCTGAAAATCCAAGAATTTAAGGCTAAAGATGATTGTGCATCTAAAAATCTATGCAAGGATTTTTTAGAGATGTGATTTTATAATCTTCACCAACACACTAACTAAATATTTGTAAAGCAAATTTTAAATGAAGGTCCTGTAGACTGACATGTTCTGAGTAAATATTACAGTAAATGCACAACTGTTTTTGTCAGTAAATTCAGAAACTGACAGTATATAGGGGTGCGGTTGCAAATGCCTGTTAAATGGCTTCATTACCCCTTGAATGGCTCTTTAACAGTTTCAATGTTGTGCCAATGGGTCTGGCAGGCTGGAGGCTTTTTCACTTTTAACTACTAGATCCCCTCCTGAGGAAGGCTCACCAGGCTGCAGCAGCCAGATGTGGGAGCCTGCAGGAAGGGTCAGAACAGGAATAGGAAAGCCAGGACGGTGGACACTAAGACCCAGTGTATGCATCTGATGAAGTGAGCTGTAGCTCAGGAAAGCTTATGCTCAAATAAATTGGTTAGTCTCTAAGATGCCACAAGTACTCCTTTTCTTTTTAAGACCCAGTGGTGCTCCAAATTTTCAGGTGCCCTAAGCAGCTGCGTATGTTGTATATGCCTAAGGACAGCCCTGCCCCCCCCCCCCCGAACCTGGCTCCCATGATGGGGCCAGGGTTTTGGGATCAGGCCCCTATAGATCAATATGGACCCTCAGATCCTGGCATGCACATAGGGAGGGGCTCAGACACAGCTGGGGGGCAGAGTCTTCCAGATCCCAGCTCAAACAGGGGTGGGGAGATAGGCATTGGGGCTTCAAACCCCACCCCCTGGAAGGCAAGCTCCCAGAACCTGGCTCACATGAGGGGGCACATGGATGGGGATCAGTCCCCAATAAATAATCAGGGCCCCCCCAGATCCTGGCACACATAATGGGGGCAGGAAGTGGGGCTCAGACACCCATGGGAGCAGAGACTCCCCAGATCACAGTTTACATTTGGGGAGTAGAAAGAGGGGCTCAGACACCCCAGATCCTGGCATAAACACAGAAAGGGGGAATATGGGCCTGCCAGGCACTCTTGTCCCTGTTTGCCACCAGCTACCTGGCACTCAGCCCATATGTCCCTCCCCTTCACCTGAGCCTCCCAACACTCTCACCTCCCCTACCACCCAGCTCCATTTATCATTGGATAATTTTCTTTCACAATTAGGCCATGTCACAGCTAAGAAATTGTTACAAGTTTGGATGCTAAAGTTGCCAGACTAGCTCTAGGACACTGTAGCACCATTTCCCCCACAATGAGCCAGGCAAACCATGCTGGCTTAGGCCCTGAACAAACAAACCACTAAAGCACATGCTTAATTTTAAACATGTTGCCATAATCCTACTGAATTTAAGATTACCTCTATAAAACCAGCTGGGATGGGCTCTGCTTCCAGGGACACATAGTGCGGCCGTTCCCATGTCTCTACACTCCTAGATCAGACTCTCCAAAGAGAGCGAGCAAACAGATTTGAAACTGAGTGTTCAACCAGAAAGCTGATGCTGAGAGGCACACCCATCCAATAAGGGAACACATGTACCACGTGACCCACATGTCAGTGAAGCAGATATTAAATACTCACAGAAAACTACCTTCAAAATTATTCAGCAAATAATTCAGAATAAATAAATACATTCAGGAAAATCACTATCTATCCATGGGCAATGGGCAAACCAAAAAGAAACAAAATTCACAGACTCAGTGATTCTTTATAGATTTTTAGCCCAGCTGTACTTGGGATGATGTAAATCAGCCTGGACTAAGTACTTGAGGTTATAGTGAAAAGGTTAACAGCGAGGAAAAGGGGTGGGGGGATGAACAAAACAGGACTTCACAGGACTTGCCCAACTTATGTGAATTTTTGGATAAAATTTTCAAACTTTTATAATTTAAACAAACATGTCTGTGGTTAGGAAGGTTTTACCTTCAGCGAAGACTTTCTCCACTAGCTCAGCCAGGGACTGACTGTAACATAGGGCGGACAAGAGAAACTGTGACACAGCTATAAGGCTAACCAGACAGTACCTGCAGCATTTCCTTTCTCGGAGGAAACTGGATCTTCCCGATTCTCTGGCCCGTCCTCTGGGAACACAGGGCCTTCTCGATTCTCTGGCCCGTCCTCTGGGAACACAGGGCCTTCTCGATTCTCTGGCCCATTCTCTGGGAACACAGGGCATTTTTGATTCTTGGGACTATTCTCCATATTTAAAGATCCTAGAAAGAAAACCAGATAAAAGCCAGCTCAGGCCCATGACTATTTTCATGCTGTTCATTTGTCCTAAGATATGATCCCATCATCCCTTCCTTCCCCCATTCAGAGCATGCACCAGGAATCCAAAAACCTGCACACAGGACTTGCCCAGCTTTATGGAAAATCTCATCCCTGAAGTACTTCCTGTAAACTTAATCATACAGAATTTTTTGTTTAGGAGCTGCAGAAACCCACCAAGGACAAATCCTGTCAATGTCCCAGGAGCACCATGGCTGTATCTCCCCAGTGGAGTAAGGACAGAGCCGGCCTTAGGGAAAATGGCATCCTGGGTGAACTTGTATTTTGGTGCCCCTACCCCAACTGCCTCCCAGGGCTCCACCCTCCCCATCACTCCCGGACCCTACCACCTCCCCCCTGCATTGCCCCAAGCTCCCTTCTGTGGCCTTGCATTCCAGGCCCGCTCTGCTCCTTGACTCTGACCACAGCAACCCCTGACCACGGTGCTGTCAGTGGTTGCCAATGTTGACCCCCCCATGAGGCCAGCTCTGGCTCAGGACACTCACCGTGCAAAAGGGAGCAAGAGCTGGCAGATCCAAATGAGACTCAGAGCATCCCCCTGTGGATCTTAGCCCTGGCGGGGAAGCTGATGGAGATGGGGTGTGTCATGTCAGGCCCCAACCCTGAATGGAGACAGAGCACAGAGTTCTGAGTCACTGAGGTACCTTGGAGAAAGAGAACAAACTCCCCAACCCCAAGGACTGGACAAAGGAAAATGAGTACAAGTGGCATTGCAGGGTTTTCAGCTATGCAGGGCCCAATCCTGCTTCTGCGGAAGGAAATGGCAGAACTCCCCCTGACTCCAGTGGGAGCTAGATCAGGCCCCTGCTGAACACCTGAGGATGAGAGCAGAATTAATACCAAGCAACATGGTTTTCTGGAAATAGGTTTTGTCAAACAAACGTGATTTCATGTTTCAATGAGGTTCCAAGTTTGGTCAATAGAGGTAAAGGTTTTGACATAATATAAGCAGACTTCTGTAAGGCATTTGACTTAGTATCACATGACACGCTGATAAAACAGCAGTCATAATACCTCAATAGCACTCATCACCATGCATTTTTTGACATGTTTCTACGCCCCATTTGGGGCTTCTGTCCCGCCTTCTCACCCCGTTTCCGTTGGTGCCATCGGCCATTTTGAACATTTTTTTTGTGCGTGTTTGAATGGGGGAAGTGTTGTGCTTGGATACATGGAGAGCCGTTTACAGTTTGGGTAAGGTTTATTGAAAAAAGGGGATTGTGTAAGGAGAGCTGTTGTTAAAGGGCAGGTTATTAAAGAAAAGAGATGATGGGATGCTGTAAAAGAATAGAAAATGTGATACATTGAGAGACATTTGGGTAAGGTTTATTGAAAAAAGGGGAGCTGATGGTAAAGAATAGAGTGTTTGTGTAACTGAACACATGCAGAATGAAACATTTAACCCCTTTGACTGTGAATAGGGGAAGTGTGTGTGCTTGGATACATTGGCTGTGATTGAGTAAGGAGAGCTGTTTGTGTTACTGAACACATGCAGAGCGAAACATCCTACCCAACTGACTGCCAGGAGTGAAATGATAGCTGGTTTGAGCAGAGCTCCTGGGAGCTAGCCCCTCCTTTTGGTGGACCAATCAGAGGTTGTTTTACAGCTAGGTCACCGAATGCGCTTGTGGAACCAATCCTGTAGTCCCAAGATTTAGAGAGGATATTTACCTTACATTAAAAGCTATAAAAACAGGATTAAAAAGGAAATTTAGTAAGCACACGATAAGAAAGCATTAAATAATATTAAAGACCCGTTGAGTAAACACATGGCCAAAAACTGGCTAAAAAAACATTTAAAAGCTAGGTTTAAACAGAAAAATTAGGAAGCACCTGATAAAAAAAAGTGAATAAGAAAGCATTAAACAATATTAAAAACCTGTTGAATAAACACATGGCCAAAAACTGGCTAAAAAAACATTAAAAGCTAGGTTTAAAAAGAAAATTTAGTAAGCACCTGATAAAAAAGGGAATAAAAAAGCATTAAATAATATTAAAAACTAAGGCAAAGCCTGTTTCGTAAGCACATGATAAAAAAAAGGGAATAAAAAACCATTTAGTATGAGGGTAGGTTTAAAAAAAAAGAAAAAGAAAAAAAGAAATGTTAAAAAACAGGGCAAGAAAAGGAAATGTAGTCAGCACATAAAAAAGTGAATAAAAAACATTCAGTATCAGGATAGGTTAAGAAAAAAGGTTAAAAACGGGGCAAGAAAAGGAAATTTAGTAAGCACACAATCAAAAAGTGAATACAAAAGCATTAAACAATATTAAAAACCTGTTGAATAAACACATGGCCAAAAACTGGCTAAAAAGCATTAAAACAGGTTTAAAAAGAAAATTTAGGAAGCACAGGATAAAAAAGTGAATAAAAAGGCCTTAAATAATATTAAAAAACATTAAAAGCTAGGTTTAAAAAGGTAATTTAGCAAACACATGATAAAAAAGTGAATAAAAAAGCATTCAGTGTCAGGGGAGATTAAAAGAAAGAACAGGGGGGAAGATAGACAGCACATGGTTAAATTAAAGAGAGAGAGAGGATCTTTACCTTACATTAAAAGCTATCAAAACAGGCTTAAAAAGGAAATTTACTAAGGACATGATAAAAAAAGTGAATAAAAAAGCATTAATCAATATTAAAACCTGTTGAGTAAGCACACGGACAAAGGCTGGCTAAAAAAAACATTAAAAGCTATAAAAAGAAAATTTACTAAGCACATGATAAAAAAGTGAATAAAAAGAAACATTCAGGATCAGCGTAGATTAAAAGAAAGAACAAAGGAAAGATAGAGAGCACATGGTTAATCAAAAAGAGAGAGAGAGAGATTTGTTACCTTTCCTGTCTTTTTGTAAAATGAGGTAGCTGCACAGTTTAGAAACTCCTTACTTTGCTCTTACTCTGTTTGCAATTGTCTTGACTTGGTTTTACTCCACTGAACCCCAAGGCAGTTTCCCTGAGAAAGGATCTCCTGGACTGGCCCACAGATTTTTGTTCTAAGAAATTCTCCAGTTTTTTTTGTAATAAAGAATGGCACCTACCTCCTGTCCTCTAGCAGATGAACAGCAAACACAGCTCCAGTTGAATTCCCACTGTCTGGATTTGCCTCAGGCTGTATACACAGAAAACTGGAAACAGAAAGTAAATGTTTTTGGGTTAGGTTGTTTTTTTTTTTTTTTGTGGGGGCGGGGGGGGTGCTGGCTCTGTGCTTTTCTTCTGATTCCTGGAAATCACACAGCATTAGAAGAAATGTATCCTCCTGAACTCACAGATATTCAGCATCGCCCCCCTCCAGCTGACACTTGGCCCAATCCCTTACACAGCATGTGTGTCCAGTGTGATGGGGGTGGGGGAGTGCAGATGAAACTGGAAGTCTTGGAATTCAGGTTCAGGACACAGTGTATGGGGCTAATCTCACCCCAATTTACCCTGCTGCTGCACCCCAGTAACTGAGGGCAGAATTGAGCCCACAATGCTCATTCCAGACTCAGGCTGTCACACACCATGGAGTGTGGCTGGCAGGAGAAGGGTGCAGTCCCTTTCTGCTTCCCTCACCATGTTTGGGAACATGTACTCTCCTAGTTCCAGTCCCTTTGCCCAGCTAGTCCCAACCAACCCCCATCTTCCCTGGCTCCCACCCTCAGTCTTCCTGCTCGGACAATCAGTCACCCCCGCACAATACCTTCCAGTTTCTCTCCCATCCATCAGCCAAGAAAGAAAGATGAGCAGAATTCTTGGGGGACATCAATAAAATCCCTAATCATCTGAAAATTAACATGGTCAAAGCCAAGCTACTGATCTTTTCCCCTAAGCCCTCCCCTCTTTTCTCTGTCACAGGGGACAGGCACCACCTGGTCACTTGGCCCTTTGCTCCATCTTTGACTCAGCTCTTTGCTTTGATCTACACATCCTGGCTGCTGCTTCTTGCACAACTCCAAGATTCAGCTTTTCTTCTTGGCCCACCCAGCCAGAATCACTGAGGAGAGCAGCGTCCCCTTGTAAGCCTCAACCCCACACCCCTCTCCTCCCCTCCCTAAAGCCTCTGTCACGGTCTCGCCCTGAGGAGCCCTGCACAGGATTTCATGGCCTCTCCGCTGATGACTGAGCAGGGGCCTCTCTTAGTGGCCAGGAGGATGGAGGGTGAGTGGACAGGCAGGGAGAAGGGAGGGGAGCCGGGGGTGAGGGGAGCCACCCATGCGTGGGGGTCAGGGACAGCAGTAACCAGGCTGGGGGGCAAATACACTGATTTTTTTCATACCAAAAATCAGACACTGAACTCCTGTTGAAGTGTAGAAGAGATTCCAACCACCGCTGTGATAATGTTGCTAATGCTCGACAATAACATCAGTAAGAGAGTACGGCTGCTCCAGGAAACATACAGAGCAACCCGGTAAACACACGGGGACTTTCAGTGACCTCAGCCAGCAGCCGTTTCCCAGAAATGGCCAGAGGAAGAGAAAACGAAAGAAAGCCGGGGCTGCAGCTGGCTGGCCTGTGGAGGGATCACAATTCATGGCTTATCAGCACTTACAGCCCTTGGGGAGGGGACCTCACAGCTTCCCTTTGACTTTGTCACAGTAACTGAGGTGCTGCAGTCCTGAGGGGAGGGGGCTGAGGAGTGAGATGGTTACATTTGGATCTGTGAGTCTGTCAGCAGCCGGGGGAGAGAGGATATGGTGAAGGGCCCTTGTCTGAGCAGATGAGCATGGGGCTGTGTGTGTGGGGTGGGGGAGGGAACTTGTGCCTCTGAGGGGTGCTGAACTTACACCGCTCCCATTGAATTGCAGGGCCTCAGCCCCTCTCAGTTCAGCTTTAGAAATGATTCCCTGCTCCAGCCCCTTTTCTCTGCCTCCTCCCAGCCCGGTTACCGCTGTCCCTGCTCCCCACGCATGGGTGGGTCCCCCCACCCTGTTCGTTCTCCCTTCCTGCCAACCCACCCTCCAGCCTCCTGCCCATTAAGTGAGGCCCCTGCTCAGTCGTCAGCTGAGAGGCCATGAAATCCTGTGAGGATAGGGTTGCCAACTCGGTCGGACCGGATGTCATTTCCGGCAGTGGCGTCTGGTCCGTCTTGTCCGACCGAGTTGGCAACCCTATGTGAGGGGCTCCTCAGGGCAAGACAATGACAGAGGCTTTAGGGAGGGGAGCAGAGAGGTGTGTGGGGTTGATGCTTACAGGGGATAGAGTTGCCAACTTTCTAGTTCCAGAAAACCAAACACCCTTGCCACGCCCACTGTCCTACACATTGCCTGCCCCTTCCCTGAGCCCCATCCTCTCCTGAGGCCCTGCCCCCACTCCAGTGGTGGATTAATGATTTTGCCGCCCCTAGGCCCAGAAATAATTGCCCCCCTCCCCCCCCCCACCGCTCACCACCGCTCCGACTCCGACTACTCCCCTGAGCGCGCCGCCGGGTCCTGCTTCTCCCTGCTCCCTGCCAGTGCTTGTGCGTGAAACAGCTTCAGGAAGGGGGGAACGTGGCACGGTCAGGAGAGGAGGTGGGGCTGGGCGGGGATTTGGGGAAGGGGACCAATAGGGGCAGGGAGGCGGTGGGCAATGGGGGCGGGGAAGGGGTGTAGTTGGGGCGGGGCTGGAGGGCACGAACCGGCACCGGGGGAAGCAGCCTCTGGCTGCTATTATAAATTTGCCGCCCCTGCAAATTTGCCGCCCTAGGCCTAGGCGTTAATATGCCGCTGCCCCACTCACTCCACACCCCTCCCCCGTTGCTTGCTCTCCCCCACCCTTGCTCATGTGTTCATTTTCACTGCAAGGCCCAGACAGGCATATTTATTGTTTGGACAAATGTATTATGCTAAGTTCAGGTTTTATTTGTTATAGGACACTAGAGCTGGCAGCAAAATAGTCAAAAAGAGTAATTTAAAAATGAAATTTCACAAAGGTTTTCATGATTCTTTCCCTTCCCTCTTCCCATATGTCATAACCAGCTCCATGTTTTTTTGTTCAGTAAAGTTATTGTAATTTTATGTGTGGAATTAGGACCACACATTATCACAGCTGCAATGAGTCCATTAAAGGCCTATTCCTGAAGTCCAAATACAAATCCATAGAGCACAACCACAGAAATGCACCTGCCCAGATACCTATATAATTAAATCTGTAGAAACGGACTCCTACACCTACATGCAGATACACACGTGTATTCATGTGTACACATCTAGCATGCACTTACACATATACTTCCACATTATTTAATATTACAATTGTTGTTTAGTGCCTAGAGACTCCAGCGAAGATCAGGGCTCCAGGGTGATAGGTGCTGGACATACACATAAAAAGTCTTCAACAAAGAATATGTAATATAGCTAGACAAAGGTGGCAAGAAATGTATGCTACGTTGGCTCTTCTGCAACTAGTCAACAACATTCACTTTTAAAGAAATAATACATTTCTTTTAGAGTTCCCTTCTCTTTTAACAACTTGTTATGAAATCAATACACATATTTTATATTTTTTGTGCACAAGCTAGCAAAAGGAATAAAAGTCAAAGAGTTAGGTTGCAAATTTTATTCATACAGATATACACACATCCGGCAATACACACACATCCCTACACAATGACACACAGATTCTTACACACATACAAAGCATGCATACACACACTTGCCTACACAAAGACACTTTTTCATACACTTTTCCAAGGGCTTCCTAAATCACCCACTTGAGAGGAGGGTGGGTTGGAAGGGAACAGATGGGGGTGTGGGGAGGGGAGAGGAGAGGATGGAGAGTGAAAGAGGCCAAGGACAAGAGCAGGTTGGGGGTGAGAGGGGACAATGAAGGAGAGAGGAGGGGATGTGGGGGTATGTGGGGTGGATGGGGATGCAGGGGGAGGCTGAAGACTACAGGTGCATGAGGATGTGGGGGGCACAGGGGTGCATAGAGACATAATGGGAGTGCAGCAGTGTATGGAGGTGAATGGGGTGCAGGGCTGTGGGGGGTGAGAGACATAGGGATGGCAGCTCTGGGAGGTGGAGAGGATGGGTGGGAGAGAGCTGTAAGTGTTGGGATGGGTAGGTGTGGGGGGCAGGACAGGATGGGATGGGGGAGGGATGCAGTGAGATCTTTGGGGGCGGGGGGTAGGACAGGGAGGGATTAGGGTGACCAGGTGTCTGGTTTGCCCACCCCTGAACTAGCACCACTTGAGTGTTCAGCAGGCTCATCCCTGTCCCACTCCACTACCCCTGGCATCCCCATCCCCCTCACTGCATCCCTCCCCGTCCCCACTCCTAACGCCCCCTATACCCCTCACTGCATCTCTCCCCATCTCAGCACTCGGATACACATACCTCGAACTCCTGGGTGCTGGCGATGGGGCGACAGACCACACGTGCCACAGCTCGAGCCCCACCAGACGAGGAATGTGAGAAGAGGGCCAGGCACCAGCAGGAGAGGCGTGGGCCACAGGACCCCTCAACAGCCGCCTGCAAGGCACTCGACTGGTGATAGTTCAGGGGTGGGCAAACTTTTTGGCCCAAGGGCCACGTCAGGTATGGAGGGATGGGTAGGAAAGGCTGGAGGAGGCTGTGCCTCCCCGAACAGCCAGGTGTGGCCTGGTCCCTGCCTGCTATCCATCCCCCCCCGCCCCCTGACCCCCTGGAACCCCCTATCCAACCCACCCACGCCCTGACCTCCTGGGACCCCCACCCCCTATCCAACCCCCCCCCCCGCCCCCGACTGTCCCCTGGTACCCGTGCCTCCTATCCAACTCCCCCTGCTCACTGCCCCCTGACTGCCCCCCGGGACTCCCAACCCATCTAACCCCCCAGCTCCCCACCCCATGACTGCCCCCCCCCGGACCTCCCAGCTCCCTGACCGCGCCATCCAGAGCATCAGGGCTGGCAGTGCGACGAACTGTGGCTGCGAGGAAGTGGGGGCAGAAGGGGAGGGGCCAGGCACCCAAGTCTAGGAGCCAGACATGCCGGCTTGGCTGCTTCCTTATGGGACGTGCAGTGGCTAACAGGGAGCCTGTCAGTCCCGCTGAGACACCACAAACTGGACATTCAATGGCCCTGTCAGAGGTGCTGACCGGAGCCTCCCAGGATTCCTTTTTGACCTAGTTTCCCTCTCCAAAACCAGACACCTGGTCACCCTAACAGGGGACAATGCTCTCCTCCGTGTTTCTGCCCGTGTGGGCCAAGAAGAAACATTGAGGATGTACAGCAGAAGTTGGCAACCTTTCAGAAGTGGTGTGCCAAGTCTTCATTTATTCATTCTAATTGAAGTTTTCGCGTGCCAGTAATACATTTTAACGTTTTTAGAAGGTCTCTCTCTGTAAGTCTGTATTATATAACTAAGCTATTGTTGTATGTAAAGTAAACAAGGTTTTTAAAATGTTTAAGCAGCTTCATTTAAAATGAAATTAAAATGCAGATCTTATCAGTTTAGTGCAGTGGTTCTTAAGCTGGGGTGCACGCACCCGCTGGGGGTGCGAGATGCCCTTTCTGGGGGTGCGAGACATGCGAGATTGTTTTGGAAGGTAAATCATCAAAAACACAAACTAAGCACCGGCACATAAGTACAACTACTTTGTTTCATCAAACCTATGTATGTATGTATTAACATTATAAATTTTTTTAACGATTACTGTAATATACAAAGTTTTTAAGTTTTTAAGCTAATTGTAGTGTAATTTTTGATAAGGGCTGCCAGAATATATTTTGAGAACTCCAGACCATCAGCGAGCTGAGCGGGGCCAGGTGTAGTGTATTAAATTGCTCCCCATAGGAATGTGCTACTTAAGGTGTACTACTTACGGCTGTTTTACTTACGGCCACAAGTAGCACATTCCCACAGGGAGAAATTTAATACACTACACCAGCGGCCAGGACCCCAGAGTGGCGGTGGGCTGAGCGGCTCAGCCCACTGCCGGTCTGGAGTCCTGGCTGCCGGCTCCTGCCAGCCGAGGTCTCAGCCGCCGGCCCCGCTCAGACCGCTACCAGCCTGGGGTTCCCTTCACCCAGGCCGGCAGTGGGCTGCGCGGGGCCAGCGGCTGGGACCTCGGCGTGCCATTAAAAATCAGCTCGCGTGCCGCCTTTGGCACACATGCCATAGGTTGCCGACCCCGGCCCTAGAGAGAGACGGAGGCCAAGTCAGCTACTTCCTGGGGACAGGTCAGTACTGGCTTAGCTGAGGTATCTACAAGAGGAAGTTGCCCATCTGCAGGCCCTGACACCTCTGTCCACGGAAGCAGGGCTCATGAACATTTTATAAATATACAATTACACCAAGGGCAGGGCTATACAGAAAAGGTTTGCCCTACGTTGGTTAGGCATGTGTTTTTTTACAACATAACTGTGACAGCAAACACCCTAGTGTTAGATTCACTTACACTGGCAAAATACTGCTTTTCCTGATAGAGTTTATTTTGCTCAGAACTGGAATGAACTATACTGGCAAAAGAACTTTTCTGCTGGTCGCATCTGCACTAGGAGGCTCTTGCTGCTTTAACTATGCCAGTGAAATATTCAGGTGTGTTCCAAGCCCAAAAAAACATGACTCCATGTCACTGGTTTCTGCTTCACTTGGAAATGGACTTGCAAGGCCCCCAAAATCTTCTTCCACTCAGGTAAGGGGGCAGCACCCTTACACCCTGTTCCCTGCATTTCTCCCTAGTGTGAAGGGCCGTATTGCCCCCAAATGGTGGATCCTACACACTTCCCCTCCTGAGTATACTGGGCCCTCAGCTGCACTTTATCCCCTCCCCCACTGAGTGTTTTGGCCCTGTTTCTGCCTCCCCTTCCTCCCAGCCTGTCTCCCCCACTCCATTCTGCGTGTGGGACTCTGTCCTTCGAATGTGCTTCACAGCAGCAGAGATGTCAAAGAGGAAGGTGCTGCTTAAGGCCTGTCTCTCTCCCAGAACTCCTCCCCCAACAAACATGGTGAGGGAAGCAGAAAGGGACTGCACCCTTCACCTGCCAGCCACACTCCATGGGGTGTGACAGCCTGAGCCTGCAATGAGCATTGTGGGCTCAATTCTGCCCTCAGTTACTGGGGTGCATCAGGAGGGTAAATTGGGGTGAGATTAGCCCCATAAACTGTGTCCTGAACCTGAATTCCAAGACTTTCAGTTTCATCTGCACTCCCCCGCCCCCATCACACTGGACACACATGCTGTGTAAGGGATTGGGCCAAGTGTCAGCTGGAAGGGGGGGGTGGGATGCTGAATATCTATGAGTTCAGGAGGATACATTTCTTCTAATGCTGTGTGATTTCCAGGAATCAGAAGAAAGGCACAGAGCCAGCCCCCCCTCCCCCCAAAAAAACTATTTTACTTTCTGTTTCCAGTTGAGTATGTATATATAGCCTGAGGCAAATCCAGGCAGTGGGAGTTCAACAGGAGCTGTGTTTGCTGTTGGTCTGCTAGAGAACAGGAGGTAGGTGCCATTCTTTATTACAAAAAAAACTGGAAAATTTCTTAGAACAGAAATCTCTGAGCCAGTCTCGGAGAGCCTTTCTCAGGGAAACTGCCTTGAGGTTCAGTGGAGTAAAACCGAGTCAACACAATTGCAAACAGAGTAAGAGCGAGGTAAGGAGCTCAGAATCTGAACAATACTGATTGATTTTCACACTGTGTCGTGGACATGCCAGAATCTTGTCTGTTGCCATCAATCAGGACAGAGCTTTAATGATTTGTGTAGAAATGCCCAAGATAAATGTAGCAGGACATTTTACAAGAGGCAGAGGTGTGATTGCTGCTACCAACTCCTGCCTTTCCTGTTTACCTCCCAGTGTCCAAACTGTTTAAGAAACATCCTAGTAATGACTAAAATAGCCACCCTGGTACTGAGGTGTAAGCCTTTATTTCCCTTGCATCAGGTGAAAATTCTTGTTTGGTTTTCCACAGGACAAAGCCTCATGTTCCAAACAGCTCTACTTCTGTTCCTGGAAAAACCCAAAGCAGTGGACTCTAAAGTCAAGTCATTTTTAGGCACAGAAAAGCTATTTAAGGTCACTTTCAGAGTATTTTATAGATATTGTTGAACCTCCACATTTGGACTCATGGTAGATTTACACACATGCTTAACTTTATGCAGAAAAATAGTCTTATTGACTTCAATTAATGGGATTATTCATGTGCAGTGTGTAAAGTAAAGCAAAGCATGTGCTTTATATCCTAACAGATTCTGGCCCTAAGGCTCCTGGCTTTACGAGCAGAGGAACACAAAAATAGTTATTATATATATATGGGGGCGGGGGGGATCTGACTGAGGTCAAGAGAGTGACCATGGGGAACAGGAAGTTTGTTGCTTGGCGGGCGCAGTGGCTGTACAGCCAAGCTGGGAGACAGTTGCTCACAAAAAGGATTGAAAGAAAATTGTAAGTTTTGCTTTTTTTGTTGAATGTCTGCCTGGATTTTCCTATTTCTCCTTCAGAAAGAAAGAAGGAAAGAAAGAAGGAAAGAAAGAAAGAAGGAAAGAAAGAAGCAGAGGTTTTGTCTGTTTAAAGCCTGCTCAGAGGGGATTTGGGGACTGTTGTTTACATCGGCCCTGGTGAAAAGAGGAACCAGGAATCATTTCTTTGTTTTCACCTGATGCAAGGGAAATAAAGACTTTAGATAAATAACTAAAGTATGATTGGAACGGACCCTAGGTCTCCTGCATCCTCGGTGAGTGCTCTAAGCACCAGGCTACAGTATCTTCCTCATGCCCTTTCTTTTGCCCAATGATTCTTTATTTAATACCCAGAGGAACAGGGTCAACAGGAGAGACTGAAGTATCCCTGCCTCAGAATATCCCATAGCCCAGTGGTCAGGGCACCTCCTGAAATGCAGGAGATCCCTGTTCCAACTCCTTTCTCCCCATCAGGCAGAGGGTGGAACTGAACCTGCATCTCTCCCAGGTGAGTGCTCTAACCACTAGGCTAAATATTATAGGGTAGGTGGCAGCACCACTTCCTCTGGGTGTTTTGGGAGGAGTGAGCCTGGCACCTAACTCGTTCTCTCGAGACATACCTAAGCTGCCTGACTCCAGGAGAGGGGTTGTTGGCTGTGGGTCACTAGCAGAGATAGGCACCGGCCTGCAGCCTTAGGGTTACCGTATGTCTGGGTTTTTTGGGACATGAGCTCTTTTTTGATCCCGTGCCCTCTCTCTGGACAGAGTTTTCAAATAAGAGGAAATGTCCAGGATTATTGCGGCACAGATGTTGCAGCTCAGAAGGTGTCTCCATGCCCTGATTGGTCTCTCCCCTGCATCCGCAGCTGATTGGTCCCTTCCCTGCAGCCACCCAGGCCCTGGCTCCCAGCCCTGGGGAGGGGGAGAGGTCCACAGGGAAGTGCTGATTGATAGACCGGTGCTGCCTCCCACGCTTGCGCGAGCTGCCCTGCCACCGTGATAGGGAGTGACACTGCCCGCACAACTCTAGCCCAGAGTAGTGGGCGGGCCTGCAGCCCTCCCCCAAACTCCCCTTAACCACTGTGGGGAAGGAGGCCTGGACTTTGAGGTGCCCCAGAAGGGGAACTGAGCTGTAGTGACCCAGCTGAAGAACTGGAAACAGAAAGGCCGTGAGAGGGCGAAGGTGTTGCCTCCAGGGAAGGAGCCCTGGGGCACTGCATTCTATTCTATTCCAGAGCGGGGACAAACTGAGAGACAGTAGAAACACTGAGAGAGGCCCCTGGTGGACTTGTACCCGGAAGGGGTTTGCTTTTGTTTGATAGACTGGACTCTTCCAGTGAAGAGCCACCACAAATAGAGATAGAGTGCAGGCACACACACTCGGCCAGGGGGGTGCTTGCAAGAGGTGAATGCACCCCATTACACTGGTACCAGAAGTGGGGATTTGGGACCAGCCCTGCAAACAAGGGACCGTGGAAGAGCTGATAAGATCTCTAGGCCAGCAGCAGGCTGCAGGATCTGCACTGCCCCAGCAAGCTGCCCAGCAACAGCATGGTGAAACCCTGGAGAGGCTTGAACAGCAGCAACTCCAGGATCACCAGTGTCAGGCTTGGCAGGGAGCTTGGCAGCCATGACACTGTCCACCGAGGCGCCACAAAGGAAATAGTTAGAAGACCCTACCGTGGAGCTGCAGGTACTATGGGCAAGTGGGACAGGCAAGATGGTTATACCCTGATACAAGCCATGGCTGTAAGGCCAGACTCATTGCCTTGAGCTCCACCAAGACCAGTGAAGGCCACAAACAGCTGAGGCCCAGACTATAGTGAATGCAGAACCAGGGACTCAGTTTAGGACTTGGAAGACCACCCCAGGGACTATTTGTCTCCATTGCAGGGACATGGGCCACATAAGAAGGTTTTGCCCCAATAAAAGCTCTAACTCAGGAAGGTAGTACTGGTACTATTGTAGACCCAGGCCTCCTCATAATTGGCAAACCTGAACTAGCGAAGGAAGTAGGACTGAGGCCCATGCAGTAGAAAGGGGAAAGCAATCATGGGGTGTGAACAACCCTTTTGCTGAAGGCAAGACCCAGCCTCTAGTCTCTGTCCGGAGGGAAATGAACCTGGGGAATGTACCTAGTGTGTTGCAGGAACTGAGGCAGGACCGGAGCCCTGAAATGACTCCTGTGAAGAACAGCCCAATGAGAAGCTCTGAGGGACGGCAGTGCTCTTGGACGGGGGGTGTTGGAGACAGAGGGAAACCTGTTTCATGAGGCCTGGGCACCCAGAGAATGACTGATAGCCAGGACATCTCGTTGGCCACCAGGCATCTCTTCAACCTGCAGAACCAGATGAATGTTCTCTGGTACGAATTAAATAACAGGTTGAGGTCTTACAAGATCCAGATCCAGGGAACAGAATGGAGGTGGTTTCAAGCAGCAGAAGAGCTGGCCAAGCATCTGGGACAGACCAAGCAGGAGACAGCTGACCTTGAGAAGGGGAAGCTGGTGCTGGCTGCGGAATGTAAAGAGGTGTCCTAGGAAAGCAAAACGCACCTGCCTAGGGAGTGAGACACAGGGAACACGAGGCGGTGGACAGGCGCCCAGTGAAGGAGGTGAGCTGAGCCAAAACCTGGAGGAATAAGTCTTCTACCAAAAAGATAGACAGAAGGAGTTGGCACATCTGCTTATTTTGGAGAGGGAGTGCTCTGCCTACTGTAGAGACCAGGGGGCCCATACTGAAATAGAGGCCAGGTCTACACTAGGGGGTGGGGGTCGACCTAAGATACGCAACTTCAGCTATGCGAATAGCGTCGCTGAACTCAACGTATCTTAGGTCGACTTATCTCATCATCTTCATGGCGGCGAGTCGACTGCTGCCGCTCCCCCGTTGACTCCGCTTCCGCCTCTTGCAGTGGTGGAGTTCCTCAGTCTACAGGGAGAGCGCTGGGGGATGCAATAGATGCGATAAATCGATCCCCGATAGCTTGATCACTACCCGCCAATCCGGCGGGTAGTGTAGACATAGCCTAAGAATAGAGAAGTGGTCCCCACCTCTGTCAGTGTGCAGGACCAAGGCTCTGAAGCATGTGTGGAAACTCATGATAAGGTGGTGAGCACAGAAAGAGTACGCCAGGAAGCTTGTGTGGATACCAGTGGGTTGACTGATGGGCTAGGCACCCAAAAAGACCTCCCAAAAGAAGCAGGTAGCAGTCTAAAGAAGCAGGTGTCCTGTGGCACAAACATGAAGATCCCATGCACAGCAAAAGTCGACCATTATTGTCATGATTTGTACTATTCACTGGGCACCATCTGTGTGCTCAGCACTGTTCAGAATATGCCAGAAAATGTAGCCCCTGGCATATTCTGAACAGTGCTGAGCACACAAATATGCCAATGTGTATAAGATATGTAGCCCTGGATAAAATGGTTCAGCTATTTAAGTATGAAATGCATGGTTATTGAGCACATGTTGTCATATGTGCATTGTGATGTTAATATCTATGAGTGGAGGCGCTGATGGCAATAGAAATTTTACTTGATTAAGGACTAGAAGATTTGACGCTCCAACTCTTTCACAACAAAGAGCTGCCCAGAGCTCCTGTGCCTGTTTATTTTCCTTTCCTGCATGCAGTGGCCCTGAGAGACCTCAGAAATCTCAATTTTTTCTCAACTTTAAAATGTGGAATTTTCTTGATGTTTGGTTTGAGATATTGTCCTGTGAGAACTGCAACTCAATCACTGGCGTGTTGTGTTTAAGACCCTTCTGGAAAGTAACTAGTCTTTAAACAGAAGTGAAAGCGGTGCTGCTAACTCTCATAATTTTGACATGAGTAGGGTGACCGTATTTTCCTGTGCTGAATATAGGGCACTTGGTAAAATTACTCATATTCAAATGAGTTCAACAGCACTCTATCAGAACTATGCAGTACAAATGTTCAAATTAACATCAAGTTGACTGAGTCCCTGTTAAAAAGAAATACTGCATAGTTGGATTTTTTGTATTTACCTTCTTATATTTAAGGCTTCAGGGTTCACATGGGGAGATGTGACACATGCAACCCTACCCCCTGTGACAAAGTTCCTCCTCTACCTTGGTGGGTCCTGCGCTTATTGGCGGATTTTGCTCGCCTCAGAGATTCACAGTAGCCCTCAGTTTGGCCACTTTCATGGCTCAAATCTGCCATTCACTCAGATAACCTCATCGCTGGCCAGCATGGGGAAAAGGAAGGAGAACAATCCCCACAGTCTCTGCTGGTCCACCTAGTGGGTCAGGGGACAGGCCAGGGACCTTCCCCTCCGGTGGGATGCACAGTCCAAGTCAACTCCTCCTGTATCCAACAGGGAGTTTGGGGGGATGGGGGGAAACTGGGCCTGCCTTCTACTCGGGGTTCCAGCCCAGGGCCCTGTGGATCACAGCTGTCTATAGTGTTTTGTGTAACACCTGTGTGACAGCTACAACTCCCTGGGCTACTTCCCCATGGCCTCCTCCCAACACCTTCTGTATCCTCACCACAGGACCTTCCTCCTGATGCCAGATAGCGTTTGTACTCCTCAGTCCTCCAGCAGCACACCCTCTCACTCTCAGCTCCTTGCACGCACCTCACTAACTGGAGTGAGAGCCTTTTTAAACCAGGTGTCCTGATTAGCCTTAATTAAATCTATCAGCTTCCCAATTGGCTACAGGTGTCCTAATTAGCCTGCCTGGCTTAATTAGTTCTAGAAAGTTCCTGAGTGTTCTGGAATAGTCCCTGTTATTTTACCCAGGGAAAAGGGACCTGCTTAACCTGGAACTAATGTATCTACCTTCAACCACTCTTTTGTAGCCATCTGGCCTGGCTGTGTCACCCCGCCCCCCCCCCCCCCACACACACAAACGGGGAAAGGTGACACACACACACTCCGATACACTTCTCTGACATGGTGGGGTGACCGACTGACCCTCCCCTCCCTGTCCAGTGCTCTCTGCCCTCCATGCCTGGCTGGGCCCCCGGGATGGACCCGCCTCTCCTGATACCTTCCGCCACATCTTCCTGAGTCAACACATGGTGGGCGGGGAGGGGGCGGCACGCAGGGTCACATGCCCTGTCCCCAGATTTCTGCCAGGGATCACACCAGAATGTGGCCAGCAGCAGCCATTCGGCACTGTGTGGGAGGGAAGGGACAGGAGCTGCTTCCAGCTGCAGGAGAGGAGGGGGAGGAGATGACGTGGCCCAAGCCTTTGCAGAGCTCATCTCTTCCCCCGCCCCTGCCAACTGCAAGCAGCTTGTCCCTTCCTGCCCGTACAGTGTCAAAAGGCAGCTAACTGCTCCCCCAGGCTGCTGCTGGCCACCGACATAACACAGCTGCCTCTTGTCTCCCCACCCCGCTACAGTACAGGCAAGAAGGGGTTAATCTCTAAGGATGCACTGTGCACCAGGGCCCAGGAACCTGACTGCAGGGGCTTCAGCGAACCTGGCCAGAGACGTGGCTCAGCAGGGAGGGTGACAAGGGCATGGAGCAGCACCGCGTTCCCTGGGGGCAGGACCTAGGGCGGTTGGGGGCAGGTGAAGAGGGTGCTAAGCCCCTGCCCACAGGGCTGCTGGTGAGCCTGCAGGGTCAGGGCACAAGCAGGCTGGAAATCGCTTTCCCCGTCACTCCAGAGCTTAGCTGAGGGGCGGAGCAAAGCTGTATGGGGCTTTGACACATGCAGGGCTCAGCTCCTCCTGGCCAGCGCCTCAGACCAGAGGGTCTTGGGTTTTCCCAGGGTGCTGGCCCAGCCAGAGGCAGCGGGGGAAGGAAGGAGCCTGCCGGCCAGCTCTACGCAGCACTGGGAGCGGGATGCGCCCTGCCAGGGGGGATATGGAGGAGCAGCAGGGCTGTGTGTGTGTGTGAATGGGCAAAGCAGGGAGAGGACAGCAAGAAGGGGAGCACGTAAAGGTCCGATGGGTGGGCAGCAGAGGCCACACAAAACCATCCGCTGCCTAGTGCTGCCCGCACTCACTGGCTGCATGTCTCAGCGTGCAGCCAGTGCTGGCCAAAAACGGGACAGGGGTTGGGGCCCTGCTGGCCGAGAGCCAGCACGCAGCAGGGGCTGCATTGACGGACCAACAGGGGGAGCAGCTGGCCCCCCATGCTGCAGCTTCACCCCACCACTAGCCTTGCATACCCCCCCAATCATTGGCCACTGGTGGGCGGGCGGCTGGTGAGCAGGGATCCGGCCAGCAGCAGGATCTGCCAGTACGGATGTGCGGGAGACAGAAAATATGGGACAATTTGCCCATTTTTAAGAAAAGGTCAGAACATCTGTAGGAGAGCTTAAATACGGTACTGTCCCTTTAAAAACAGGACGCCTGGTCACCCTAGCAATGAGTCTCATGACAATTACTGTTGTCCTTAAAGCCCCAGTTCCTGGAGTCAGGTGGAGATGTGATAATTTCAGCCTTCATTCTTAAAATAAGTTTCTAGCCCTTATGGTTGTGGAAAAAGCTTCAAAATGTGACACCCAGTGCACACAAAGGCTCGAAAAGCAGAAGACAAATAAAAAGAACACCAAATCTATTATTTTTACACAATCTCATGATTTTAAAGCCCATCTCATGATTTTTGGTGAGCCTGATTCATGATTTTTGAACGTTTGGGGTTGGCAGTACCGTAAAAGTGACTTGCAAGTGTCAGTTTCAGTCCTGTTTAAAGTTAGTTTCTAGTCTATTATTTGCAGTGGGGTAACATGCTGAGAGGCCCAAGTAGGTGCAGTATAAACTAACGGGGCCTTGCGTAGTACAGTGTTCTTCACTGCAAGGCCCGCGAGCCAGTGGCGGCTCCCAGAGACCCGAAAGGGGGCTCCCTACCTGCCCCGGCCCCATGCCCAAATTAGTGGTTGCAGAGCAAACTCCCCCCCTCTGTCCCCCTGGCCCCGTGCTTTCCAACTCCTCCCCCCACCCTCCCAGCACTCCGGAATGCTGCGAACAGCTGATTTTCAGCATTCAAGCTCCAGGAGGGAGGAGGAGGAGCAGGGACAGGGTGCACTCAGGGGAGGAGGCGAGGAAGAGGTGGAAGGATCGAGCACTCCCCCCAACCACCCACAAGATGAGAAGTTGGTGCTTAGGCCCACGCAGCTCTGGGAGTGACCAGCATGCCCCCGCTGGGGAGGGGGGAGCAGAGGTCTCAGTACACTGCTCCTGCCTGCAATCGTTGCCCCCCCCCCGCCAGCTCCCATTGGCTGGGAACAGGGAACTGTGGCCAATGGGAGTTGCAGCGCAGAGCCATGTGCCCCTGTGTTGGCCCCTTCCAGGAGTGGCATGGGTTCATGGCCACCCAAAGTAAGTACTGCCCCCACCTTCACCCCAAGCCCCAGACCTGAGCCCCTTCCCACAGCTAAGCCCCCCATACCGCCTCCTGCACCCAAGCCCCTGGCCCAGACCTGAGCCCACACCCTGTACTGCCTCCTGGAGCCAGCCCCCATACCTCGTCCTGCACCCCAAGCCCCAGCCCTGAGCCCCCTTCCAGAGCCAGCTCCTCATAGCCCCTCCTGTACTCCTTACCCCCTCCTCTACACCCCATGCCACAATCCTCTGTGCCAGCCCTGATGCCCCCCTCCCAGAGCCAGCATCCCATACTCTCTCCTGCACCCCAATACTCTGCCCCAGCCAGAGCCCCCTCCTGCACCCAAATTCCCTCTAACAGCTTGCACCCCTCACCCCTCCTGCACCCCAACCCCCTGCCCCAGGCTCAGCGCAGAGCCTCCTCCCACACTGCAAACTCCTCAGCCCCAGCCCAGAGCCCGCACCGCCTCCCAAACCCCAACTCCCTGCCCCAGTGCGGTGAAAGTGAGTGAGGGTGGGGGAGAGTGAGTGAAGAAGGCAGAGGGGATGGAGTGAGCACTTCAAAAATAGTGAAGAGCACTGCCCTAGGAGGATGTTTCCAAAAGTTAAATGATTTATTCCAAGCTTGATGAAGTGATAGACAGTCATCTAGATTTTTTCTACAATTGTTTCAATTGTTGTATTCAAGAGTTAGTAACAAAGTCAGAATATGCATTAAAATTTTAAACCTAACCAGTGTCCTTAAGTGAATTGACACAAGATGTCAGAACATGTGAGTATTAGAGCTGAGTGGGTCTAATATGTATTTAATTTTCTTTCTTTATATAGGAATTAGATCCAAAGCTTCTATCAGATAATTTCTAAGTTGTTATCTGCAAAAAACTGAGAGTTCCAAGAAGCCTCTGGAATCGGGGTAAAATTGCCCTCCCTCTACCAAAATCTGAAATGGCACCACTGTGGGTTTGTGGATCACAGTGGTGCCTGAACCAGGGCTTAGGCACCTAAAATGGTAACTTAGGATCCTAAGTCCCTTTGTGGATCCCACACTTAGTAACTAACATAACTCCAGTACCACAAAATCCAGCTATTTACCTGCACTATTCAAAGTCCATAACCAATAACATTAACTGAACCTTCTATGAGTACCCCAAGTTAATGGCATTCTAAATGACACGAAGGAATAATTCTTGGCCTTTACTCTTTTTAGTTACCTAGCCCTGGTCTACACTAGGACTTTAGGTCGAATTTAGCAGCATTAAATCAATATAAACCTGCACCCGTCCACACAATGAAGCCCTTTATTTCGACTTAAAGGGCTCTTAAAATCGATTTCCTTACTCCACCCCTGACAAGTGGATTAGCGCTTAAATCGGCCTTGCCGGCTCGAATTTGGGGTACTGTGGACACAATTCGACGGTATTGGCCTCCGGGAGCTATCCCAGAGTGCTCCATTTTGACCGCTCTGGACAGCACTCTCAACTCAGATGCACTGGCCAGGTAGACAGGAAAAGAACCGCGAACTTTTGAATCTCATTTCCTGTTTGGCCAGCGTGGCAAGCTGCAGGTGACCATGCAGAGCTCATCAGCAGAGGTGACCATGATGGAGTCCCAGAATCGCAAAAGAGCTCCAGCATGGACTGAACAGGAGGTACGGGATCTGATCACTGTATGGGGAGAGGAATCCGTGCTATCAGAACTCCGTTCCAGTTTTCAAAATGCCAAAACCTTTGTCAAAATCTCCCAGGGCATGAAGGACAGAGGCCATAACAGGGACCCGAAGCAGTGCCGCGTGAAACTGAAGGAGCTGAGGCAAGCCTACCAGAAAACCAGAGAGGCGAACGGCCGCTCTGGGTCAGAGCCCTAAACATGCCGCTTCTATGATGAGCTGCATGCCATTTTAGGGGGTTCAGCCACCAATACCCCAGCCGTGTTGTTTGACTCCTTCAATGGAGATGGAGGCAATATGGAAGCAGGTTTTGGGGACGAAGAAGATGATGATGATGATGAGGTTGTAGATAGCTCACAGCAAGCAAGTGGAGAAACCTGTTTTCCCGACAGCCAGGAACTGTTTCTCACCCTGGACCTGGAGCCAGTACCCCCCGAACCCACCCAAGGCTGCCTCCTGGACCCAGCAGGCGGAGAAGGGACCTCCGGTGAGTGTACCTTTTAAAATACTACACATGGTTTAAAAGCAAGCATGTGAAAGGATTACTTTGCCCTGGCATTCGTGGCTCTCCTGGATATACTCCCAAAGCCTTTGCAAAAGGTTTCTGGGGAGGGCAGCCTTATTGCGTCCTTCATGGTAGGACACTTTACCACTCCAGGCCAGTAACACGTACTCGGGAATCATTGTACAACAAAGCATTGCAGTGTATGTTTGCTGGCGTTCAAACAACATCCGTTCTTTATCTCTCTGTGTTATCCTCAGGAGAGTGAGATATAATTCATGGTCACCTGGTTGAAATAGAGTGCTTTTCTTCAGGGGACACTCAGAGGAGCCCATTCCTGCTGGGCTGTTTGCCTGTGGCTAAACAGAAATGTTCCCCGCTGTTAGCCACGGGGAGGGGGGAAGATTGAGGGGGTAGCCACGCGGTGGGGGGAGGCAAAATGCGACCTTGTAACGAAAGCACATGTCCTATGTATGTAATGTTAACAGCAAGGTTTACCCTGAAAGAGTGTAGCCACTGTTTTATAAAATGTGTCTTTTTAAATACCGCTGTCCCTTTTTTTTTCTCCACCAGCTGCATGTGTTTCAATGATCACAGGATCTTCTCCTTCCCAGAGGCTAGTGAAGATTAGAAAGAAAAAAAAACGCACTCAAGATGAAATGTTCTCCGAGCTCATGCTGTCCTCCCACACTGACAGAGCACAGACGAATGCGTGGAAGCAAATAATGTCAGAGTGCAGGAAAGCACAAAATGACCGGGAGGAGAGGTGGCGGGCTGAAGAGAGTAAGTGGCGGGCTGAAGACAGGGCTGAAGCTCAAATGTGGCGGCAGCGTGATGAGAGGAGGCAGGATTCAATGCTGAGGCTGCTGGAGGACCAAACCGGTATGCTCCAGTGTATGGTTGAGCTGCAGCAAAGGCAGCTGGAGCACAGACTGCCACTACAGCCCCTGTGTAACCAACCGCCCTCCTCCCCAAGTTCCATAGCCTCCACACCCAGACGCCCAAGAACGCGGGGTGGGGGGGCCACCGGCCAACCAGCCACTCCGCCGCAGAGGATTGCCCAAAAAAAAAGAAGGCTGGCATTCAATAAATTTTAAAGTTGTAAACTTTTAAAGTGTTGTGTGGCATTTTCCTTCCCTCCTCCACCACCCCTCCTGGGCTACCTTGGTAGTCATCCCCCTATTTGTGTGATGAATGAATAAAGAATGCATGAATGTGAAGCAACAATGACTTTATTGCCTCTGCAAGCAGTGATCAAAGGGAGGAGGGGAGGGTGGTTAGCTTACAGGGAAGTAGAGTGAACCAAGGGGCGGGGGGTTTCATCAAGGAGAAACAAACAGAACTTTCACACCGTAGCCTGGCCAGTCATGAAACTGGTTTTCAAAGCTTCTCTGATGCGTACCACGCCTCCTGTGCTCTTCTAACCGCCCTGGTGTCTGGCTGCGCGTAACCAGCAGCCAGGCGATTTGCCTCAACCTCCCACCCTGCCATAAACGTCTCCCCCTTACTCTCACAGATATTGTGGAGCACACAGCAAGCAGTAATAACAGTGGGAATATTGGTTTCGCTGAGGTCTAAGCGAGTCAGTAAACTGCACCAACGCGCCTTTAAACATCCAAATGCACATTCTACCACCATTCTGCACTTGCTCAGCCTGTAGTTGAACAGCTCCTGACTACTGTCCAGTCTGCCTGTGTATGGCTTCATGAGCCATGCCATTAAGGGGTAGGCTGGGTCCCCAAGGATACATATAGGCATTTCAACATCCCCAACAGTTATTTTCTGGTCTGGGAATAAAGTCCCTTCCTGCAGCTTTTGAAACAGACCAGAGTTCCTGAAGATGCGAGCGTCATGTACCTTTCCCGGCCATCCCACGTTGATGTTGGTGAAACGTCCCTTGTGATCCACCAGAGCTTGCAGCACTATTGAAAAGTACCCCTTGCGGTTTATGTACTCGGCGGCTTGGTGCTCCGGTGCCAAGATAGGGATATGGGTTCCGTCTATGGCCCCACCACAGTTAGGGAATCCCATTGCAGCAAAGCCATCCACTATGACCTGCACATTTCCCAGGGTCACTACCCTTGATATCAGCAGATCTTTGATTGCGTGGGCTGCTTGCATCACAGCAGCCCCAACAGTAGATTTGCCCACTCCAAATTGATTCCCAACTGACCGGTAGCTGTCTGGCATTGCAAGCTTCCACAGGGCTATCGCCACTCGTTTCTCAACTGTGAGGGCTGCTCTCATCTTGGTATTCATGAGCTTCAGGGCAGGGGAAAGCAAGTCACAAAGTTCCATGAAAGTGCTTACGCATGCAAAAGTTTCGCAGCCACTGGGAATCGTCCCAGACCTGCAACACTATGCGGTCCCACCAGTCTGTGCTTGTTTCCCGAGCCCAGAATCGGCGTTCCACAGCATGAACCTGCCCCATTAGCACCATGATGCATGCATTGGCAGAGCCCATGCTTTCAGAGAAATCTGTGTCCATGTCCTGATCACTCACGTGACCGCGCTGACGTCGCCTCCTCGCCCGGTATCGCTTTGCCAGGTTCTGGTGCTGCATATACTGCTGGATAATGCGTGTGGTGTTTAATGTGCTCCTAATTGCCAAAGTGAGCTGAGCGGCCTCCATGCTTGCCTTGGTATGGCGTCCGCACAGAAAAAAGGCGCGGAACGATTGTCTGCCGTTGCTCTGACGGAGGGAGGGGCGACTGACGACACGGCTTACAGGGTTGGCTTCAGGGAGCTAAAATCAACAAAGGGGGTGGCTTTACATCAAGGAGTATTTCAGGCAGGACTGCACGGAGGGTTCCAATAAGAAATGGTGCACCTAAGTTATTGTTCTTATTGGAACAAGGAGGTTAGCCTGGCCTCTGATTGATACATGGCTAGATTTACCTCGCTGCACCTTCTCTGTGAGTGACTGCAGCGCGACCTAGAGGAATGAGTCCCCTAGACGGGGGAGGAGGCAAATGAGTACAAAACAAATCTGGTCTATTTCTTGTTTTGATCCACTCCATCTATCTTTTACATCTTTGGCTGGCAGCAGACGGTGCAGAAGGACTGCATGCCATCCACATCTCATGGCTGCTCAGCAGAAGATGGTGCAGTAGGACTGCTAGCCATCCTCATCTCTTGCCTGCCCAGCAGAAGATGATGCAATAGGACTGCTAGCAATCCGTATCACCTGCCCGCTCACCATAAGACAGTTCAATAGGACTGACTGCAGGACTAAAGAGAATGACCTGGTCAAGTCACTCCAAATTTAGTCCCTGCGCCCATGTCTGCCCAGGCGCTCCCAGCCGACGTGGCCAGGAGCACCTCGGACATGACGATGACGGCTACCAGTCGTATTGTACCGTCTGCTGCCAGAAGGCAATGGGTTGCTGCTACTGTGTAGCAATGCCGTACCGCGTCTGCCAGCACCCAGGAGACATAAGGTGACGGTTACCTGAGCGGGCTCCATGCTTGCGGTGGTATGGCGTCTGCACAGGTAACTCAGGAAAAAAGGCGCGAAACGATTGTCTGCCCTTGCTTTCACGGAGGGAAGGAGGGAGGGAAGGGGGGCCTGACGATATGTACCCAGAACCACCCGCGACAATGTTTTAGCCCCATCAGGCATTGGGATCTCAACCCAGAATTCCAATGGGCAGCGGAGACTGCGGGAACTGTGGGATAGCTATCCACAGTGCAACGCTCCGGAAGTCGACTCTAGCCTCGGTACTGTGGAAGCACTCCGCCGAGTTAATGCACTTAATGCACTTAGAGCATTTTCTGTGGGGACACACACACTCGAATATATAAAACCGATTTCTAAAAAACCGACTTCTATAAATTCGACCTTATTCCGTAGTGTAGACATACCCTTAGTTCCTTCATGGAAATCTACTGCCCCCATTCACCCAGAATTAGTTGGGTGCACAAGGAAAGCAGAGAGACACCGGGGCAACAACACTATTTTTTCCTCTTGCAAAATCTCTCTTCTTTTTTGCTGTATTTGGTGAAGTACGGACTGCACAACATGTATGTGTCTGTGTGTGTTAGAGAAGGGGAACACTAGATTTTATAGCATTAGACACAGATTTTGGGGGCTCTTAATCAAGCCCTTAATCAACTCCACTGCTGCATGGAATTTTGGGGGCTGTGTCTGATTCTAGATTCTGTTAGCACTTCTCTTCAAGAACTCATGCAAGACAGATCAGGTCCCTGAGGACTGAAGATGGGCAAACACAATAACTTTCTCTAAAAGGGGGATCAAAGAGGACAGAGGAAATTATAGACCAGTTATCCTAACTTTGATACGTGGACAGAGACTGGAGCAAGTTATTAAACCATCAATCTGTAAGCACCTAGGGGTAATAATAGAGTTATAAGGAATAGCCAGCATGGGTTTGTCAAAAGCAAATCATACCAAACCACCAGAATTTCTTTTTTGGACAGGGTTACTGGCCAGTGGATAGTGGGAAGCAGTAGACATCGTAGACTTTGATTTTAGTAGGGCTTTTGACACAGTCCCACATGACATTCTCATAAGCAAGCAAGGAAATGGGGTCTAGATGAAATTGCTATAAAGTGGGTGAACTACTGGTTGAAAGCCTGTGCTCAAAGAATAGTGTTTCACTGTGGAACTAGGAGGACATAGCTAGTGAAGTCCCACAGAGGTCAGTCCTGGGTGTGGTACTATTCAATATTTTCATTATGACTTGGATAATGGAGTGGAGAATATGATTATAACATTTATGGATGACACCAATCTGGGAGGGGTTGCTAGCACTTTGGAGGAGAGGATGAGAACTTAAAATAACCTTGACATATTGGAGAATTGGTCTGAAATTAACAAGATAAAATTCAATAAAGACAATGCAAAGTACTATACTTAGGAAAGAAAAATCAAATATACAACTATAAACTGGGGAAAAACTAGCTAGCTGGTAGTACTGAAAAGGAACTGGGGCTTATAGTGGAGCACAAATTTAATGCGAGTCAACAATGTGATACAGTTGCAAAAAAATGTAATATCGTTCTGGGATGTTTTAACAGCAGCGTTGTATGTAGGACATGGGAGGTAATTGTCCTGCTCTACCTGGCACTCTTGAGGCCTCAGCTGGAGCACTCTGTCCAGTTCTGGGCACCTCACTTTAGGAAAGATGTGGATACACTGGAGACAGTCCAGAGGAGAGCAATAAAAATTATAAAAGGTTTGGAAAACCTGACCTATGAGGAAAGGTTAAAAAAAAACTAGGCAGGTTTAGTCTTGAGAAAAGAAGGCTGAGGGGGCTTTCCTGATAACAGTCTTCAAATATGTTAAGCACTGTTATAAAGAGGATGGTGACCAATTGTTCTCCATGTCCCCTGAAGGAAGGACAAGAAGTAATGGGAAAGGAAATTTAAGTTAGATCTTAGGAAAAACTTTCTAACGAAAGGTAGTTAATTTCTGGAACAGGTTTCCAAGGGAGGTTGTGGATACCCGCTCACTGGAGGTTTCTAAGAGCAGGTTTGACAAACCCCTGTCAGGGATGGTCTAGGACAAGGTTTACTTGGTCCTGCCTCAGTGCAGAGGGCTGGACTTGATGATTTCTCAAGGTCCCTTCCAGCCCAACACTTCTATTATTCTCTGATTCTCTGGTGTAATTTGCAGCTGTCTCTCAGGAAGTCTCAACCTACCTGGCTCTCACTCATTTTAGTTTCAGTTTCCTGGTTCCTTACTACTTTCTTTGCATGATATGAAATAAGAAGCAGAGCAGACTGAGCAGAGAACTCTCCTGACTTGAACAGAGAAGTGCAGGTTAGTGCCTCTCTTGAACATTACAGAACTTTTGTAATCAATTCCTTACATCTATTTAAGGAAAGTTTTCAGTGTCAGATATTAACGTGATTTACTTAGCAAATACATCCAAAGTGAAATGAAACAGATGGGTGTATTTTTACTCAACAATGTAAATCACGGTTACTAGAGCTCCTGCCTTTCATTGCAACCCCATCCTATACCAAAATGTTATTGGGAGTCCAGGTATTGACCCTGGCCAAGATACAAACAAAGCTAATTATCAATAGTACATAGCACAACCAATGGTGAAAAAGAGAGTGCTTGTAGGTTATAATGGAGGGGGAGGAGCATAAAATGCCCAGAAACTTTAATTAGGGGGTAGAAATGCTCATACAATATATGAGGGTGTTGGGGGAGGGGCAGGGACTGGGGGGTGATGAGAGAATGGCCACAGACTTCAATGGGGAGAAGGGGACAATGATTATACAGTATACTTATATAAAAGTGTTTAAATAAAACCACTGTCCCATAGAGCCTCTCCCCAGCGCAGCGTACAGCTCACTCCTTGTGCAATAAGGTAGGAGCCATGCAGCAGACAAGCCCAGGGACTGCAGTTATCCCTGGCACTGATGCAGGCTATGCAAGGAGGGAGTGAGGCTCTTTGCGCCCTCTCAGCCACTGCACACTCCTAGAATCTGATCCACAGCAATGGTGCTGTCAGCCCCCAGTGTTCACACATTACCAGTCAGACTGGCAAAAATCATGAGATGGGCTTCAGAAGCCTGCGATTTCAAACATTAATACATCTGGTGGGATGGACGGTTTTTTGCCTTTTGGTTTGTGAGTCCTAAGGGGGATGGCATCTGCCCCCAAACTGTGTGGAGATTTCAGGGACAAAATTCAACCTGAAATGCACATGCAAAAATGCCTGTCCTGAGGGGTTCCCACTTACCCTCTGCTACCATCCTCTTCACCCGCCTCTCATCACCTGCATCCCGCTCAGTCTTCTCACGCACCTCTGTAATCTCCCTCCTGCTCCCCACATTCTCTAGTTCCCCCTAGTCTTCCCATGTCCCACACATTTCTCTGAATCCCTCAGTCTCCCTCCTGCACCCCACATTCTCACCGTCTCCCCCTGCAGCTCCTCTGTTTTGTTTGCACCCCCTCTTTTCCTGCTCCCCCTGCAGTCCCCTGCTCCTCAGCCCCCCTTTGCACCTCTTCAGACTTTCTTATCCTCCTCATGTTCCCCTGTCTCCTCATGGTCTCCTATCCAGCCCTCTAGCCACAGGATAATAGTCTCCTTTCCTGAGGGCAGCCAGGTTTCACTCTCATTGAATATGACATGAGTTGGTGCCAATCTTTACGAGGAGTAGCCTCAGTTCTGCATGCAGAAACTGTAGGGAAATGTCAGCCATCTTGCTGCCTTCACTCTCATTGAACTTCAAGGCATATGGTGGACATTTTGGGATAAGGGAAAAGAGGGAAGCCAGGAATAGGCTGATCACGTTAAATTGATAAACTAACTCTCCAAATATAAAACTCATGACAGTAAGAGAAATATGCCTTCAGCCTTCCTACTGGAGATTAACTTTTTAAGTCTAAGTAAAGTAACACAAAGGCAGTAGATGGATGGAAGACCTTTAGGCAAAAGCCGGGGTGCTGCAGGGAGTGGGTCAGGGGCTCAGTAGGGGGCACTCTCCCTTCACAGTCAGTGCTGACCCCAAATGTCCCAGTGCAGTGCTAGGTGTCCTGTGCTGCAGGGAGTAGAATGGAGGGCTCAGTAGTGGGTGCTGTCCCCTCTCGGTCAGTCCTGACCCCAGTGCAGCGTTAGGGGGTGCATTGCTGCAGGGGGAGGAGGATATGAAACTCTCTCCTTTCTGAGTTAGCTGATTCCCTGCCCTAGCATGGTGATGGAAAGGTTGGAAATGTTGTGTTACTGCAGCAAAGGCAAATATGGAATTATTTGGGCAAGGGTTGAATTTGAAACGCGTTTTAAATGTCTTGGAGGCAGGGGAGAGTGATTTGAGAGGGAAAAAGAACATAGTTTGAAGGGTCTCACCATCACCACCCACCTCCTGCCTCTGCATCCAGAGCCCCTTGACTGTTTCTGACATTTGTCTCCCGGGTGGTTCTAATGTACATGACTGTGGTCAGATCAGTGGCTGTCCATCACTCTCTTTGTACCTGCAGGTGACTCACCTCCTGAAAAATTCTACTAAAAATGGCTGATATCTGCTGTTACTTTCTCCTTCTTGACTCTCCCAGAATTCAGGTGGGTAATACACTCTCTGTCCTACACATACAACTCTGCCCCTTTGTACATATTCCTTATGACACAGATTTTAATTATGGGATCACACACTATTTCTCAAATTACACACAAACATCTACATTAATAGCATGTTAAATTTGCAAAGTCAAGCACTGAAGAGCTGGAAATGCCAGACTTAAGGTTGATACTGTGCACGGAATGAAAATGGTGTCCTGTGAATGTTTGTGATCATTAATTATAAGACAGTATCATAATCCCCACACACAAAGGGACCCAATTAACATTCTATGAGCTACCTTAACTTTGGCATCTCCTAATTTTCAAGTGCTGTTCTTCCTTTTCTTAAGTTCCAAAAGCAGAACCATTGAGAGCACAGGAGAGACACTGGGGTTGCTGTGGGGAGCAACTGAATGGAAAGTCCTGTTCATCCCCTGTAGCCTTGGGATGGAGCCTGCTCATTTACACTGTAGGGATGGCACATGTGCAGTCCGGTTAGCAAACAGGTGCAGTGGGGGGCTGAAGCATGCTCAGTGTGGATGGATTGTTGGAAAATGTAACTGCCAAACTCTAAGAAATCTCCACTGACCATGTGTCAACTAAGATTTTGAGAGGCTTATAACTCAGCCAAATATGGGTGGGTTTTTGTGTGAACAGTCAAAGGCACATTCCTGACACATTCCTGACACCCTCCTGCCAAACTTCAAGTATGGAGTTGCTACATCTTCTTAATGAAATGATTCTAAGAATTTTTTAATGTGAGCAAAACATATTTTATGTTTATGTTTATGCCCCTTTATCTTTTTATTGGAAATGGCAGAGCCATTTTCCCTTAAAGTATCCCCCAAAATTTAACCTGAGAGGTTGAAGTCTGGCAAAGTTATAAGCAACTGAAAACAGGGTTTTATAATTGCAACTGTTAAGCAACCTTAACTATAGGCAGAGCTGCCAGCTCCATTTATAATGAATAAGTCCATATAACAGCATTATTTTCTACAACTTTAGATGTTCTTGCAATATATTTTCCATTCTCTCATACTTACAGAACACTGTTATTTATCCAAATCGTCCAGCATATCCTTAAGGAACACTGGAAACTTTTAGAGGTTTTTTTACATATTGATTCATTTTTAAATATTCCAGTTTCTGATAAGGCATCCTTTTAATAGTAATTAAAATAAAATCTTGTTTGCAGAGTTGTTGTAACCATGTTGGTCCCAGGATATTAGAGACACAAGGTGGGCAAGTTAATATCTTTTATTGGATGAAATTCTGTTAGCTTTTGATCTACACAGGACCTGAAGCTGGAAAGCTTTTCTCTTTCACCAACAGAAGTTGGTCCAATAAGAGATGTGACCTCACCCACCTTGTCTCTCTAAAACAAAATCTTACCAGCAACCTCAGTAAAGTTAAGGCAGAATAACTTTGCAAATGTGTGGAATGTGTGAATCATATTTGCTGAGATGTTGATACAAGAGCATGTGAAGTCATCGTTAAGTTTTTGTGTGAGTACAAGTTTGCTGAAGTTCAGGTATGTATTGTTTCTCAGTATCTGAGTGGGAAGTGAAAGCTTTATGGACCGTTGAAGTGTGATACCAACAGCAAGATAGGTGATGTGAAATTGGCAAGGAATTCTGGTAACTTTTCCCTTAGCTTCTTAATTCCACTCTTTCAAGGTTTTGGGTGGATGTGGTGTCTCCAGATGGCACCTTAATTGTCACTAAACATAGATCTTGTTAGAGTTACTGTCTTAGTAACACTAGTTATTTTATACAGCATTGGTGCCACAGTGGGTAGGTCCCCAGGGTGAGGAAGGTAGAAATGGGCAAATATATTTTATGAATATTAAATTCACAGAAAAAGGCATTTTTCAAGTTATCAAAGCTATTTGTGAATTTTGGTTGAATTCGGAGAATAGTTTTAGCAAAGCAAAGTATTTTTTAGAAGTCAGAATTGGTTTTTCAACCATTTTGAAATTAAAGGTTTTGAAATTTATCTATCTTTATTTGGAAAGCGATGACAACAAGAACAAAAATGGATGAGAAAAGCCAAAACCCCAACACAATGACATCTCCCACAATTTTTATTTTATTTTGGATTTTTTTCATTTCATTTAATATTGTTTATGGTGTTATGATCCAAAATTGTTAATTTATTATTATTAATTATTAATTATTATATTGTTAGGGTTTTTTTAGGCAGAAAAACCCAAATGATTCAGTGGTAACAGGTTGTGCAGACCCCCAATGCTGGACTGGCAGGCAAAGGACTAAGCCTTGTGCCTGGGAGTGGCAGCAGCTGTTCATAACCACTGCAAAAGCCATTCAGGAGGGCTCTTGTAACTAAGGGTTAGATGACTGAACAAAGCCTGGGATCAGTTGAGCGATGGGCAAGCTCTGAGCTCATGTGGGGTGGGATGTGCCATAGCAGGTGAGGGGCAGGCTTTTCACAGTGGCCTATTAGAAAACCCAGGGAAGAGTTGGGAAGGGCTGAAGGGTAGGAGCTTGGTAGGCCTGGAAGAGCCAGTAGGACCCTGGGGGAAGTGTCTGTATGCAGGAGAGGTTGGAAAGACAGCCATGAAGGAATCAGTCCTGGGAAAGAGAGAGGCAGGAACCTAGAGCTTGAGGCTAATAGTACAAGGAAGGTGCACTGCTACATAGACAGGTCATACCCCTTGCCACTAGTAGCTGAAGGAGTAAATGAAACCAAGGATGGGTTAAGTCCCAGAAAGATGCTGAAAGGCATATTGTGCTTGAACTAAGGCTGGGCCTGAAATTGCTGTAAGATTTATTTTGTTGGACTATTTGTTTCTCCCTGGAAGGTGTGGGCAGTCTTTGTTATTTGGCCAGAGACTAAATCCTTTGGAAGCACCAGAATCAGCTCAAGGGAGGAAGATTGAACATACTGGAGCCAGAAGATGGAAAACTGAGGCAGAGAGCAGCAGGTGCCAAGGTGGGGAGAGACAACTTTTCTATAGTGGCATAGCAAAAAATAACATACCCAGATACTGAAGAAAGTAGCTGTCATATTCCTACTCATTTAATTGAATCTAACTCTGGCTTTTTCATATATTCTATTTCTATAAACAGGTTTCAGAGTAACAGCCGTGTTAGTCTGTATTCGCAAAAAGAAAGGGAGGACTTGTGGCACCTTAGAGACTAACCAATTTATTTGAGCATAAGCTTTCGTGAGCTACAGCTCACTTCATTGAGCATAAGCTTTCGTGAGCTACAGCTCACTTCATCGGATGCAGCCGATGAAGTGAGCTGTAGCTCACGAAAGCTTATGCTCAAATAAATTGGTTAGTCTCTAAGGTGCCACAAGTCCTCCTTTTCTTATTTCTATAAAGATTTTCTTCTGCTGTCCTGTTTAATTACGATTTCAGCTCTTGTCATTTGGAAGCAATGGCCACCAGTGAGAAACCGCCAGAGATGATGAAAAAAAGGACAAATGAAGTCAAAAGAAACTCTTCAAGAAGATCCAGAGGCTGAGTTCAGTGTTGCAGCCTCCCATCTCCTCACCGCCCCCAGTAAGTAGAAGTGAGTCTGGAACTTGTGGTCTCTAGGATCCCAGCTACAGCAGTACATATAACAGATTTGGGGGTTTGGTGATGGAACCAAAATTTAAAAAAAATATTTTGGGTCAACCTGGAATAAAAACTTTTTTTAAAAAAAATTTCAGCAAACCAAAAAAAGTAAAAATATTTTGTTTCAGGGCAAACACTTTTTGTTTTCAAGTTTAGTTTGACTTTTTTAAAAATTGAACTAAAATTAAAAAAAAGTTTTTGAATCAAATAGTCAAAACATTTTGGATTTTTTTTATTTTTTGTTGGTATTTTTTCTTCAATCAAAACAATTAAGCAAATTGGACACAAATGTGTAAAATATTTCTGTTGACCTGAATCTGAATTTTTCAGTGAAAAAGAATTCAACATTCTCAGGGAGGAACTGTACTGAAAATAAAATTAGCAGGTTGACACTCAACTTTAGAAAAGTGAGATTTTTTTTTAAAAGGGAGAACTGTGTGAAGAATCCCTCCACACAGTGGATGCTGTGAAGAGATCTATGCCAGGCCTAGGGCTTGATTGCATTATTCCAGTTTTATGGTAGCAGGTAACTCCACTGAACTCTAGTGAGTCACATTGATTTAGAAATGGAGTAACACAGTGGTGTAAGGGACTTTTGCTAATTTTAGGTAGTAAAAGTGAGACACTGTCATGGACAGAATTTTCAGAAGAGTCGTTTCTTGAACAAACTGCTAAATCAAGGTGTGACATGTTGTGATATAATAGAGATTCATCAGCATGGCTTCTGAAAGAAAAATGGTGTCACATAATGTAAAGCCGATTTAATGGGCTGGCCAGTCTGGCCCTGCGTGTGTCAGCAAAGTGAAAAAGGAGTTTTCTTGATTAAGTACAGAAAATACATTTTTTCTCTGATTTTTCTTGCTGAACTGTTTAACTCAAAGGCAAAAATCAGAAACTCGGCCAGCCCTAGAGACAGACCTATCCAAAGGTATTTCCTTTTATAATTTTTCCTTCTGTCCATATTATTGACATGTTTAACTAATGACATCAAATACCATGAACTTTAGTTTAAAAGCTTTACCCAAGAAGACACAAGGCACAAATACTAGCTTTTTTCCTTTGCAACATTTAAAATCCCAGCTCAGAGTCACAAGGTTAAAGACATAAAAGGTTTAGTAATACAGCACTGAGAACATCAGTCGATTATGATTTACTCAGAGGCACAGAAGCAGCAATGCATTGCATTTGTAATAATAGCTTTTGCCCCTCTATCTTGAGTAGTTTGTACTCTGTCAATGGCCTCTTACATAGTAATGGCACACTGGAATCTGAATAGCCAAAGTGTATGCTATAGTAGCTCTGATGTGGTCTCCAAAGTGATTTGTGATTCTAAGTCTCTAAGACATCTTTGAAAGTTGCACCCATAGGCACCTACATATGGTCTTAAGAGCCTAAAATTAGGCTCAGATTTGTAAAAAAAAATGGTCATTGTGTTTTGCAGTTCTATAATCATTCACATGTTCTTAGGACCACAACAAGAAAACAAAGAGATACAAAACACTCATTTACATTTAAGAAAACTTTCAGTCTAAAACCTGTGTTCAACATTCTTCCACAGCAAAAAGCGTCTTTCAGAAAGTTCAATTACTGTGGTGGCTGTAAGTCAACATAACTTAGGCCATGTGTACACTAGAGACCTACAGCTGTACCCTTGCAGGTGACCCACTGTAAGGTTTCCTACATAGCCGCTCTTGGCTGATGGGAGAGAGCTCTTCTGTTGCCATAATTAAACCACCCCCAATGAGTGGAGGTAGCTGTGTCAGCAGGAGAGCATCTCCCACCGACATAGCACTGTGCACACTGGTGCTTCTGTCAGTGTCACTTACGTCAGTCAACAGGGTGTTTTTTCACACCCATGACCGACAGAAGTTTTACCAACAAAAGTGGTAGAGTAGACATTGTTTAAGTGACTTAGACATTCTTGAAAGTCGCACCCATAAGAACCTACATATGGCCTTAAGAGCCTAAAATTAGGCTCATATTTGTAAAAATTTGGACATTGTATTTTGCAGTTCTATAATCATTCACAATGATAAAATAAAGAGATGCAAAACACTAGTATTGACATTTAAGAAAACTTTGAGTCTAAAATTTCTGTTCAACGTTCTATTACAGCAAAAAGAGACTTTCAGAAAGTTCTGTTGAAGCTAGGGATGGAGCAGCACAGGAGCAAGAAGCTCAGGCTGAGTGACGTCCTGGAGATCAGCCCAGAAAGTCTAAAGGACCAGACTGCTCAGACACTGGGAGATTTGGGGTGGCATTTCTTGAGGAAGGTCATGGCTCTGAATATGACAGCTAGAAACACAAGCCTTACGAATGTGGATCTTGATGATGCAGGAAGCAGTGAGAATGAGAGAGGACATATCCATGACAATATATTTTCTCTTAGTGACACTGGTGATTCTCTGCACCCCCTCGATGTTCTCTGTGCCATTCTGCTTTGCTCAGACAGTTTCCTACAGCAGGAGATCCTGTCCAAAATGTCCTTGTGCCAGTTTGCCCTCCCTCTGCTGCTACCTGCCCTTGACACCCCCAAGTGCACCCTAATGCTGTGGGCCATGAGGGACATTGTAAGGAAGTGGAGGCCGCACTCCCTGGCAGAGAGCAGAGGGTTCAGAGAGGAGAGCCTGGTGCTCACCAAAATGTCAACCATTTCCTTTGTGCGAATGGGCAGCTGCGGCTTTTCCAAGTCCCAACTCCTCAATGAGGTTCTCAGCCCCTCCCAGCAGCATCACGATTTCTTTATCCATCGGGACGTGGAGTCTGGGAACGTCCCTCGAGATATGGCAGATGGGCTGGTTGAGATTTCCTGGTATTTCCCTGGTGGGATGGAGAATTCAGATCTCTTCCCAGAACCCGTTGCGGTGACGAATCTGCGCGGAGACATGGAGTCGCACCAGTTGCAGTTTCGCTTTTTAACAGAGGTCTCCTCGGCAGTGTTCATAGTTACTGAGCGCATCAGTGAGAAACAATACATGCTGTTATCATCTCCACAGGGATCAGCCATAAAATATTACTTCATCCTCTATGGTCAGGCTCGAGAGGACAAGGAAACACTGGGATTTTTGAAAAAGTTAGCTCCGGTGCTGAAACTGAAACAATCACAAGTGCTGGTGAAAGGTAACAATAAAAATAAATCTGATTTTGTGAAAAAAATACAATCCACTCTCACAAGTATAATGAAGTCATCTCCCAAGAGAGTGAATATGGAGAATATGGCTGTGACAGCCCATGAATTGGGAATCTGTGTAGATGAGGACAGTGAAGAATGTCAGAGAGTGAGAAAACTTGGAAAAGAGATCACTGCAGAAATAAAAGATGTTGCAAAGTACAAAAGAGATAAGTTGAGACTCCAAGGAGATTTCTGGAAAAACGTAGGGAAAATGGAAAAAGAGCTGTGCAGAATGAAAGAGCAAGGGGACACCCCCCCAGAAGTCTATAAATCTCAGGTGAGAGGTAATTTGCTGGAGTTACGCACACAGCAGAATAAATGCTCCATCAGTGGAGGAATGACAACATTTATTAATGGACTAGAACGCTTACTTCCATTGGAAAAGTACTACTTCCTCAAATGGATGAAATTCAGTCTGGATTATACTGCCAGAGAGTATCTGTCTGAAAAAAGACGTGAATATAAAGAGAAATGTGAATATTTAGAGAATAATCCACAACATCTAGCAGAACTAGATACATTAATCTCTTCTGGTTCCCTAGGGGTTGAGCATTTTATTCGTGAGCTGGGTCAGCTGTATGAGGCTGAATGTTCAATGGATAAAGAAGGCAAAATACTGAGAAGCCAGAGGAAATTCATCCATTTCCCAGGCATAGCAGCTGACCTGATGCTGGAAGGGTTTCCCATGGAGCTGATTGATGGAGATGCCTCCAACATCCCACTGCAGTGGGTGACAGATGTTCTGACTCAGCTCCATACCAAGCTGGGGGGGGAGGTCCAGAATGGTGGTTCTAATGGTGCTGGGAGTGCAGAGCACTGGGAAATCCACCCTCCTCAGCACCATGTTTGGCCTGCAGTGAGCAGTGGCCAATGTACGCGAGGAGCCTTCATGTCACTCATTAAAGTGGCAGAGAAGTTTCAGCAGAAACTGGGCTGTGATTTCATCCTGGTGATAGACACAGAAGGCTTGAAAGCCCCTGAACTGGCCAAGCTGGAGGATGGTTATGAACATGACAATGAGCTGGCCACCCTGGTGATTGGGTTAAGTGACATAACCATTGTTAACATGGCCATGGAAAATGCCACTGAAATGAAAGATATTCTGCAAATTGTGGTCCATGCCTTTCTCAGAATGAGGGAAGTAGGACAAAAACCCAACTGCCAATTTGTCCATCAGAATGTCAGTGATGTGTCTGCGCATGACCAAAACATGAGGGACAGGAAACACCTCCTGGAACAGCTGGATGAAATGACGAAAGCTGCAGCAAAGATGGAAAAACAAAACCAGGAAATGGCATTTTGTGATATTATGGACTATGAGGCAGAGAAACACAATTGGTACATCCCTGGGCTGTGGCATGGAGTCCCTCCTATGGTTTCCGTGAACACAGGATACAGTAAAAAAAATTATGAGTTAAAGAAATATCTATTTGAATTTATCACAAGTCTTTCCCATACCAGATCCCCTAGGGAGATTCCACAGTTTATTGAATGGGTGAGGAGTCTGTGGAATGCTGTAAAACATGAAAAATTCATCTTCAGCTTCAGAAATAGCCTGGTAGCTGAAGCCTATAACCAGCTGTCTATGAGATATGCAGAGTGGGAATGGGATTTCCGCAAGGAGATGCATCTCTGGGTATCTAAAAAAGAAACTTGTATTCAGAATCAGCCACCAGAGAAACTAGACTCCAATGTCTTAACCAAGCTAAAGAGTGAGGCACTTGAGAAACTGAGGCAGAGAGAAGAGATATTTTTGGATCATTTAAAACTCTATTTTGAAAGTGGATCAGCACATCTGCACGAGATTGAAAAATACAGGGAAGATTTCTGTATGAGTATAAAGGGCCTCAAAAAGGAACTTGAAACTTACTCAGTCAGCAAGTGTGAGGAAGTTATTCGAATTCATGTAGGCCGACACAAGTTAGACAGTATCCAGTCTCAGTGCATGGAAATTATCCAAGGGAAAATTGACAGACTGTTGAGAGATTGCAGGAAACGAGAACGTAAACTAGACAATAAGGAAATTAAAAGAGAATTTGAAAAGGTGTGGGAAGAAGCATTTTCTGGATTATCATTCACTCCTTTACAGAAACAAGATATTTATCATGATATGGCATTCCAGCTGAAAAATGATCTGAAGAATCGAGGCAGTGCCATCAATCAGAAGCTACAAGAAGCTGGAAGCCTGAGTTATAGAATGAAGTGTGTTACAAAGAAAAATCAAAACTTAATCTTCAAATTTTTCTTTAGTTTGAGCTATATTATACAAATATTTATCAGAGCCATAATGCAATGTTTCATACCACACTGGTCCATACCACAAAGTTTAAATAAAATAGAAGAACCTTTTAAATTCATAAAGGAAGAGTGGAAGAGTTATTTCACATCCATAGTACAATGGTTCATACCACAGTGCTTCATACCACAAAGTTTAAATAGAACAGAAGAAACTTTTAAAACCATAAAAGAAAAGTGTATGAGTTATATCAAAGAAAAGGTCAATTCCAAGGTAGATTACAGTGAAACCTACTGCAGGGAGTTGCTGTGTATGATCAATGAGAGGCTCCAGCAACAGGATGTTCAGAAGAGACCCATTAGCACTTGCTTTGAATTTGACTTGAAACTTCACATTTTGGGGACGGCAGCTTGGAGTTTTCAGAAGATGCATGAAGATTTTTATCAAAGAACATGATCCTCAGCAACGGCTGGAAAAACTAAAGTCTCAGTGTTTCTCCAATTTCAGAGATTTTTACCTTGAGAAAGCTTCCTGCCAAAACAAGGCCAGGGAATTCTGTTATCAATGTCTCAAACCTGCCCTTGAGGATTATGTTAATAAAAGACTTGGAATAGAAATAATGAACAACATTCTCAATGAATACAGTAGCCGGAAGTTTTTCCAATTTACTGTACTGAAAATGCTACTGGAAGAGGAAAACTTTGATAACTATTGGAAATATATTAATAACCACAAAGAGTTTGTCAAAACCTGGACACATAGATACCTGGTTGGCCAGGGAAGGCAAGTTTGGTGGCTATGGAGGAAAAAATTCTGTCCAAAATCATAAGAAAAATCTGGAATTTCCTGGAAAACTCCAGAGATGATGATACCAATGGAGTTTTTGCCTTCTTGGACAACTTTCACAGAGTGTTTGAAAAGGATCTTGTCATCTCCCAGGGCAGCTTAGTAGGGATATAGTTTGGAAATACAGCAAATGCTGACCAGTTTTCTGATTTTATCCAAATGTTTCTTCCTTCTCTGGAACAACAAATTTTATCTGAATATAAAGATTGGGCAATTGAGTCCAAGCTCTCCCATCTGTCAGTGAAGCCCCAGGATGAAATCTTTACCCATGTGTTTGGCTGTGAGAAATGGTGTCCCTTCTGTGGAGTGCCCTGTGAAGGAGGAGGCAATGATCACAAGGAGCACTTTGCATCAATACATCGCCCTCAAGGTTTAGGACCATACATGGATGACAACACAAATAAACTAACATACTCTCTGTGCTCTTCCACTGTGGTTTCCAATCGCAGATTCAAAAATAAAGACACAGATTGGAAACTTCATCCCTACAAAGATTATCGCCATTACCACCCAGACTGGTGCATTCAGCCAGATCCCAGCATTGAGGCTTGCGATTACTGGAAGTTTGTTTTTAAGACCTTCAATCAGAAGTTTGCTAGAGAGTACTATGCTGAACCAGCAGATCTGCCAGGGGACTGGGAAAGAATAACAAGAGATCAAGTATTGGAGAGCTTGAAGAAAGCCTTCTTTATGCAATAATAAGTGTGTTTTAAGTAGGATTATATAGGAACATTTCCTTTTAAAAAAATATCCAACATGAAAAAATCTCATTGTCCCTAAACTCAGTCATCAGAGCCTGCAACTGTTGATCAGTTTTCCTGGAAATTATTTCATTTGGCAATTTTATAATACAACAAGGGCCTGATCCAAAAGTTCCCATTGCTGTTAATGGGCTCTGCAGTGGGGCCCTGAAAAGGAACACCTTAGATTAGGTTCTTCACTAAAAATTGCCTCTGCAGATTCCCATCCTTGGAAGCACAAGCTTCCATCACAGGAGTCCTAAAACCATTTATAACACATTTTCCCTTGGGGCATTGCATGCATCTGCTCATATAATCAAATATTCATCACAGGGTAATAACATTTCTTGTGTGTTGGGAGTTTCATAGATTTCAATGACAGAAGGGACCATTCTGACCGCCTATATAACAGAAGACCCTAGGACTTCCCTGAATTAATTTCTGTTTGCACTAGAGCAGATCTTTAAGAAAACATCCAATTTTGATTTGAAAGTTTCCAGTGATGGAGAATCTGCCATAACCCTTGGTAAGTTGTTCCAATGCTTAATTACCATCACGCTTGAGGGAAGTATCTTTTGTGAAAGGAAATTGGGTCATATACATTGGTGTATTTGTATAATGTTGGTCTATTTGTGTCACATTTGTTATCCAGCCTGTTGTAGAATTCCTACTTTCACTCTTTCTACCTTTGTTAGTGTAAATAAAGTCATGGACTGTCTGCCTGCTGTGTTTCCACTGTCTAATTTTGTGAGTTTTATTGACTTCTTAGTCTGTAAGCACTGCTAACATGCATTGTTGTAAGTGGGGTTTCCCTGTAAAAGTTTGCTTGGATGGACCAATGTAGGAAATGAGTTCCATAGTCAAGGACTCTCTGAAAACACCCTGCTCTCTCCTCTATGCTTGGAAACCTAGGGCTGCTGATTCAAGCTCAGCAAAGAAGAGAAGCCATCTCTCAAATATGCAGATCATAGGGGGCTTTAGAGCTCAACTCTGCCAGGGGCCGAGCACTCTGGCTCCCACCAGGAAAATCTCTTAGGTACATGCCTGATTGGGCCAGATTGCTCAGCATCTTTTGGAATTGAATCCGTATGGATCAACCACAACAACTTGAATTGATCCAGGAATTATCTGGATGCCAATGCAGCACCTTAGTCCCTGTTGAGGAGGGTACCACGTGCAGAGAATGAGTGTGTCGATAGCACCAGGTAGATGAGAAATGGCCTGCGTCATGCAATCATCTCATTTGTATGGACCAGGTCCCAAGGGAGGCTTGTTTTGCTGGTGTGTGAATATTCACAGAATGTAAATTCAGAGCAGCTTACAAGTAAATAGTTTCTTTACGAGTGAAAAATAATTAAAAATCAATCATTGAAGAAATTGAGCACCTGGTATCAGACCTTCTTTCATTGCTTCTCTCCCCCCCTTTCCAAATGATCTTAATACAGAATAATACAACCTCTTCAAAGTTCCCTTGAGGTTAAAACTCACTGAAATCTTATAACTGGTTATGTTTGAATATTTTTTAATGATGAATGGCCACTTTTTACTATTCCTAATTATAACTTCCTTGTAACGTTTCTGTCTTTAAGTTAGTGATATACACTCAGCCTTTTGTTTGAGTGGGAGTTCTGTTGGAGGAGAAGGTATTTGTGTTTGGTTTTGTATTGGTAATATTTGTATCTGGAGAGGCTTGTAGGGGCTTTGTGCTGGGAGAGAAGCTGAGCCCTGATTAGGGGGCGGGGCTTCACTGACTAGGGGTCCTATAAAGGTAGCAGCCAGTCGTGCAGTGGCACAGGAGCCAGCAAACAGAGCTGTAAACAGGGGTGTTTGAGTGGGAGTTGAAAGGAGAGTTTGTCTTGTGGTGCTTGTGTTTTGCTGTGGGTGGTGGTGTTTTGGGGTGCTTTGTGTTTTCCAGATTAACAGGATTTAGGTGGGAAGGCTATGACAGATACAGAGGCAGCAGAGGGAGTGACCCATGTAGTGGAAGACATAATGAAGATGACTGGATGTGGAAGCTGCGGTATGTATTTGATCCTGGAGGGGCTACCTGGTAAGAGTTTTGTCTGCATGAAGTGCCGTCTGATAGAGCTGATGGAGGAAGAGATCCAAGGTTTGGAGATGCAGGTGGAAAGTCTGGTAGAGTTTAGGAAGGGGTTTGAGCAGATTATGGAGCAAAGACATGAGGCAGCTGAAGGGAAAAGCTCAGACTTGCAGATGGAAGCAGGACTGAGTAATTCTGAGGGGAGACTGGGTGAGGAAAGTGGTCAGTGGAAGCATGTGACTAAGAGAACCAGGCAGAGGAAAAGACGGGCTAGTGAAGGAGAAATAGAGCTTAAGAATAGGTATGCAGAGTTGGAAAATGAAGAAGGGGCTCAGCAGGTAGTCATTGAAGGTGGAAGGGCAAGGAAGAAGAGAAGAGCAGCTAGTCCTATAGGAAAAGGGTAAGAGTTAATGGAGATTACACCAAATATGAGCCCCAGGAGGATACAGGATAGGTTAAAGAGGATTACAAGGGAGAATAGGAATGGAAAGAACTTGCAGCCAGAGGGAACAGGGGATAGACTGGAGACTAGCACCGTCACTAGGAAAAGACAGGTCTATGTGACTGGGGACTCTTTACTGAGAAGAATAGATAGGCCTGTAACCAGAGCTGATCCAGAAAATAGGAGGGTGTGCTGTCTTCCAGGTGCTAAGATACGGGATGTAGACCTGAGGTTGAAAAGGATTCTAGAGGGAGCGGGAAAGAATCCCCTAATTATCCTTCATGTGGGAACAAATGATACGGCTAGATTCTCGCTGGAAAGTATTAAGGGAGACTATGCTAGGTTGGGGAAGACGCTTAAGGAAATTGAGGCTCAGGTGATCTTTAGTGGGATTCTGCCTGTTCCTAGAGAAGGGCAACAAAGGTGTGACGAGATTATGACTATCAACAGATGGCTTAGTCAGTGATGCTATAAGGAGGGCTTTGGGATGTATGGCCACTGGGGGGCATTCATGGACAGAGGACAGTTCTCTCGGGATGGACTTCATCTGAGTAGGGAAGGAAATAGACTTCTAGGATGGAGGCTGGCACAACTGATTAAGAGAGCTTTAAACTAGGAATTTGGGGGAGATGGTTGGGAGATGTTCAGGTAATCTCCACGCCAGAATTTAGCATTGAGAAGAAAGAAAATGAAGTAAGAGTGGATACAGCCGTAGGTAGGAGGAAGGGCAGTGTAGATACAAGTCTAATAGGTTATACTGGTAGTAAAATGACCGTGCCTAATAGGGTACAGAATGTGAGTGAGGCCAAACAGCAAAAATTAAGGTGTTTGTACACTAATGCGAGGAGCCTAGGTAACAAAATGGAGGAACTAGAGCTACTGGTGCAGGAAGTGAAACCAGATATTATAGGGATAACAGAAACAGGGTGGAATAGGAGTCATGACTGGACTACAGGTATTGAAGGGTATGTGCTGTTTAGGAAAGACCGAAATAAAGGTAAAGGTGGTGGAGTAGCACTGTATATCAATGATGAGGTAGAATGTAAAGAAATAAGAAGCGATGAAATGGATATGACTGAGTCCGTCTGGACAAAAATTAAATTGGGGAAGAAAAATTTAGAGCCTCCCCTGGGATAGTGCTTGGGGTGTGCTATAGACCACCGGGATCTAATTTGGATATGGATAGAGCCCTTTTTAATCAAGTAAATACTAATGGAAACTGTGTGATCATGGGAGACTAACTTCCCAGATATAGACTGGAGGACAAGTTCTAGTAATAATAATAGGGCTCAGATTTTCCTAGATGCGATAGCTGATGGATTCCTTCAGCAAGTAGTTGCTGAACCGACTAGAGGGGATGCCATTTTAGATTTGGTTTTGGTGAGTAGTGAGGACCTCACAGAAGAAATGGTTGTAGGGGATAATCTTGGCTCAAGTGATCATGAGCTAATTCAGTTCAAACTGAACGGAAGGATTAATAAAAATAAATCTGCAACTAGGGTTTTTGATTTTAAAAGGGCTGACCTTCAAAAATTAAGGAAATTAGTTAGGGAAGTGGATTGGACTAAGGAATTTATGGATCTAAAGGTAGAGGAGGCCTGGGATTATTTTAAATCAAAGCTGCAGAAGCTATCGGAAGCCTGCATCCCAAGTAAGGGGAAAAAATTCATAGGCAGGACTTGTAGACCAAGCTGGATGAGCAAGCATCTCAGAGAGGTGATTAAGAAAAAGCAGAAAGCATATAGGCAGTGGAAGAAGGGAGGGATCAGCAAGGAAAGCTACCTTCTTGAGGTCAGAACATGTAGGGATAAAGTGAGACAGGCTAAGAGTCAAGTAGAGTTGGACCTTGCAAAGGGAATTAAAACCAATAGTAAAAGGTTCTGTAGTCGTATAAATAAGAAGGAAACAAAGAAAGAAGTGGGACCACGAAACACTGAGGATGGAGTGGAGGTCAAGGATAACCTAGGCATGGCCCAATATCTAAACAAATACTTTGCCTCAGTCTTTAATAAGACTAAAGAGGATCTTAGGGATAATGGTAGCATGACAAATGGCAATGAGGATATGGAGGTAGGCATTACCATATTTGAGGTAGAAGCGAAACTCAAACAGCTTAATGGGACTAAATCGGGGGGCCCAGATAATCTTCATCCAAGAATATTAAAGGAATTGGCACCCAAAATTGCAAGCCCATTAGCAAGAATTTTTAATGAATCTGTAAACTCAGGAGTTGTACCGTATGATTGGAGAATTGCTAACATAGTTCCTATTTTTAAGAAAGGGAAAAAAAGTGATCCGGGTAATTATAGGCCTGTTAGTTTGACATCTGTAGTATGCAAGGTCTTGGAAAAAATTTTGAAGGAGAAGGTAGTTAAGGACATTGAAGTCAATGGTAAATGGGACAAAATACAACATGGTTTTACAAAAGGCAGATCGTGCCAAACCAACCTGATCTCCTTCTTTGAGAAAGTAACAGATTTTTTAGACAAAGAAAATGCAGTGGATCTAATTTACCTAGATTTTAGTAAGGCATTTGATACCATGCCACATGGGGAATTATTAGTTAAATTGGATAAGATGGGGATCAATAGGAAAATTGAAAGGTGGATAAGGAATTGGTTAAAGGGGAGACTACAACGGGTCCTACTGAAAGGTGAACTGTCAGGCTGGAGGGAGGTTACCAGTGGAGTTCCTCAGGGGTCGGTTTTGGGACCAATCTTATTTAATCTTTTTATTACTGACCTTGGCACAAAAAGTGGGAGTGTGCTAATAAAGTTTGCAGATGATACAAAGCTGGGAGGTATTGCCAATTTAGAGAAGGACAGGGATACCCTACAGGAGGATCTGGATGACCTTGTAAACTGGAGTAATAGTAATAGGATGATATTTAATTGTGAGAAGTGTAAGGTCATGCATTTAGGAATTAATAACAAGAATTTCAGTTATAAGCTGGGGACGCATCAATTAGAAGTAATGGAGGAGGAAAAGGACCTTGGAGTATTGGTTGATCATAGGATGACTATGAGCCGCCAATGTGATATGGCCATGAAAAAAGCTAATGCGGTCTTGGGATGCATCAGGAGAGCTATTTCCAGTAGGGATAAGGAGGTTTTAGTACCGTTATACAAGGCACTGGTGAGACCTCACCTGGAATACTGTGTGCAGTTCTGGTCTCCCATGTTTAAAAAGGATGAATTCAAACTGGAACAAGTACAGAGAAGAGCTACTAGGATGATCCGAGGAATGGAAAGCTTGTCTTATGAAAGGAGACTCAGGGAGCTTGGCTGGTGAACTATGTTGGGGTTCAGGCTCTGGCTAAGCCTCTTATGTAGGGTTATAGGCTGCTGCCGGTTCAGGTTTGGTGGGGCCCTCTGGTGTTGGGGTTGCAAGTACTGGATTCAGTGCTGGTAATGGGTCTGGTGCTGGTTGTTCCGACGGTTCCGGGGCTGGTTCCATCTGGGTCTCTGGGACTGGATCCACCACTGCTGTTGCAGACATTGGCCTGGGTCTGGGTCCATCACCTCTGACCAGGTCCTGATAGAAGTTTCCAGAACAGAGCTAGGCGTCATGGCTTGTTTAGCCTGGCTGCGGGTGACCGTACCCACCCTCTTGGCTGACTTAACATGATTGGCCAAGTCTTCCCCCAACAGCATGGGGATGGGATAATCATCATAGACTGCAAAAGTCCATGTTCCTGACCAGCCCTTGTACTGGACAGGCAACTTGGCTGGAGTCAAATTGAAAGAGTTGGACTTGAAGGGTTGAATCGTCACTTGGATCTCTGGGTTGATTAAATTGGGGTCCACTAAGGAAGCATGGATAGCCGACACCTGTGCTCCGGTGTCCCTCCACGCGGTGACCTTCTTCCCACCCACACTCACAGTTTCCCTCCGCTCTGAGGGTATCAGGGAGGTATCTGGGCCTGCGGATCTCTGGTGTGATTCCGGTGCAATGAACTGTAATCTGTTGGGGTTCTTGGGGCAGTTGGCCTTTACATGCCCCAGCTCGTTACATTTAAAACATCATCCAGCTGACAGGTCACTGGGGCGAGGCGGGTTGCTGGAGAATGGGGTGGTGGGACGATAAGTTGTCTGGAGGGTTCTTTGGGAGGTAGGTGGGGCCTTGGGCGGCCCCCGGTAATAGGGTGTGGTCTGGGGTTGTCCCTTTGGTCTCCGCTGCAACTGAGACCAGTTTTCTTCTTCTCTGCCACCTCTACCCATCTGGCTCCAATCTCTCCTGCCTCGACTACAGTTTTGGGCTTCCCATCTAGGATGTATCTTTCTATTTCCTCAGGAACACCCTCTAAGAATTGTTCCATTTGCATTAGGAAGGGCAAATTTACTGAAGATACAGCACTTACTCCTGATATCCAGGCATCCCAATGTTTCACAATGTGGTAGGCATGTCGAGTAAATGACACGTCTGATTTCCACCTTAGGGCTCTGAACCTCCGACGAGAATGCTCGGGTGTTATCCCCATTCTAACTCTCGCCTTGGTTTTAAACAGTTCATACTTGTACATGTGTTCCTTCGGCATTTCAGCTGCCACCTCAGCTAAGGGTCCACTGAGCTGTAGCCTCAGCTCTACCATGTATTGGTCTGTAGAGTTGCTGTACCCAAGGCAGGCCCTTTCAAAGTTTTCTAAGAAGGCCTCAGTATCATCGCCTGCCTTGTAGGTGGGGAACTTTCTGGGATGGGAAGTAGCACCTGGAGAAGGATTGCTAGGGTTTGTTGGAATATTCTGCTGAGCCTTTACCTTCTCCATCTCCAGGGCATGCTTTCTCTCTTTTTCCTTCTCCTCCTCCACATGCTTCCTTGCCTCCATTTCCCTCATAGAATCATAGAACCATAGAATATCAGGGTTGGAAGGGACCTCAGGAGGTCATCTTGTCCAACCCCCTGCTCAGAGCAGGACCAATCCCCAATCAAATCATCCCAGCCAGGGCTTTGTCTAGCCTGACCTTAAAAACTTCTAAGGAAGGAGATTCCACCACCTCCCTCGGTAACGCATTCCAGTGTTTCACCACCCTCCTAGTGAAAAAGTTTTTCCTAATATCCAACCTAAACCTCCCCCACTGCAACTTGAGACCATTACTCCTTGTTCGGTCATCTGCTACCACTGAAAACAGTCTAGGTCCATTCTCCTTGGAACCCCCTTTCAGGTAGTTGAAAGCAGCTATCAAATCCCCCCTCATTCTTCTCTTCTGTAGACTAAAGAATCCCAGTTCCCTCAGCCTCTCCTCATAAGTCATGTGTTCCAGTCCCCTAATCATTTTTGTTGCCCTTTGCTGGACTCTCTCCAATTTTTCCACATCCTTCTTGTAGTGTGGGGCCCAAAACTGGACACAATACTCCAGATGAGGCCTCACCAATGTCGGATAGAGGGGAACAATCACGTCCCTCGATCTGCTGGCAATGCCCCTACTTATACATCCCAAAATGCCATTGGCCTTCTTGGCAACAAGGGCACACTGTTGACTCATATCCAGCTTCTCGTCCACTGTAACCCCTAGGTCCTTTTCCGCAGAACTGCTGCCTAGCCATTCGGTCCCTAGTCTGTAGCTGTGCATTGGGTTCTTCCGTCCTAAGTGCAGGACCCTGCATTTATCCTTATTGAACCTCATCAGGTTTCTTTTGGTCCAATCCTCCAATCTACCACTCCTCCCAGTTTAGTATCATCCGCAAATTTGCTAAGAGTGCAATCCACACCATCCTCCAGATCATTTATGAAGATATTGAACAAAACCGGCCCCAGGACCGACCCCTGGGGCACTCCACTTGACACCGGCTGCCAACTAGACATGGAGCCATTGATCACTACCCGTTGAGCCCGACAATCTAGCCAACTTTCTACCCACCTTATAGTGCATTCATCCAGCCCATACTACTTTAACTTGCTGGCAAGAATACTGTGGGAGACTGTGTCAAAAGCTTTGCTAAAGTCCAGGAACAACACATCCACTGCTTTCCCTTCATCCACAGAACCAGTTATCTCATCATAGAAGGCAATTAGATTAGTCAGGCATGACTTGCCCTTGCTGAATCCATGCTGACTGTTCCTGATCACTTTCCTCTCCTCTAAGTGCTTCAGAATTGATTCCTTGAGGACCTGCTCCATGATTTTTCCAGGGACTGAGGTGAGGCTGACTGGCCTGTAGTTCCCAGGATCCTCCTTCTTCCCTTTTTTAAAGATGGGCACTACATTAGCCTTTTTCCAGTCATCCTTGACTTCCCCCGATCGCCATGAGTTTTCAAAGATAATGGCCAATGGCTCTGCAATCACATCCGCCAACTCCTTTAGCACTCTCGGATGCAACGCTTCCGGCCCCATGGACTTGTGCACGTCCAGCTTTTCTAAATAGTCCCGAACCACTTCTTTCTCCACAGAGGGCTGGTCACCTCCACCCCATGCTGTGCTGCCCAGTGCAGTACTCTGGGAGCTGACCTTGTTCGTGAAGACAGAGGCAAAAACACATTGAGTACATTAGCTTTTTCCACATCCTCTGTCACTAGGTTGCCTCCCTCATTCAGTAAGGGGCCCACACTTTCCTTGACTTTCTTCTTGTTGCTAACATACCTAAAGAAACCCTTCTTGTTACTCTTAACATCTCTTGCTAGCTGCAACTCCAGGTGTGATTTCGCCTTCCTGATTTCACTCCTACATGCCCGAGCAATATTTTGATAATCTTCCCTGGTCATTTGTCCAATCTTCCACTTCTTGTAAGCTTCTTTTTTGTGTTTAAGATCAGCAAGGATTTCACTGTTAAGCCAAGTTGGTCGCCTGCCATATTTACTATTCTTTCTACACATGGGGATGGTTTGTCCCTGTAATATCAATAAGGATTCTTTAAAATACAGCCAGCTTTCCTGGACTCCTTTCCCCCTCATGTTATTCTCCCAGGGGATCCTGCCCATCAGTTCCCTGAGGGAGTCAAAGTCTGCTTTTCTGAAGTCCACGGTCCATATTCTGCTGCTTTCCTTTCTTCCTTGTGTCCCTCCTGTGGGGAGCCTCCTGTACATCCTTCTCCATCCGCATGAGTTCTGTCTTTCTTTCATGTTCCTTTTGTTTTTCATCAGCCTCAAATCTGGCTAATTCCAGCTTTTGTTGAGCCGTGGAGTCTGTCATCCTCACCTCTCTGTTTTTAACTGACTTTACACCTGAGGTTTAGAAATAAAATAAACAAAACTTGGCTTGTAAAATTTTGTTGTGCTGGAATAGGATACCTATTCTCTGATAGTGATTGTCAGCCTACAGAGAAAGACAATTCCCTTGTGTCTCTTCTCTGGCCCCAAATCAAAGCAAAAAACCTCCAACTACTTGGAAACCTGCTTTCCAGCAGCCCAAAGGAAAAAAATTTCCTTTTCAAATCTGTGCTCCTTAAAAAAAAAAAAATCAAAATCCTAAAAAAAACCCTTCCACCTTTGTCTCCAGGCAAATGGGTAGAACACCCCCCTATTTACTTTTTTTGGGGAAAAAAACCTCAGGTTTGTGAAGACTGAATTTCCCTGAAGGAGGCTAACTACTCTGCCTCCAGGCAAAGAAAACCTGCAATTCACAAAGATAATCCCCTTTTGTCTCTGCTCTGGCCCCAAAGCAAAGCAAAAAGCCTCCAACTATTTCCAGTTGGAAATCTGCTTTCTAGCAGCCCAAAGGAAAACAAATATTTCCTATTAAAATCTGTGTTTCTGCTTCAAACAAAAATCTCAAATTGATCTCAAAATGATTTCAAATTCATCCCACCGCTCTGCCACCATGTCAAGGTTCCTTCCCCACTTTGAACTCTAGGGTACAAATGTGGGGACCTGCATGAAAACCTCCTAAGCTTACTTTTACCAGCTTAGGTTAAAACTTCCCCAAGGTACAAACTATTTTACCCTTGGCCCTTTGTCTTCCACTGTCACCACCAAACATTTCTCTGGGTTCCTGAGAAATACATAGTTTGGAAACGTCTTTCCCCCCCAGAAATCCTTCCAACCCTTGCACCCCACTTCCTGGGAAAGGTTTGGTAAAACTCCTCACCAATTTGCGTAGGTGACCACAGACCCAAGCCCTTGGATCTTAGAACAATGAAAAAAGCATTCAGATCTTGAAAAGAAACATTTTAATAGAAGAAACAGTAAAAAGAAAAGGATCACCTCTGTAAGATCAGGATGGCAAATACCTTACAGGGTAATTAGGCTCAAAACATAGAGAATCCCTCTAGGCAAAACCTTAAGTTACAAAAAGACACACAGACAGGAATATTCATTCTATTCAGCACAACTTATTTTCTCAGCCATTTAAAGAAATCATAATCTAACGCATATCTAGCTAGATTACTTACTAAATTCTAAGACTCCATTCCTGTTCTGTCCCCAGCAAAAGCCTCACCCAGACAGACACAGACCCCTTTGATGATCTCCCTCTTCCCAGCTTTTGAAAGTATCTTGTCTCCTCATTGGTCATTTTGGTCAGGTGCCAGTGAGGTTATCCTAGCTTCTTAACCCTTTACAGGTGAAAGGATTTTTCCTCTGTCCAGGAGGGATTTTAAAGGTGTGTGGAGGGATTTTAAAGGTGTGTACCCTTCCCTTTATATTTATGACAACTTAAGAACAAGGTGCACACAGTTCTGTTTCCCTGAAAACAATAGAAATGCAAACTTGCTTGTAGCCAGTCCTGTGCCCTAACAAACGGCTTTTTCTTGGCTTCCTCCACAGTCACACTACCAATGCTCCTCTGGCTTTCTGCTGGCTTCCTTATTCCTTTAGACAGTCATCTACAACATAAATGAATTCCCCAACCCCTGCATATTTGCAGTCAGTCCCATGGTTCTCCTCAGCCTGCTTTTCTCACCTTCTGCTCAGGCCTTGCCATGTTGGTCCATGCCTTGGGTGGTGGATTCTGTGGGTTTAGCTCCCACTAAACAAAAGGTTTATTCATAAAAGGAAAAAGATATAGATGAGAGCTAGAATTGGCTCTGTGAAAAAAATGACAGACAGTAATGGCAAAGTTCTTGGTTCAGGCTTGTGGCAGTGATAGAATAAACTGCAGGTTCAAATCAAGGCTCTGGAGTACCTCCACAGCTGGGATGGGTCATTGAGTCCTTTGTGTAGAGCTTCCATATGTAGCAAAGTCCCTCCAGAGCTATGAAGCAGGATTGAAGACAAGATGGCTATGAGACATCAGCCTTTTATGGTCTTTTCCAGGTGTAAGTACACTTCTTTGTTCTTACTGTGGAAAATTACAGCAAAATGGAGTTTGGAGTCACATGGGCAAGTCCCTGCATACCTTGCTGAGTCACAAGGTGTGTCTGCCTTTTCTCAATGGTCAGTTGTATAGCTGATGATCCTTAATGGGCCATCAAGCAGGCTAGGCAGAGCTAATACCAACTTGTCTGGGGTGTCACCCAGAAGCATAGCAGAAGTTGGAGATATAGACAGTATAGAGCCAATATTCATAACTTCAACAACAAAAATGATACATGCATACAGACAGCATAATCATAACCAGCAAACCATAACCTGGTCTTAGACACCTTATATGACCCCCTTTACATAAGAGTTGGTGCCACTACAGGACCTTGGTTGCAACAATGATCCATACGGTCCCAGTTCATGTCAATAACATCACAGCCTCTCTTGCCTTTCACAAAGATCATCAGTGATGGGGATCCCCAGTGATTGAATGAAGGATCTCTTGTACCATGGAGTTCTCATCAGGGAGAGAACTCCTGACTAAGATGCATGACATTAATGGTGAGGGCATTTACAGAGATTATAGCTGCCCCCACCATTCCTTCTCTCCCATGGTCCTCTCAAATATTCCTGCTCCCCCAGTCCTTCCATAGCATAGGACAGAAGGGCCTCTTCTTGCCCCCCAATAACTTCCCTTTGCAGCTGGGGAGGTGTCCCATCAGTACTGGCTCCTCAGAGCAGGACATCCCTGCCCGCAAACCGCAGGAGAAGCTCTCTGAGAAGCAGAACTGGCACCTGAGCTCTGGAAACCGCAAGTTTCCTCTCTCCCAATGTAACAAGGGGGCAAGAATAAGAGGCAGAAATCCCTGGAGCTATGTTAACAGCTGGAGACATCATCTCCCCCTGCTCCTTAATCCTTCCTTATTCCATGAGGGGACAAAGACAAATCAGAATGTGACTGCAGGGAAAGTGTCTGAAGAGAACATTTGACTGAGTAAATGTATTTTCTTCTTTGGTTTTCTTACTAAATTCATTAATTCAGGAGCAGGAACCTGATACTGAGCAAGTTCTAGAGGCTCAGAAGAGAGATTCTGTCACAGGTATTTCCTCCTATAACCCTTCCCTTCACACCTGCTGGTAACTGGCCAAAATCTCATCTCACTTACACTCAATGACAATCCAGGATAACTTTATTAACATGTCTCTGTTACAAGGCTCTGAGGTAGTAGGGTCCCATACTGAACTGTTGGGGAACCTGTCTCATGGGCAATGTTCAGACTCCTGCCACCTGAAATGCCCAGGGTAGGTAGAGCTAGTCTCTGAGAAGCCAGTCTCTGAGAAGGAAGCAGAGGAGCACTGGTCCTGGCTACCCAGAGATCGGACACTTCACATGGGTAGGATGAAGGAAGTGGGTGATAAAAGATGTGACGTAGGATGGTCAGAAGAGTTAGGAGCAGATTCTGATGCCTTTTCTCACTGGGGGTAGTACCTTCCTCCTCAATTTCAAGGAAACTGTGAGCAGACAAGAACTACGCAACATGAACAAGGCAGCAAAATCTGGCAGCTGATGATTCACATTGACTGGTACAAAAAGAGAAACTGAGAAGAGGAAATAAAGGCCTGGATTGTGACCTGGCCTACCCACACAATCTGGGGAGGAAAGGACCGTGTGTTCATGGGTGAAGGTGGGAGGGGAATGGATGGAGATGTGGTTTTGTGCTCTCTCACACTGAACAGATCAGCCAGCACAGCTGAGCCATCGTGGGGTTCTGTTAATTTTCTGCTGTTAGACGCCAGCCGTAAATTACTGCCTTCCACTGGAATGAAGGCAAAGCAAGAGGGGCACTGTGCCCTAACCCTTGTCTAGACTTCGGGGATGTCTTCACTACCGAGCGTGGCAACGCTTTAACGTGGCTGTGTAGTCGCAGCACCAGCGCAGGGAAAGGGTTCTCCCAGCGCTGTAAAAAACACCCCTCCCCGGAGGGGAGGAGCTGCCAGTGCTGCGAGCAGGACTCCCAGTGTTGGATCATTATCGACACGGTCGTTTTCCAGCGCTGAAATGTGCTCTGCTCATGGGGGTGTTTTTTCACACCCCCAAGCAAGAAAGTCTCAGCGCAGTAAAGCACCACTGTAGACAGAGCCTTGGAAAAGAGTGTCTCTTCAAACCAAGGCAGCTCCCTACAGTTAGCAAACTGCATTAGAAACACTATTTGCCACCTCGTGTAGATGCAGTTCTACACCTTTTAAAATGTACTGACTGGGGTCAACCCTCGGGCCTGTGCAGATGTTTTGGTCTTGTTGTAATGGGAGTTAATTGGTTGCAAATTAATTTGAGTGAACACAAATGATCATGAACACTAATGGAGACCACGCACAAACATTTCATTACGACATAAACTTTTCTTTCTGTTCAATATGCTGCATGCTCGATAACAGTGAAAGGGGACTCTGCCCTTAATGTTTAAAATTTAGATCGACCTAGCTATGTCATTCAGGGTGTGTGAAAAATTCACACCCCTGTGTGCTGTAATTAAACCAACCTAACCCCTGGTGCAGATGCGGCAAGGTTAACAGAAGAATTCTTCTGTCAGTCTAACTACTGTTGTTCAGGAAGGGGGTTACCTACATCAACGGGAAAAAAACCCTTCTATCAATGTAGAAGCGTCTGTAGTCCCGATAGCGTGGATGTGGCCTGAATAAATGCTACTGTTACTTTATAAAAGCAACTATTTACAAAGCTGGTCCTGCTGAAGTTTAGCAATTTAGCCACATGCACATAGAATGACTCCAACCTCTCCCCTCCTGCAACCTGTTGCCCTCTCTCCAAGCAAGTTGTTACATCTTTCCTTTTAACAACTATTTTGTTATTGTTCTGTCTTTTCCAGCAGAGTTTCATTACGATGTAGGGCCAGAGGTCACTAGTACGTAGTCCGCATAGGGACATGGCCCTAACCACCCTCGCATTGTGGCTAATGAGGCCTCTCTTCTTTTCTTTTCTTTGGCTGCAACTATCCACTGAATTTGACCCAAATTTGCAAAAAGTTTCAGTAACCCCAAAAAGGCAGATTTCAAAGAATTTTCTATTAGCTGAAAATATTTTGCCCAGCTCTTGTTAAAAGTTCTGGTCTGCAAACCCGTCTCCCATTTCTTATTTGTGTTGTCACTGTTGGTGGGTGATTTGCTTTCACAGGGCTGCTCTGCAGCAAAGGTTGTCAGGGGGCTGGATGGCTCATTTAGCTCAATCTCATTAGTGGAAAAACTGACTATCAGCTCAGCTGGAGCTCATTGGGAGCCTCGCAGGAGCTGTAAGGGTAAAAGGGCTGTAAGGCAGGAGGGCAGAGTTGCTGCCAGTGAGACAGCAGGACTAGAGGGAAGGTCCCTTCAGCAGTCTGGGCAAAGAGCTGCAAGGGAAGTCAACTTGGAAGAACCTGGGTGAGAGGCTGGGGAAAGCCTACAGAGAAGAAAGTGTAGGAAATAGATCAAGGAGCAGCAAGGGATTGGAAGAAACTGGTTCTTGCTGCTTCAAACAAGGGCCCGGAGCTGGAACCCAGAGGAGTGGGTGGGCCTGGGTTCCCCTACCACCTGCAGCAGAAGGCCCAGTGAAGACTTTGGAGATAAAGGCTCTCGCCACATGGGACCTAGAACTGTGTACCCCCCACTGGGGCCATGGGATTCCTGACTTTTTATTACCCCAAAAGGGCTGAAACTAAAAATTACCTAGACAAAATTTGGGTCACTAACCCTACCCTGTGCCACCATGAGACACAACAAATTTCAAAAAAAAAAAGAAAAGGAGTACTTGTGGCACCTTAGAGACTAACCAGTTTATTTGAGCATGAGCTTTCGTGAGCTACAGCTCACTTCATCGGATGCATAGCATATCGTGGAAACTGCAGAAGACATTATATACACACAGAGACCATGAAACAAAACTTCCTCCCACCCCACTCTCCTGCTGGTAACAGCTTATCTAAAGTGATCATCAAGGAGGGCCATTTCCAGCACAAATCCAGGTTTTCTCACCCTTCCCCCCCCCCACCCACACACACATACAAACTCACTCTCCTGCTGGTAATAGCCCATCCCTCTTTGAAACCTCTCTTTATAATGCGCATGATAATCAAGGTGGGTCATTTCCAGCACTAATCCAGGTTTTCTCACCCCCCCCACACACACCCCCCTCCAAAAACCACACACACAAACTCACTCTCCTGCTGGCAATAGCTCATCTTACAATGTGCACAGCAATAATCCAAGTTTAACCAGAACGTCTTGGGGGGGGTTTGTAGGAAAAAAACAAGGGGAGATAGGCTACCTTGCATAATGACTTAGCCACTCCCAGTCTCTATTCAAGCCCAAATTAATAGTATCCAATTTGCAAATGAATTCCAATTCAGCAGTTTCTCGCTGGAGTCTGGATTTGAAGTTTTTTTGCTTTAAGATAGCGACCCTCATGTCTGTGATTGCGTGACCAGAGAGATTGAAGTGTTCTCCGACTGGTTTATGAATGTTATAATTCTTAACATCTGATTTGTGTCCATTTATTCTTTTACGTAGAGACTGTCCAGTTTGACCAATGTACATGGCAGAGGGGCATTGCTGGCACATGATGGCATATATCACATTGGTGGATGTGCAGGTGAACGAGCCTCTGATAGTGTGGCTGATGTTGTTAGGCCCTGTGATGGTGTCCCCTGAATAGATATGTGGGCACAGTTGGCAACGGGCTTTGTTGCAAGGATAGGTTCCTGGGTTAGTGGTTCTGTTGTGTGGTATGTGGTTGTTGGTGAGTATTCGCTTCAGGTTGGGGGGCTGTCTGTAGGCAAGGACTGGCCTTTCTCCCAAGATTTGTGAGAGTGTTGGGTCATCCTTCAGGATAGGTTGTAGATCCTTAATAATGCGTTGGAGGGGTTTTAGTTGGGGGCTGAAGGTGACGGCTAGTGGCGTTCTGTTATTTTCTTTGTTAGGCCTGTCCTGTAGTAGGTGACTTCTGGGAACTCTTCTGGCTCTATCAATCTGTTTCTTCACTTCCGCAGGTGGGTATTGTAGTTGTAAGAATGCTTGATAGAGATCTTGTAGGTGTTTGTCTCTGTCTGAGGGGTTGGAGCAAATGCGGTTGTATCGCAGAGCTTGGCTGTAGACGATGGATCGTGTGGTGTGGTCAGGGTGAAAGCTGGAGGCATGTAGGTAGGAATAGCGGTCAGTAGGTTTCCGGTATAGGGTGGTGTTGATGTGACCATCGTTTATTAGCACTGTAGTGTCCAGGAAGTGGATCTCTTGTGTGGACTGGACCAGGCTGAGGTTGATGGTGGGATGGAAATTGTTGAAATCATGGTGGAATTCCTCAAGGGCTTCTTTTCCATGGGTCCAGATGATGAAGATGTCATCAATATAGCGCAAGTAAAGTAGGGGCGTTAGGGGACGAGAGCTGAGGAAGCGTTGTTCTAAATCAGCCATAAAAATGTTGGCATACTGTGGGGCCATGCGGGTACCCATAGCAGTGCCGCTGATCTGAAGGTATACATGGACTTAAAAGAATTAGCATTTAAGCAGAAAGGGCATCTCAACCTAAACTGTGGCAGAGCTGGTTCTCTGTTATAATAACTGAAGCATCAATAAATCTTCATTCACTAAATGGGTTCATTATGTATCAGGTCCAAATACCCTAACACTGCACTGGAGATGTTACTAGAGCAGAACTTGCCTGGGGGTCTTAGCATTAGCTCCCCATGCTGCAGCGAGGGTGAATCTGTTCTGTGAGTAATGACAGTACTCACAGCTCCCCAAAGGGACAGAGAAAGCAGTATCAGTGAAGGGACAGACTTGGTCTCTGGGAAATGAGCAAAGTCACAGTGCTGTCAGCTTAGGGTGACCAGATAGCGACTGAAAAAACGGGATGGGGGGTGGGGGGTAATAGGCGCCTATATAAGACAAAGTCCCCCAAAATGGGACTGTCCCTTTAAAAATGGACATCTGGTCACCCTCTGTCAGCTACACCTTGTGGAAGTATAACATTGTATAAGTATAACGTTGTATAAGGGGACATGCTGGATACATTGTATATGAGAGGGCATGCCTAAACATGTTACAAAGTATCTGAGGGAGCACAGGTAGGGACAGTTAGCTTTTGAATGGAGAAGCAATTAAGATAGAGCCAGCACGTCTAAGAAGCAGGCATCAGAATGGAAGGTGTGAAGGGCAATTAGTTAAGTTAACTGGAAGCTGTTAAAGGAGATTGTTAAGGGTGGCAGGTAATTGAAGATACGTGACTGGTCTCAGGGATCTCGAAGGGTGGTGACTAAAATCTTTTTCTTCTTTTGTCTGTAACTTCTCTGTAACTTGTTCTCCAAAAAACTGTATAAATTAAGAGACACAAGCCCCACTCGGGGGGCTCACTTCTAAATGTATTAGCAGAGCAGCTTTGCTAATAAAACAGAGTGGTCTGATAAATTGTGAGTCTGAGTCAAACTTTGACAACCTGTAAAAGACACTCCACAGCAAAAGGATGGAGGAAGCTACGAAGAATCAAAAATAAGTCTTCCTGCTCAGAGTGATCTGCACTGACTGCTGAAAGGGAAATAAAGGGCCAGATCCTCAGGATGAGCCATTGACAACCAGCACAGCTCACGGTGAGGGGTGCAGGCCACCATCGCAGCTACCTGATCCCCAGACTGCCAGGCACCAGTCTGATTCTGAGCAGCCAAGGGCTCATTCCAGCCACCGGGATCACCACACAGACAAGGTCCTGAGTCTATGCCCCCACCCCCATCAGCTGTGAGCTGGGATGTCATAGAGCTGGTTATGCTGAAAGATTCCCCTAAGGGAAACCCTCAGGTTGGGCCCAAAGAATGCAACCCAACGTAGCCTCGGTGGAGTTCAAAATGGGTCAGAACTATGCTCCATTTGCACTGAAGTAATCTTATTGGCTTGATTTATGTTGTGCAAATATATGTTGTCAAGGTTCCTTCCCCACTCTGAACTCTAGGTACAGATGTGGGGACCTGCATGAAAAACCCCCTAAGCTTATTTTTACCAGTTTAGGTTAAAACTTCCCCAAGGTACAAACTATTTTACCTTTTGCCCCTGGACTTTATTGCTGCCACCACCAAGCGTCTAACAAATATATGACAGGGAAAGAGCCAGCTTGGACACATCTTTCCCCCCAAAATCCTCCCAAACCCTACACCCCCTTTCCTGGGGAAGGCTTGATAAAAATCCTCACCAATTTGCTTCGGTGAACACAGACCCAAACCCTTGGATCTTAAGCACAATGATAAAGCAATCTGGTTCTTAAAAGAAGAATTTTAATTGAAGAAAAAGTAAAAGAATCACCTCTGTAAAATCAGGATGGTAAATACCTTACAGGGTAATCAGATTCAAAACATAGAGAATCCCTCTAGGCAAAATCTTAAGTTACAAAAAGACACAAAAACAGAAATATACATTCCATTCAGCACAACTTATTGTATCAGCTATTTAAACAAAACAGAATCTAACTCATATCTAACTAGATTGCTTATTAGCCCTTTACAGGAGTTCTGACCTGCATTCCTGCTCTGGTCCCGGCAAAAGCAACACAGAGACAGAGAGAACCTTTGTTTCTCCCTCCCTCCAGCTTTGAAAGTATCTTGTCTCTTCATTGTGCATTTTGGTCAGGTGCCAGCGAGGTTATCCTAGCTTCTTAACCCTTTACAGGGGAAAGGGTTTTTCCTCTGGCCAGGAGGGATGTAAAGGTGTTTACCCTTCCCTTTATATTTATGACATATGTAAGAGAAGAATTGAGCCCAGGATGCATAATGCATCTGTCACTTACGGGGTATTGCTTTCTTTAAATTACAATTCCCTTTACATAACTCCCCAAAATCAGCCAGTCTAAGGAATTAGTAAACTGTATATAAAGTCCCCATTTTCTATTCTGAAAATTTAGTTTATGTTTTCACTTCCTTTTGCAGAAAGAAGTAAAGCATTTCAAGATATTCTGTCCAGATTAAACCTGGAGAAGCACAGAAGCAGAAAAATCAGACTGAGGGATTTCCTGGAAATTTGCCCAGAAAGCATCAAAAACAGGATTCCAGAGGCATTAGGAGATTTACCTTGTCATTTCCTGAGGAAGGTCATGGCTCTGAATGGGACGGCCAGAAATACAAGCATTGGAAACAAGGCACAAGATGAAGAAATGGGTGAGGATGAGGAGGAGCTGCATATTGATGACTATTTCTGTTTTAGTGACGCTGAGATGAAAGTTTCTCTGCAACCTCTTGATGTTCTCTGTGCTGTTCTGCTTTGCTCAGACAGTTTCCTACAGCAGGAGATCCTGTCCAAAATGTCCATGTGCCAGTTTGCCCTCCCTCTGATGCTACCTGCCCTCAACACATCCAAGTTCACCCTGATGCTTTGGGCCATGAGGGACATTGTGAGAAAGTGGAGGCCACACTCCCTGGCACAGAGCAGAGGGTTCAGAGAGGAGATCCTGGTGCTCACCAAAATGCCAACCATTTCCTTTGTGCGGATGAGGAGCTGCAGGTTCTCCAAGTCCAAACTCCTCAATGAGGTTCTCAGCCCCTCCCAGCAGCACCACGATTTCTTCATCCATCGGAACATGGAGTCTGGGAACATCCCTCGGGAAATCGCAGATGGGCTGGTTGAGATTTCCTGGTATTTCCCTGGGGGGAGGGAGAATTCAGATCTTTTCCCAGAGCCCATTGTGATTACAAACCTGCACGGAGACGTTGAGTCCCACTGGCCACAGTTCAGTTTTTTAACAGAGGTCTCCTCAGCAGTGTTCATAGTTACTCAGAGTACCAGTGAGAGAGAATACAAGCTGTTATCACCTCCGAAAGAATCCAGAGCTAAATATTACTTCATCCTCAACTGCAAGAATGAGAAACCCAAAGAAACTCTGGGATTTCTTAATAAGTTGGCCCCCATGCTGAAGCTGAGCAAATCACAACTACTAGTGAAAGACAGCACCACTAATAATGCAGGATTTGTGAAAAAGGTGCAGTCCACCATTGGAATCATTGTGAACTCGTCTCCCAAGACAGTGAGTTTGGAAGCCATGGCTGTGATGGCACGAGAACTGGGAATACAGGTGGATGAGGACTGTGAGGCATGTCAGTGTGCGAGGAAACACACTGAAGAAATCACTGCAGAAATAAGAGATGTAGCAAAATACAAAAGAGAAATGCTGAGACTCCAAGGGGACCCATGGAAAAACTTGGCTAAAGTGGAGAAAGAGCTGTGCCGAATGAACAGGCAAGGGAACATTGCCACTGAAGACTATAAATCTGAGCTGAAAAAGAAATGGTTAGAGATACGCAGACAGCAGAATCAGTGTGACCTTACCAAAGGTTTGACTAAGTTTATCAATGGAATAGTACAGTTGAAGCCAGTGGAGAAACATTACTTTCTGAAATGGATGAAATTTAGCCTGGATAACACTGCTAAAGGGAATCTTTCTAAAATGCGGGCAGAGTATAAAGAGAAATGTGAAACTCTAGGAGTGGACCGAAAACAGCTAGAAGAATTAGATAAATTAATATCTGATAGTTCCCTGGGGATTGAGCATTTCATGTGTGAGTTGGGGCAGTTCTATGAGGCTGAATGCTCAATAGTTAAAGAAGGCAAAATGGAAGAAAGCCAAAGGCAATTCATCCATCTCCCAGGCATAGCAGCTGACCTCATACTGGAAGGGTTTCCCATGGAGATCATTGATGGAGACGTTTCCAACATTCCCATGAACTGGGTAACAGATGTTCTGACTTGTCTCAATACCAGACTAGGGGGAAGATCCAGAATGGTGGTTTTAACAGTGCTGGGAGTGCAGAGCACTGGGAAATCCACCCTCCTCAACACCATGTTCGGCTTGCAGTTTGCAGTGAGCAGTGGCCAATGTACACAAGGAGCTTTCATGATGCTCATTAAAGTTACAGAAGCTGTTCAGGAGCTGCTTGGCTGTGATTTCATCCTGGTGATAGACACAGAAGGTGTCATAAATATAAAGGGAAGGGTAAACACCTTTAAAATCCCTCCTGGCCAGAGGAAAAACCCTTTCACCTGTAAAGGGTTAAGAAGGTAGGATAACCTCGCAGCCATCTGACCACAATGACCAATGAGGAGACAAGATACTTTCAAAAGCTGGGGGGAGGGAGAAACAAAGCCTCTCTCTGTCTGTGTGATGCTTTTGCCAGGGACAGAACAGGAATTTAGTCTTGGAACTTAGTAAGTAATCTAGCTAGATATGGGTTAGATTCTTATTTCTTTAAATGGCTGAGAAAATAAGCTGTGCTGAATGGAATGGATATGCCTGTTTTTGTGTCTTTTTGTAATTTAAGGTTTTGCCTAGAGGGATTCTCTGTGTTTTGAATCTAATTACCCTGTAAGGTATTTACCATCCTGATTTTATAGAAGTGATTCTTTTTACTTTTTCTTCTATTAAAATTCTTCTTTTAACAACCTGATTGCTTTTTCATTGTTCTTAAGATCCAAGGGTTTGGGTCTGTGGTCATCTATGCAAATTGGTGAGGATTTTTATCAAACCTTCCCCAGGAACGGGGGGTAATGTTTGGGAGGATTTTTTGGTGGGGAAGACGTTTCAAAACGGACTCTTTCCTAATAATAATACCGGTTAGATGTTTGGTGGTGGCAACGAAAGTCCAAGGGCAAAAGGTAAAATAGTTTGTACCTTGGGGAAGTTTTAACCTAAGCTGGTAAAAGTCAGCTTAGGAGGTTTTCATGCAGGTCCCCACATCTGTACCCTAGAGTTCAGAGTGGGGAAGGAACCTTGACAGAAGGTCTGAAGGCCCCTGAACTAACAGCACTGGAAGACAGTTATCAACAGGACAATGAGCTGGCCACACTGGTGATTGGACTCAGTGACGTAACCATTGTCAACATGGCCATGGAGAATGTCTCAGAAATGAAGGATATTCTGCAAATTGTGATGCATGCATTTCTCAGAATGGAGGAAATAGGACAACACGCAATCTGCCAATTTGTGCATTAGAATGTCAGTGATGTGCCTGCTCATGATCAAAACATGAGGGACAGGAAACACCTCCTGGAGCAGCTGAATGAAATGACCAAAACAGCAGCCAGGATGGAAAACAAAACAGGGAAATGGCATTTTCTGATATTATGGAGTATGATCTAGAAAAGCACGATTGGTACATCCCTGGCCTGTGGCATGGAGTCCCTCCCATGGCTCCAGTAAACCCTGGATACAGTGAGAGTGTGTGTGAGCTAAAGAAATACCTGTTTGAATTTATAAAGGATCCTTCTCTTAATAGATCTGTCAAAGACATTCCTGAATTTATTGAATGGGTGAGGAGCCTGTGGGAAGCTGTGAAACATGAAAAATTTATCTTTAGCTTTAGAAACAGCCTTGTAGCTGAAGCCTATAACCAGCTGTCTATGAAGTATTCTGAATGCATCCGATGAAGTGAACTGTAGCTCATGAAAGCTTATGCTCAAATAAATTTGTTAGTCTCTAAGGTGCCACAAGTACTCCTTTTCTTTTTGTGAATGGGAGTGGGGTTTCCGCAAGGAGATGCATCTCTGGATATCCGAAAAAGAAACTTTCATCCAGCATCAGCTGCCAGAGAAACTTACATAGCTTAAAAATTGAAGCACAAGGGAGACTACAGCAGGGAGAGCAGAAGCTCTTGAATAATTTAGAACAGTATTTTAAAGTGAAGTTGCAAATTTGAACCTGATAAAAAAGTACAGAGAAGATTTCAAAAAGAGTGCAAATAGTCTCAAAAAGGAACTTGAAAATAATTCAATCAGTAACTGTGAGGAAGCAATTCGAATCCGAAGAGGACAGCACAAGATAGACACTATCCAGACTATGTTCAAGTAGACTATAGAAGGTAAAGTTAACAGGCTCTTGGCTGAATGCCGGAACAGAAAACATAAATTAGATGATGAGAAACTGAAAATAGAATTTGAAAGGATGTGGAGAGAAACCTTGTCAGAGTTAAAGCCCACTAGTTTACAGAAACGTCAAGTTGATCGAGATATGGCTCTCCAGCTGAGAAAGGATCTGGAGAACCAAGGGAGTGCTGTCAATCATATGGTACAACATGCAGAATGCCTGCTGTGTTATGGAATGAAATCTTTCACAATGAAAAAGGAATATTTAGACCTGAAATGGATCAGAAAATTTGTTAAATACTTCTCACAGGAAAGTATCAGGGGGTAGCCGTGTTAGTCTGTATCCACAAAAATAACAAGGAGTCTGGTGGCACCTTAAAGACTAACAGATTTATTTGAGCATAAGCTTTCGTGGGTAAAAACCTCACTTTTTCAGATGAAAGCTTATGCTCAAATAAATCTGTTAGTCTTTAAGGTGCCACCGGACTCCTTGTTGTTCTCACAGGAAAGTTACTGTAATACTGAAGAGCTTGCTAAATCTTTAATGTATGAATGCAAGAAATACATTGAAGGAAAAGTTAAATCCAAAACAGACTATGATGAAACCCATTGTGGAAAACTAGTGCATATGGTTAATGAGAGGTTAAAAAGGGAGGATGCTAAGAAACTTCACACTTCTCCATTGTTTGAAGTTGACCTGAAGCTTCACGTTTTGGGGGAAGCGGCTTGGGCATTTCAGAAGATGCATGAAGATTTTATCGAAAAAACAATCCTCAGCAAAGTCTGGAGAAGCTGAAACCTCAGTATTTCTCCATATTTACTCATCTCTATTTGGAAAAGGATGAGAGCCAAATGAGGGCCAGGGATTTCTGCCATCAGTGTCTCAAACCTGCCCTGGTGAGTTATGTCAACAAAAGACTTGGACTAGAAATAGTGGACAAGTCTCTCAGCAGCGAACAGGCCATTGAATACGCCAGCCGAAGCTTCTTCCAGTTCTCTGTGCTAAAGAAGCTGCTGGAGGAGATGAACTTTGACAACTATGTGAAATACATAAGAAACTATGAAGAGTTTGTCAAATCCTGGATACAGATAAGCCTGATAGATCACTACCGTGGGGAAGGCAAGTTTGGAAGATTTGGAGAAGGGGATTCTCTCCACAATAATTAATAAAATCAAGGGAATTCTGAAAAACTCCATAAATGAAAACAATGACACAGTTTCTGCCTTTTTCGACAACTTTTGCAAAGAGCCTCAGCAGGACCTGGTCATTTCCAGCAATAGCTTAGTTGGAGTACAGTTTAAAAACACAGCAAAAATTGAGCAGCTTTCTGATAACATTTGAATCTTCCTTCTGGAGCTGGAACAACAAATCTTAACCCAGTTTAGAGGTTTGGAATTTGAGACCAAACTCTCCAACCTGTCAGTGAAGCCCCAGGATGAGATCTTCAAGCTAGTGTTTGACTGTGGGAAGCAGTGCCCATTTTGTAAAGCTCCCTGTGAAGCAGGAGACAATGACCGTAAGGAACATTTTCTATCAGTCCATTGACCCAAAGGGTTAGGGAACTTCAGGGATCATGAGTAACAAAAGCTTGAGCATTCCATATGCTCCTCTGATTTGGTTTCCAATTGTGTATTCCGAACTGCAGCCACAGAGGGGAAATTTCATCCCAACAAAGATTACCACCATTGCTACCCAGATTGACACATTCAGCCTGATCCCAGCATTGATGCTTCTGATTTCTGGAAATTTGTGTTCAAGTCATTCAATGACCAGTTAGCTAGAAATTATGATGCTGAAGCAGCAGATTTCCCAGGAGACTGGAAAAATATAACTAAAGAGGAGGCACTGCAGAGCCTAAAGGAGGTGTTTTAAATGAAATAATAGACATGCCAAGAGTCTCTTTAAATAGGATACAGTTCAACAAAACAAATCCCTTCATTTTAAAAAATAGAATTTAAAAAAATCTGACATCCTATGTAATTTTTAATTGAAAACTAAGAAAATCAATTGCAGGTCACATCTTCCAGGTCATGCAGAGCTGCTGCCCAGGACCAGTCATACCAAACCAAATTGATCGTGCATTTACGCCTGTCTCCCTGCTGAACTAGAACAGAACAGAAGCCCATCTAGCCTGGTATCCCCACCACTCTGCTGTATTCGATCAAACCAAAAGGCCATGTAGCTCGGTATCCCACTTCCCTGCTGCACTGGATCAGACCAGGTATCCATCCTGTCTCTGGCAAAGGCCCTTACCAGATGGTTCAGTGAGAGGTGCAAGAAACCATCTAATGGAAATTATGAAGAAACTTGCTTATAGAGGGAGCTTCTTTCTAGCACAACTGGGTGGTTTGTAATTGATGATATTCCTTGAATTTTGGTTGGTTGAAATATTCAATTTATGTAATCACTGAATAAATATTGTGCAAGTGATGCTTTTGTGGGGGCTAGATCATGACTCAAGAGAGGGAGAAAAAGAATCCCTCCTCTTACACTCCTGCACAAGTTATGTGGACCCTTGGCCCAGGCATGTGGGAGTAGACAGGCACTGCACCCCTGGCTATGCCCTGGCTCACATGGTGGGTATGGAATGAACAGTTAGTGATCAGAGCTATGGCTCCCTCCCTCCCTCCTCCCCCTCAATGGCAGCACAGCTGAGCCAGCTCAGGCCACTGGCAAGTTACCACCTCATGGAGTAAAGAGGAAGCATAAAAGAAACTAGCAAAAAGAAAAGGAGGACTTGTGGCACCTTAGAGACTAACAAATTTATTTGAGCATAAGCTTTCATGACTCAGGTGTTCACCCATGAATCACACTGCCTCCCAAGGCTGTTCCTGGGTGGTGCAAATTACTCACTACCTCTTGCTGTGCCAAAAGGCAGGCCTGATGAGAGAAATTTGGGTCTCCAGTACATCCTGTTCACTAAGATCCCACCACCTCCCATTTCACTTTATTTACACACATATTACACATGTTTGGGGTGCCTCCCTAAGTTCAGGAGCCCCACATTTCTGGTCTGATGCTTTGGATGCATACCTGAGCACCTGCTACCTGTGTGCAACTGCTGTGATTGCATGCAAAACTGGGTTAATTGCTAGAAAGCTAATTTAATCAATCAACTGTGAACATAATCACACATTTTACTCATGCAACTGGGATTTTTCCTGAAAATCTAATCCTGTATCTCTGTTTGATCCACAAATTTATAAAGGCTCCTATACTGAAATCAGCCACATGCCAGGCTCCTTCTAGGATCCTCTGATTTTATACATCTGACCCAGCAGAGCTCCCTCAGGAATGGAGAGATTGAAAAGGTCTGAGGAATCACAGCCTAACCCCTAGGCCTGCTGCATTTCAGAACCACGATGCCCCATCAAACATTTTCCGGAAGTTACCAGTCCCCTAATCAGTGCTAATTTGTGAGTGGGTGCACGTGTATATTGTTGTATCCTTGGGGGCAGCAGTTTTAGGAAGAAATCACATGTGACACAGAGAGCTGTGAGCCATGAAAGCAGCCATTTATTTCCCACACACTGAACTAACCAAACCAGCCAAAACTGGCTGGACTATCCCTTAATAATCTAACTCAGTTGCCATAGCAACAACAAGCTATTACCACGACAACCAAATACACAACATATTCCTCCCCCCTTAATAAGAACATCCCCTAAATAAAACAAACACTAAACTAGAGAAGGAGGGTAGACTGCCTCCATTCCCGGCTAAACCTCAGGGATTATTTTGCCCCATAACCGTGGGTTCGCCCTAGCTAAAGATCCAGCCATTGAGGAGGTCTTCTGTCTCTAGGTGGATTATGGCAAACTTCTGGTGTTGTTGCACCGGAAAGTACCTTGGGCGCAGGCCTGACAATGGGCTCAGGGTTCGTAGCGCGAACGGGTGAGGAGGTGGTATCAGCTTGTTCTGGGCAAGGGGGTATCTCAGCCATCAGCAGTAATGGAGAACAGTCAGGAACAGGTGACCCTTGATTCGGTGTCTTGCCAGAAGAGGTGAAGTCAGACAACTCAACTGAAGATGTGTCCTGAGGACTGGCATGACCTGGCAACAGCTGATCTACATGTTGCCGACAGGTGAGATTCTCTGCAGTCCGGACTGTGTAGGAAACAGGTCCTGTTTGAGTGATGATCATGGCAGGGACCCATTTAGCTCCAGAAGTATAATTCCGAGCCAAAACTGGCTGGCCTGAGCTAAAGGTTCGGTCTTTTGCTCTGGGTGCACGTCTGATGACTTGATATTGCTGCTGACATTGCACAATTTGTCTGGGTTCAGAAGGTTTCAGCAGATCAAAGCAAGTGCACAGATCTTGTCCCATCATTAGAAAGGCCGGGGATGACTTGGTCGTAGCATGAGGTGTGTTTCTGTAGGAAAGTAAGAAGGTGTCCAGACACTTTTGAATGGAGTGTTATCCTCTTGCTGATTTCAAAGCTTGTTTCAGTGTCTGCACAAATCTTTCAGCTAATCCATTTGTGGATGGATGATATGGTGCTGTCATAAATATAAAGGGAAGGGTAAACCCCTTTAAAATCCCTCCTGGCCAGAGGAAAAATCCTCTCACCTGTAAAGGGTTAAGAAGCTAGGATAACTTCGCTGGCACCTGACCAAAATGACAAGATACTTTCAAAAGCTAGGGGGAGGGAAAAACAAAGAGTCTGTCTGTGTGATGCTTTTGCTGGGGACAGAACAGGAATGGAGTCTTAGAACTTAGTAAGTAATCTAGCTAGATATGGGTTAGATTCTTATTTCTTTAAATGGCTGAGAAAATAAGCTGTGCTGAATAGAATGAATATTCCTGTCTGTGTGTCTTTTTTGGTAACTTAAGGTTTTGCCTCGAGGGATTCTTTATGTTTTGAATCTAATTACCCTGTAAGGTATTCACCATCCTGACTTTACAGAGGTGATTCTTTTCTTTTTACTTCTATTAAAAGTCTTCTTGTAAGGAAACTGAATGCTTTTTCATTGTTCTAAGATCCAAGGGTTTGGGTCTGTGGTCACCTATGCAAATTGGTGAGGTTTTTTACCAAACCTTCCCTAGGAAGTGGGGTGCAAGGGTTGGGAGGATTTTGTGGGGAAAGACGTTTCCAAACAACGCTTTCCCAGTAACCCAGATAAACGTTTGGTGGTGGCAGTGGAAGTCCAAGGGCAAAAGGTAAAATAGTTTGTACCTTGGGGAAGTTTTAACCTAAGCTGGTAAAAGTCAGCTTAGGAGGTTTTCATGCAGGTCCCCACATCTGTACCCTAGAGTTCAGAGTGGGGAAGGAACCTTGACATGGTGGCAGAACGGTGGGATTAACTTGAAATCATTTTGAGATCAATTTGAAATTTTTTGAACCAGAAACACAGATTTTAAAAGAAAATATTTGTTTTCCTTTGGGCTGCTGGAAAGCAGATTTCCAACTGGAAATAGTTGGAGGCTTTTTTGCTTTGCTTTGGGGCCAGAGCAGAGACAAAAGGGAATTATCTTTTGTGAATTGCACTTTTCTCTACCTAAACCTGAAGTTTTTTTTTACCTAAAAGTAACTAGAGGGGTTTTCTGCCTATTTGCCTGGAGACAAAGGTGTTAGGGGTTTTTTTTAGGATTTCTCTGTAGGCTGACAACCACTATCAGAGAAGAGAGGTATCCTATTACAGCACAGCTTAATTTTACAAGCGAAGTCTCTTTTTGTTTGTTTGTTTTGGTTTTCTCTCTAACTCTCAGATGTAAAGTTAGTTAAAAACAGAGAGGTTAGGATGACAGACTCCACGGTTCAACAAAAGCTGGAATTAGCCAGATTTGAGGCTGAGGAAAAACAAAAGGAACATGAAAGACAGGTAGAACTCTTGTGGATGGAAAGGGAGGCAGCAAAAGAGGCAGAACAACACCAAGCAGCTGCTCACAGGAGAGCTATGGAGTCAAAGGAAAAAGAACTGCAGGCAAGGGCCAAAGAACTGGAGGAGAAGGAAAAAGAGAGGAAACATGAACTGGAGATGGAAAGGCAAGGGCTCCGCAGAATATACCAACAAACCCTAGCAATCTTTCTCCAGGTACCACTTCCCATCCCAGAAAGTTCCCCACCTACAAGGCAGGCGATGATACCGAGGCCTTCTTAGAAAACTTTGAAAGGGCCTGCCTTGGGTACAGCAACTCTACAGACCAATACATGGTAGAGCTGAGGCCACAGTTCAGTGGACCCTTAGCTGAGGTGGCGGCTGAAATGCCTAAGGACCACATGAACGAGCATGAACTGTTTAAAACCAAGTGGAGAGTCAGAATGTGGCTAACCCCCGAGCCTTCCCGTCGGTGCTTCAGAGCCCTAAGGTGGAAACCAGATGTGTCATTTACCAGACATACCTACCACATTGTGAAACATTGGGATGCCTGGATATCAGGAGTAAGTGCTGAATCTTCAGTAAATTTGCCCTTCCTAATGCAAATGGAACAATTCTTAGAGGGTGTTCCTGAGGAAATAGAAAGATACATCCTAGATGGGAAGCCCAAAACTGTAATCGAGGCGGGGGAGATTGGAGCCAAATGGGTGGAGGTGGCAGAGAAGAAAAAAACTGGTCACAGTCAGAACGGATTCCAGAAGGGACAACCCCAGACCACACCCTATTACCTGGGGCCACCCAAGGCCCCACCTATCCCCCAAGGAACCCTCCAGACACCTTATCGTCCCGCCACACCGTTCTCCAGCAACCCACCTCGCCCCAGTGACCTGTCAGGTGGACGATGTTTTAAATGTAATGAGCCGGGGCATGTAAAGGCCAACTGCCCCAAGAACCCCAACAGATTACAGTTCATTGCACCAGAATCACCCCAGAGATCCTCAGGCCCAGATACCTAACAGATACCCTTGGAGCAGAGGGAAACTGTGAGTGTAGGCGGGAAGAAGGTCACCGGCATGGAGGGACACTGGAGCACAAGTGTCAGCTATCCATGCTTCCTTAGTGGACCCCAATTTAATCAACCCAGAGATCCAAGTGATGATTCAACCCTTCAAGTCCAACTCTTTCAATTTGCCGACAACCAAGTTGCTTCTCCAGTACAAGGGCTGCTCAGGAACGTGGACTTTTGCAGTCTATGATGATTATCCCATCCCCATGCTGTTGGGGGAAGACTTGGTCAATCATGTGAAGCGGGCCAAGGGGGTGGGAATGATCACCTGCAGCCAGGCTAAACAAGCCGTGACGCCTAGCTCTGTTCTGGAAACTTCTATCAGGACCCGGTCAAGGGTGATGGACCCGGACCCCAGGCCAATGTCTGCAACAGCAGTAGTGGATCCAGTCCCAGAGACCCAGACGGAACCAGACCCAGAACCGGAACCGGCGGAACAACCAGCACCATACCCATTCCAGCACTGAATCCACTACTTGAAACCCCAACACCAGAGGGCCCCACCGAACCTGAACTGTCAGCAGCCCATAACCCTACACAAGAGGCTCAGCCGGAGCCTGAACCCCAACATAGTGCCCCAGTGGAGAGCGGTTCACAATCAACAGAAACAGCCCCATCCCCTACATCGCTTCCAGAAGGACCAAGCCTAGGTCCACAATCCAATGAGGAACTGATGTCTCCAGCATCAAGGGAACAGTTCCAGACCGAACAGGAAGCAGATGAAAGCCTCCAGAGAGCTTGGACGGCGGCATGGAGCAACCCACCACCTCTCAGCTCTTCTAATCGATCCAGGTTTGTTGTAGAAAAAGGACTTTTATACAAGGAAACTCTTTCTGGTGGACACCAGGAAGACTGGCATCCTCAGAGACAGTTGGTAGTTCCAACTAAGTACCGGGCCAAGCTCTTGAGCTTAGCCCACAATCATCCTAGTGGCCTTTTCCAAAAAAGACACCCAGAGGAAAGCAGTACATACTGACTTTCATGGATTTTGCCACCCGATGGCCAGAAGCAGTAGCTCTAAGCAACACCAGGGCTAAAAGTGTGTGCCAGGCACTAGCAGACATTTTTGCCAGGGTAAGTTGGCCCTCTGACATCCTTACAGATGCAGGAACTAATTTCCTGGCAGGAACTATGGAATGCCTTTGGGAAGCTCATGGGGTGAACCACTTGGTTGCCACTCCTTACCATCATCAAACAAATGGCCTGGTGGAGAAGTTTAATGAAACTTGGGGGGCCATAATACGTAAATTTGTAAATAAGAACTCCAATAATTGGGACCTAGTATTGCAGCAGTTGCTCTTTGCCTACAAAGCTGTACCACATCCCAGTTTAGGGTTTTCACCATTTGAACTTGTATATGGCCACGAGGTTAAGGGGCCATTACAGTTGGTAAAGCAGCAATGGGAGGGGTTTACACCTTCTCCAGGAACTAACATTCTGAACTTTGTAACCAACCTGCAAAACACCTGCCGAACCTCTTTAGCCCTTGCTAAAGAAAACCTACAAGATGCTCAAAAAGAGCCAAAAGCCTGGTATGATGAACATGCCAGAAAGCATTCCTTCAGTGTAGGGGACCAGGTCATGGTCTTGAAGGCACTCTAGGCCCACATAATAAAAGCATTGTGGGAAGGGCCATTAATGGTCCAAGAGCTCCTGGGAGCTGTTAATTTTCTCATAGCATTCCCCACCTCCAACCAAAAGCCTAAGGTGTACCATATTAATTCTCTAAAGCCCTTTTATTCCAGAGAATTAAAGGTTTGTCAGTTTACAGCCCAGGGAGGAGAGGACGCTGAGTGGCATGAAGGTGTCTACTACGAAGGGAAAAGTGCTGGTGGTGTGGAAGAGGTGAACCTCTCCATGACCCTTGGGCGTATGTGGCGACAGCAGATCAAGAAGCTGTGCACTAGCTACACGCCGATGTTCTCAGCCATCCCAGGACTGACTGAACGGGCATACCACTCCATTGACACAGGTAATGCTTACCCAATTAAAGTCCAGCCTTACTGGGTGTTTCCCCACGCTAAAACTGCTATAGACCAGGAGATCCAGGATATGTTACAGATGGGTGTAATCCGCCCCTCTGGAAGTGCATGGGCATCTCCAGTGGTTCTAGTTCTCAAACCAGGTGGGGAGATACGTTTTTGCGTGGACTACCGTAAGCTAAATGCCCAGACAACTATCCAATGCCACGCACAGATGAACTATTAGAGAAGCTGGGACTGGCCCAGTTCATCTCTACCTTGGTCTTAACCAAGGGGTACTGGCAGGTACCGCTAGATGAATCCGCCAAGCAAAGGTCAGCATTCACTACACATGTCAGGCTGTATGAATTTAATGTTCTCCCTTTCGGGCTGCGGAATGCACCCGGCACCTTCCAAAGACTTGTAGATGGTCTACTAGCAGGATTAGGAGAATATGCAGTAGCCTACCTTGACGTTGTGGCCATATTTTCGGATTCTTTGGTAGAGCACCTGAAACATCTACAAAAAGTCTTGGAGCGCATAAGGGAGGCAGGACTAACTGTTAAGGCTAAGAAGTGTCAAATAGGCCTAAACAGAGTGACTTACCTTGGACACCAGGTGGGTCAAGGAACTATCAACCCCTATAGCCCAAAGTGGATGCAATCCAAAAGTGGCCTGTCCCAAAGTCAAAGAAATAGGTTCAATCCTTCTTAGGCTTGCCCAGTTATTACAGACAATTTGTACCACAATACAGCCAAATCGCCGCCCCACTGACAGACCTAACCAAAAAGAAACAGCCAAATGCCGGTCAGTGGACCGAAGAGTGTCAGAAGGCCTTTAACCAGCTTAAAGCGACACTCACGTCTGACCCTGTACTAAGGGCCCCAGACTTTGACAAACCGTTCCTAGTAACCACAGATGCGTCCGAGAGTGGTGTGGGAGCAGTTTTAATGCAGAAAGTACCTGATCAAGAATTCCACCCTGTAGTGTTTCTCAGCAAGAAGCTGTCTGAGAGGGAAAGCAACTGGTCAGTCAGTGAAAAAGAATGTTACGCCATTGTCTACGCTCTGGAAAAGCTATGCCCATATGTTTGGGGATGGCGTTTCCACCTGCAAACCGACCGTGCTGTGCTACGGTGGCTTCATACCGCCATGGGAAATAACAAAAAACATATTCGGTGGAGTTTAGCTCTCCAAGATTTTGATTTCGACATCCAACACATCTCAGGAGCTTCTAACAAAGTGGCTGATGCACTCTCCCGTGAAAGTTTCCCAGAATCAACTGGTTAAAATCATCCTTGAGATGTGGAAAATATTGTTAGTCTTTATGTACTTGGTAGTATATTTAGAGGTGTATGTGTCTTATTAACTCTGTTTTTTCCTAGAGCTCCAGGAAGAAATCCCAGCCAGCGTTTCACCCTCGCTGTGATTTGGGGGGCATGTCATAAATATAAAGGGAAGGGTAAACCCCTTTAAAATCCCTCCCGGCCAGAGGAAAAACCCTTTCACCTGTAAAGGGTTAAGAAGCTAGGATAACCTCGCTGGCACCTGACCAAAATGACCAATGAGGAAACAAGATACTTTCAAAAGCTGGGGGGAGGGAAAAACAAAGAGTCTGTCTGTGTGATGCTTTTGCCGGGGGCAGAACAGGAATGGGGTCTTGGAATTTAGTAAGTAATCTAGCTAGATATGCGATAGATTATCATTTCTTTAAATGGCTGAGAAAATAAGCTGTGCTGAATAGAGTGAATATTCCTGTCTGTGTGTCTTTTTTGGTAACTTAAGGTTTTGCCTAGAGGGATTCTCTATGTTTTGAATCTAATTACCCTGTAAGGTATTTACCATCCTGATTTTACAGAGGTGATTCTTTTTTACTGTTCCTTCTATTAAAATGTTTCTTTTCAAGAATTGAATGCTTTTTTCATTGTTCTAAGATCCAAGGGTTTGGGTCTGTGGTCACCTATGCAAATTGGTGAGGATTTTTACCAAACCTTCCCCAGGAAGTGGGGTGCAAGGGTTGGGAGGATTTTGGGGGGAAAGATGTTTCCAAACAATGCTTTCCCAGTAACCCAGATAAACGTTTGGTGGTGGCAGTGGAAGTCCAAGGGCAAAAGGTAAAATAGTTTGTACCTTGGGGAAGTTTTAACCTAAGCTGGTAAAAGTCAGCTTAGGAGGTTTTCATGCAGGTCCCCACATCTGTACCCTAGAGTTCAGAGTGGGGAAGGAACCTTGACAGGTGCTGAAGTGATGTGGTGTATCCCATTTGCCTTTATAAAATTTTGAAACTCCTGAAAGACGAACTGTGGTCCATTGTCGCTCACAAGTTGTTCTTGCAGACCGAAACGAGTAAAGAGGCCCCGTAGTTTTTCGATAGTACTCTCTGCAGTAGTGGACTGCATTATAGAGACTTCTGGCCATTTAGAATGGTCAGCTACCACCACCAAGAACATGCCTCCTTCAAGGGGGCCAGCAAAGTCAACATGAATACGTTGTCACCGGTTTTCAGTCCAATCCCATGGGTGTAGGGGCCCCCACTGGGATGCATTCCTGACACCCTGACATGAAATACAAGTTCTTGCTTTCTCTTCAATAGCACTGTCCAATCCAGGCCACCAAAAATAGCTTAGTGCAATTTCCTTCATGCGCACTATTCCACAGTGACCAGAATGTAGCAGTTCTAACATCTGTGATCTCAGTGGTGGTGGGATAATGACACGTCTCCCCCACAACAAACAGCCAGATTGGATCAATAACTCCTTCCTCCTGGACATGTAGGTAACAAGGTCGGGTGAGACCGGAGAGGTTCGTCGAGATTTTCCATGTAGCACCAGGTCCATAACTTGGGACAATACTGTGTCAATGCAAGTTGCCTTCTGAGTAGCAGTGATGGGTGTATTCTCTATGTGTTCAAAGTAAAAGATTTCCTTTTGGGCAGTATCTTGATGTTTGATTGGCAAAGGCTACCTTGAGAGACCATCTGCATTGCCGTGCAGAGTGGATTTCCAATATTTGTTTTCATATGTGTGCACTGAAAGTAACAATGCCCAACGTTGCATACGACTAGCAGCTAATGGGGGAATGCCTGTGTAGGGTCCAAAAATTGACGTCGATGGTCTGTAAGAAGAGTAAACTTCTGCCCAAACACGTATTGATGAAACTTCAAAATTCCAAAAATGATTCCCAATGCCTCACGTTCGATTTGGGCATAGTTAGTTTCTGCTTTGCTTAGAGTGCGTGAAGCAAAAGCCATAGGTCTCTCTTCTCCCAAAGGCATAGCGTGTGACACAACTGCACCCACTCCATAAGGGGAGGCATCGCAGGCCAATTGTAGGGGTAAGGATGGATCAAAGTGTGTTAGAACTTCAGAATTTAGCAATGCATCTTTAGCTTTGTTAAATACAACATTACAGGCTTCAGTCCTCTTCCAGGCCTTGTTCTGCCCAAGGAGTTTGTGAAGTGGTTTTATCAGTGTGGCTAACTGTGAGATGAACTTTCCATAATAGTTCAATAGTCCTAGAAACGAGCTTCACTGAGGACTCTACAGCTTTTACCTTACCACAGCTTTCAGAAGTTCCAGTTCCCTTTTCTGGGATGAAGCAGCAACTGCAACTCTGCTTTGGTTCCTACTAAGGCAGTTGCTGAAGTGAAGAGAGAAGGATGCTGCATGAGCTGAACACTGGCAAGAAGGGACTGGGGCAAGGCGTGAAACTAAAGTTCTGAGAAATCACATGACGGGGGAAATGGAAAGGAAAATTCCACTGCAAGCAATGCCCTCTCCTTCCTGAGTGGAACAGGAGTACTGACTCTCCCAACACCACTCCAGGAAACTCGGTTGATGAGCTCCAACACATCCTGGAGGTGATGAACCCAGCTTGGAAGGGGAGATACCACCAAGGGAAGAAACAAACATCCACACGCTAATGCTACACCAATATCCCTTTACATGGGGATCAATCCCCATGGACCTTCATTGGGACAAGGAGAGGAAAGCACCTGCCATTGACCTTATCTACAGCTATCCCACAGTGCAGTACGCTGCCACGAGCTCCCTCCAGGCTTAGCACCACCTGTCTGAGCAGCACCCACACATGGAGCATGAGGCACCTTACCCCGCACAGCCTGTGAGGCAGGCAGGAGCAAAACCTACCCCACAACTAGCTTCCCCAGGGCAGAGGCAATGCTGTCTGTCTGTGTCTGGGGGGTTTTGCAGGGAATTGAACAATCAAAACAAGGCAACACCTGACAGGCCCAAAGGCAGTTGGGGAAGGGAATGTCTTTGGGGCTGGGGCTGATCCCAAGCCTATGGGTGGTGGATGGTGATCAAAGCTAGTGCCCCTCTGCCAGGCATGGCCAGAGTGGGTCCACAGAAGGAGGTGGGGAAGTGAGAGAAGTTAAACCTTCACCATCTGGCAGGGCAGATGACACAGCTCTGAACTGTGTCCCTTTGCACTCAAAAAAGAACTAGATAAGTTCATGGAGGACAGGTCCATCAATGGCTATTTGCCAGGATGGGCAGGGATGGTGTCCCTAGCCTCTGTTTGCCAGAAGCTTGGAGTGAGCGGCACGGGATGGATCACTTGATGATTCCCTGTTCTGTTCATTCCCTCTGGGGCACCTGGAATTGCCCACTGTCAGAAGACAGGATACTGAGCTAGATGGACCTTTGGTCTGACCCAGTATGGCCATTCTTATCTTCTTACTTCTGCCCCAAAGGAGCCCGTTTCCATCCCCAACACCTGAAGCCAGACCCTGATCACGGAGCCTGGTTGCCATAGATACTCCCTGCAGTACACATCCCCCTTGGGCACTTGGGTCTCAGCAGCCCCGTCACACCCATCTTAGCACCCGGGTACCTGCCACTGTAGCAGATTCATTCTTCCCACACTCTCTGCAAGCAGAGAGGAACCGCCCATGCTCCCATGGCTGCTCTTCCCCGGTCCTGTAGTTGTCAGGCTCGTGGACACACCATCCGAGTCTGAGCTTGGCCATGGGAGCCCAGTGCCCAGCTCAGGCACTGGGGGCAGGCAGCTGCCCCTGGCCGGGCAGACTCGCTATTGCCAGCTCCAGAAATTGAGGCCATGAGAACAGAGCGGCCGTTAGGGTTACCATATTTCAAGTTCTGGGGGAAAGGGGAGAGGAGCGGGGGTGGGGGGTTATCGTTGGGGTGTGCTGGAGGGTTGTGTGTGTACTGGGAGGGTTATTTGGGGGGACAGGAGGAGGTATTTGCAGGGTGCTGGAGGTAGTACTGGTGGTGGGGGTACCTACTGGATGGAGGGCAATGTTACGCTACCTGTTACAGTGGCAGGGTGGCTGGTGCAGGCCCAAGACACAGTGCTTGCAGGCCTCTCCCCCTCCCCGGGGCAAGGAGCAAGTGGCACTCAGTGTCCTGCTAACCTGATGCTGCCTCCACTGTGCTCGCACCAGAAACAGCCTGCTCCATCGAGAGGGGATCACTGGGGCCACAATTCTGCAGGGAGGGGGGCTCTGAGGTCCCTGGGCTCCAGGTCTGTCATAAATATAAAGGGAAGGGTAACAACCCTTATGTATGCAGTAACATAAAATCCCTCCTGGCCAGAGCTACAGAATCACTTTACCTGTAAGGGGTTAAGAAGTTCAAATAACCTGGTTGGCACCTGACCAAAAGGACCAATAAGGAAAGAAGATACTTTTAAATCTTGGGGCGGGGGAGAGATTTTGTTTGTGCTCTCTTGTTTTTGTTCCCTCTGGGACAGAGAGAGAGACCAAGCAGGTAAACCATGTCCTGAAATGATACCTGAAATGGTACATCTAAAGCTACAGAAATTGTAAGTAAAGGCAAGGAAATGTGTTAGGTTATCTTTTGTTTTAGCTTGTGAATTTTCCCTATGCCAAGAGGGAGTTTTATTCCTGTTTTTTGTAACTTTGAAGCCGAGCCTAGAGGGGAATCCTCTGTGTTTTAAATCTTTTTATTTACCTTGTAAAGTTACCTTCCATCCTGATTTTGCAGGTGTGATTCTTTTACTTTGTTTTAATAAAATTCTTCTTTTAAGAACCTGATTGATTTTCAGTGTTCTAAAAAGCCAGGGGTTTTGTCTGTGCTCACTTTGTAACCAATTGGTTAGTATATTATTCTCAAGCCTCCCCAGGAAAGGGGGTGAAGGGGTTTGGGGGAATATTTTAGGGAAACAGGGACTCCAAGTGGCCCTTTTTCCTGGATTTTGGTCTAAATCCCTTGGTGGTGGCAGCAATACCGTCCAAGGACAAGGAAAGGATTTGTGCCTTGGGGAAATTTTAAGCTAAGATGGTAGAAATAAGCAGAGGGGGTCTTTCATACGGGTCCCCACATCTGTACCCCAGAGTTCAGAGTGGGGAGGGAAACCTGACAGGGTCTTACTGTGAAATGAATCTTTTGTGGCTAACACTGCTGGGCCCGATACTGTGGGGGCGAGGGGGGCGGCTGACGCTGCTGCGCCTGATGCCATTGCGCCCTATCCTGCACTGGCACATTTTCCACACCCTCTGGCTTTGCCCCCTGGGCAGCTGCCCCAATCATCCTGACCTAGTTACAGCCCTGGGTTTATTCATTCATAGTCACTTCACTGAGGACTCTACGGGTTTTACTTTTCCACAACTTTCAGAAGTTCCAGTTCCCTTTTCTGGGATGAAGCAGCTAATTCAGGTGACAGGAGGACAGTGGGACAGGAACCCCTAGCTGTGTCTTTGCCAATATATAAATTTCTTGCTCACACCCATCTTTCTGCCGGAGAATTGTTGCTTAACCAAGTGATCACTTATTTGATTATGTTGACACCTGGCTGAGGTGACAGTTTGCCTTTTGTTTCTGAGGAACTGGTTTGTGCCTGCCTTTCTAAACGTAGTAATGTCATAGAGTAGAATTGTATAACTTTACCACACATATTTTACCAGGACAAGAGTGTTCAGCAGATTATGAGTTTTCAAATATACCTACCAACACATACTTTCTATAAAATTTATTATAGTCTTGTAAACAGGGTGAACATGAGAGTATAGACTGTTACAGGCCTCACTGGTGCTGAGTAGAGCAGGACAATTCCCACCTGTGTTTTACATACAACATTCCTATTAATACACCCCAGAATCATATTATTCCTTTCTGCAGCTGCATCATTTTGTTGATTTGTATTCAATTTGTGATCCACTATAACCCCCAGATCCTTTTTAGCAGTTCTACCACCTAGCCAGTTATTTCCAATTTGTATTTATGCATTTGATTTTTCCTTCCTAAGTGAAGGAATTCATCTTTATTGAATGTCATCTCGTTGATTTCAGACCAATTCTCCAGTTTATCAAGGTCACTTTATATTTAATCCTGTACTCCAAAGTGCTTGAAACCCTCCAAGCTTGGTGCCATCTGCAAGTTTCATAACAATACTTTGCACTCCATTTATCCAGCAATTAATGAAAATACGTAATCAGCACTGAACCCATGAGAGATCCTAGTGGGACCCCCCTCAATACATCTTCCCAGTTTCACAGTGAACCATTGATAACCATTGATAGTCTTTGAGTATGGTCTTTTAACCAGATGTGCACCCACTTTATAGTAATTTAATCAAGACCGCATTTCCCTAGTTGTTTATGAGAACGTCATGAGACACTGTCAAAAGATTTACTAAAATCAAAATAAATCACAACGACTGCTTTCCCCCCATCCACTAGGCCAGTTACCCTGGCAAAGAAAGAAAGTAGGTTGGGTGGGTATGATTTGTTCTTGACAAAACCAGGCTGGCTGTTCCTTATAACCCTGTTATCCTCTAGGTTTCAGTGTTTTGTTTATTCCAGTTCTGAGTCCAAGACAATGAGGCTCCTGCCTCTACCCCTGAAGAGACCATTCCTCAGAACTTACCCTTGGTATACTTTTATGGTAAATAATAATGATAATGCATAAATAGCCTTCTCTGTCAGATTTGATTGAATATCCAGTGTAGTTAAATACATTGCTATTTCTTGTTTCTGTTACTATCTTAAATCAATTCAGGTTTTTAAAAAACCTCACACAAGGAAATAAACTTTCAAAAGTAAACCCTGTCAGCTTTACCTTTCTCTCAAAACAGCTCAAAGGCTGCAGATCCAAGAGCAGGAATTGCTAGGAGAAGGGCAGATACAGTCTGTGCAGGGCTTTATACAGCAGCATTTGCTCATCCCGCCAATGGCAACGCAGATGTTATAATAAATTGGCCTTTGAGGTGATGTTTTCAAAGTAACAGTTGACTCTTTTGTGGCCCAGTCCAAGCCAGAAGGAGGAGTCCTCACGCAGGGAAGCTCCTAACCACATTAAACTTAATCGCCAATTGGAGCCATTGGGACAAAAATTCAGAAGTGAAGCTGCTCAGGGATTTCCACCAGGATCATCAATTTACTTTGCTACCTAATCCCTAATGGGTGAATTTCAAACCTGTTCTACTCTTTCAAGGCCAGAGATTCTCAATCATGTTACCACAGAGAAAGGTTTTAGGAGCCCCAGTTCATCTAGCCATTAAGTGAGAGACAGGGGGCATTACAATGTGGGGGAGGGAGGTACCTGCACCACCTGGTCTCTCAGCCCTTTCTTAAATAGCAAAGTGTTTAAGTCATCCTGAACTATATTGGATGCCCTACCAGAAACAGTGGCTTTCTTCCAATGGGTGGGAAGGAATCGATCATAATCACCACAAAAATCTAGGCCTGCCACATAACGTCCTCAGTTGAGAGAACCTTCCCCCTCTTTCTTAGGGTGGGATGGGATGGTCTAATAGCCAAGGCGCTAGCCTGGATCTGGGAGACATGTGGTTCTGTTTCTTGCTCTGACGTGCTTAGGCAAGACAGTTAATCTACCCTGTGCCTCAACTCCCCCTCTGTAAATTGGGGAAAATACTTCCCTATCTCACAGGGGTGCTGTGGGGATAAATTCTACTATGCTAGAAAGGCTGAGGACTGCTGTGGGCCCCAAACTTGATTAAAGCTGATGGGGGGGGATCAAACCATCTTCTATTTAAACTGAATGGAAAGAATAATTAAATGTTCCTTTATGAAGAAGTAACTGGAAACAATAGGGATCCGCCATCCAATTTACAGACACATGGCCAGGCGGATCAGAAACTAAGTCTGAGACTGATTGTCAAACACAGAGACGAGGGTGTTGTCTGCTTGGAGGTAGGTGTGTGTGTGCATGTGTGTGTGTGTGAGCGAGAGCGAGTCAGTCAGAAAGCAAACAGAAAGCCAAGAGACAGCTGGAGAAGCATGTGTAGCGAGGCCCTTCGAGGAAGCCGAGACAGAGTGGTTTTTTGGGGAGAGTGCTGGCTAGAAAGGCAGGCTTGGAATTGTGAGCAAGGAATGGGAGCTTGGAAGGCCCAGATTCCAAGTTCCCAGGCTCACGGTTGCTGTGGAGCCTGGAAGCCCCAGAAGTTCTGGCTCCCAAGTACCCAAGGCTCCTCAACAGCCCATCTGTCCGTGTGCCACAGAACCAGGGCTCCCAGGGCTTCTGTGCATGCTTGAGTGCAGCTATTAACACCTTCCAGCACAACCCCACAATGCAGACAGGCCCCACCCTGTAAACACTGAACCCTGGTTCCTGCTTCTCCTCTCATGGACACCTCTTTAACTGCCAGTGGAGCTGCTCCTCATTTACCTCACACCAGAATCAGGGCCAGGGACTCTCCATGACCTAGCTAGAGACTCAGTTTCCCTGAAATGAAAAGGAGCAGCTGTTGTGGATGGAGGCTGCAGGTGGCAACTGCATGGCTGTTTCAGGGTTCATGGCTTATCTGCTTTCACAGCCCTCCAGAGAGGTGACCCCACAACCTTCATTTGACTCTGCCACAGAAACTGATCTGTCACTATCTACTAGGGTTTGGGGAGGAGTAGGACAGTTAACTTTGAACCTAGGAGTCTGACAGCACCTGGGGGGAGACTGGGTGAAGGAGCCACTTCTGAGCAGATGAGCAAGGGGGCTGTGTGTGGGGAGAACATGTGCCCCTGAGGGGTGATGAACTCACACCGCTCCCATTGACTTGCAGGAGCTCAGCCCCTCTCAGGATCTGGCCCACAGAGAAAAGTGTAATTAAGACACAACTTTAGAATGTTTTCCCTCCCCAACTCCTCATCTCTGCCTCATCACAGCCATGTTTCCTCCGTTCCTGATCCCAGCACGTGGCCCACCCTGTTTGCCCTTCCCTATGCCATACGCTCACAGCTTCTCCATTCCTATCAACTCACCCTCCATCCTCTGCTCTATCAAACGAGGCCTCTCCTCCACCCATCAGCTGATTGGCTATGAAATCCATTGAGATGTGCTGAGATGCCTGGCTCTCAGACTCACCAATACTGGCTCATTGTTTCCTACTATTCCCCATCAACCGCAGGCAGCTGTTGTCTCTGGTCTCGCGCTTATGTTATGAGCTCTTTGGGGTAGGGACTGTCTTCTGTACAGTGCCTGGCACAAAGGGGTCCTGGTCTGTGACTAGGGCTCCTTGGCTCTGAGGTAATACACATGAATAATAATAATAATAGTAATAATTAATAAAACATCCCAATGTTGAGGTTACCATGAAACCAGGGAGAAGGGTTTCATTTGCTGCATCTTTCTCTAAGCGTTGTGAGCATCGAATGGATACCTGGTGCAGCCCAGGCTCCAGGGCGCTGCAGCAGCCGCTGGGGGAATTACAAGCTGTGCACGACAAACTGCACCATGTTGGGACAACTTCCTGGCTTCCTGCCCAGCAGGAAGTTTCAGCTCTGACTGAAGCTAGCTGCATGAGGACTGTCATGCTGTTCTGTGTGTCTTTGCACTGGGTCTGGTCTGAGGTGGACACACACTGACAGACAATGAGGAGCACACAGAGAAGCAACAGGCCCCGTTTCCCAATGCTGGGTAAAAAGCCACACAGAAGACTTACCCTACCTTGAACAAATGCTTACTGTGCCTTTCAGGTTCACCTCTTCCTATTTCTGGCTGTTTCTGAGAAATGGTGTTTGTGACTCTTTCTGGTAAATAAGTCATTGTGCGGACACCTGCTCATGGTTTGGTTACTGCACAAACCTCAGAGCGGTTTCCTCTCACAGCCTTGTGTGAACCCGGGATGGCTCACCTTCTCGTCACAACTTTCTGAAACAGTTACATCGGGAGAGAGCTTCTTATATCCTTGCTGTGTGCACTATGGCCAACCCCAAGCATTTGTTCCTGTTTTCCTTTGAAATGTGCCGTGCAAACTGTCCTTGGAGAGGAGATCCCATTTTGCTCAATTTAAAGTATGTGGTTGTTAAATAACCAGGGCTTAATTCGTAGAGAAAGAGGTGCCAGGTCTGGAGCAACAATGATAATACCTGTTCTAGAACAAATGGTGCCCTCTGCATAGCATGAACTCACATGCACAGTATGTGACCTAAAAAGAAAAGGAGGACTTGTGGCACCTTAGAGACTAACCAATTTATTTGAGCATAAGCTTTCGTGAGCTACAGCTCACTTCATCGGATGCATCCTTTTCTTTTTTCGAATACAGACTAACACGGCTGTTACTCTGAAACCTGTCAGTATGTGACCTGACACAAATTAAGCTCTTTATATGACTGGTTTCTGGACATTTGAACATCCCCAAGGTGCATAGTCGGTCAGGAATTCCATAATTAACACTGCAGCCTCAGGACTTCATGGAATCCCTGCGAGGACAGACGACCATGTGGTGGATTAAGCAAGTCTTTAATTAATGGTAGATGTGTCATATAATGCAATTTTGTCACAACTTTTACTAGACTTTCCTCTTTGCGAACACTGGGCGGAGACCCAGTAACCATGGTAGAGAAGTAGATTTAAGTTTGCCTGATATTATATACATGGTGGAATTAAGTTGTACGTCTATCATCTTTGTGTGAAACGAGTGAGCCCATAAAAGAGTGCCAAGGCTGGAGTGCATTACCTTTTGGCATTGACACCCCTTATTGTTTCAGCCAGTTTTCTGAGCAGGATATTGTTTTCACCTTAGTTGCTGAACATCTGATTTCACAAAGAATTTGTGGTATGAAGGAAGGCATACTGGTACCAGAGCAAACTCATGTTAGCCACGACTGTAGTACATGTGATCAGGTGACAAGGACATAGATAAAGATTTCGTCCTGGGGCTTCACTGACAGATGGGAGAGTTTGGATTAAATTGCTCAATCTTTATATTCAGATAAAATATGTTGTTCGCAATGAGGAAGAAAGATTTTGATAAAATCAGCAAACTGGTCAGCATTTGCTCTATTGCCAAACCATATTCCTATTAAGAGATGACAAGGTCCTTCTCAAACGCACTATTGAAGTTGTCCAAGAAGGCAAAAACTCCATTGGTCTCATCGTCTCTCGAATTTTCCAGGAATTTCCTGACTTTTTTTAATGATTGCTGACAGAACTTTTTCCTCCATAACATCCAAACTTGCCTTCCCTTTGTAGTAATCTACCAGCTGTCTATGTATCCATGTCTTGACAAATTCTCCATAGTTAGTAATGTGTTTCTAATAGTTATCAAAGTTTTCTTCTTCCAGTAGCATCTTCACTACAGTACATTGGAAAAACTTCCGGCTACTGTATTCATTGAGAATGTTGTTCATTATTTCCATTCCAAGTCTTTTCTGAACATAATCCTGGAGGGCAGGTTTGAGACATAGATCACCAAAATCCCTGGCCATATTTTGACAGGAAGCCTTCTCAAGATAACAATCTCTGAAATTGGAGAAACACTGAAACTTCAGTTTTTCCAGATGTTGATATGGATCGTTTTCTTTGGTACAATCTTCATGCATTTTCTCATACTCCAAGCTGCCTCCCCCAAAATGCGAAGCTTCACATCCAATTTAAAGGAAGCGCTAATGGGAAGCTTCTGAACATCCTGTTGCTGTGTACAATCAGTGAGAGGGTCCAACAACTCCCTGCAGCAGTAGGTTTCACTGGAATCTACTTTGGAAATGACCTTTTCTTTGATATAACTCTTGCACTTTTCTTTTATGTAAGCAGAGTCAGGATGAGCTCTACCCTCACAACTGGTGGTGAGTCATGGTGGGTTGTGGAAAAGAACTTCAGGGGCTGATCTCATTTGCATAGGCACACCCACCCTGCCTAGATGGTCACTCTGGCTGCTGTAGGAGCCCCAGTTTCTCTGTTATTGGGGCAGGAATAAACTGTTGTTATCCTGATTATGTGAATCAAGGACAGTGGAACTGTAGTCGGGCCTTTGTTATGATGGAGGGACTCACCATCAACTAAGCAGCACTTGCTAGGCAAGGGTCATGGGTTCCAAAACCCAGTGAAGGGAGAGAGGTTGGGGATAGGTATTAATACCTGGTGGTATGGGTTCCCTGGTGAGGGCCTTACATGCTAATTGCACTTCCTCCTTTTTCCACTGTGGAATTTCAGAGCTAATTTTGATTCTATTAGGAGCTTAGTTACAGGCTGCTGAGCTGAATTCACTTTGGGCCAATGGTGCACCAGCACTGAGGCTCCCCTACTACAAGCTGAAATCACAAAAGAGCTAAATTTACTAAGAGCTGAAATCACTGAGTGTTGTGTTACGTAGTGGGGGAGCCTGAAGATATATGGTGGAGCAGTTTGCAAGATGGCGAGCAGAGCAGTTTGTGGGACGGCTGGCAGAGCGGCTGGTGGAGCAGAGCAGTTTGTCGGATGCCTGGAGCAGCTCATGGTGGAGCGGAGCCGCATGGAGAGGTGGGACAATCAGCTTTGGACCATGTAAGGTGCCCCTTATCTCCACCCAGGTTGGGAGGTAAAACTCTGCAGATAAACTTTCGAACTCTGGGGCTGCCCTGACCAGGGACAGAGACTTTTGGGTCGTTGGACTTTTGGGACTTCGGGTGATTTTGGGTTGCTGGACTCAAGAACCAAAGGGAAAGGACACGCCCCAATTTGCTTGGGGTGGGTTTTTTGCTCATGGGTTGTGTTATGAATCCTGTTGGTGGTGTTTCCCCAACATAATGCCACATTGTTTCTCTCTGTTATTAAAAGGCTTTTTGCTACACTCAGACTCTGTGCTTGTGAGAGGGGAAGTATTGCCTCTTGGAGGCGCCCAGCGGGGGTGGTATATATTTGTCCCAGGTCACTGGGTGGGGGCTCGAGCCGGTTTTGCATTGTGTTATTGGAATGGAACCCCTAGATACTGAACCCGGCCCCTGTTGCTGCCAACTCTGATGGGCAGAAGGGTTACATTTATGATTTTAAAAGATTCTTCTGTTCTACTGAAACTTTGTGGTATGAAGCACTGTGGTATGAACCTTTGTATTATGGATGTGAAATAACTCTTCCACTCCTCTATGAATTTTACTTAAACTTTGTAGTATTAACTGGTGTGGTAAAAAAAAATTTCTTAAACTTTGTGGTATGAACCAGTGTGGGATGAGCCATTGCATTATGGCTGTGATAAATGTTTTCATAATATAGATCAAACTAAACAATAATTTAAAGATTAACTTTTGATTTTTCTTTGTAAAACACTTCATTCTATAACTCAGGCTTCCAGCTTCTTGTAACTTCCCATAAACGGCACTTCCTCAGTTCTCCAGATCCTTTTTCAGCTAGAACTCCATAAGCTCCAATGCTTCTTCCCACATCTTTTCAAATTCTCTTGCCATTTTCTTATTGTCTAGTTTATGTTCTCATTTCCTGCAGTCTCTCAACACTCCATCCAGAGGCGCCGAGTTCCCGAGTTCCCAGGGGGTGCTCAACCCTTGCTCTACCCAGGGCCCTGCCCCCACTCCACCCCTTCCCCAAGCCTCCACCACCACTCAACCTGTTCCAGCCCCAATTCTGCCCCTGCCCTGCCCCTACCCCGCCCCTTGCTACCCTGTTACACCTCTAACCCCCTCTTCCTGCCAACTCCTCCTCCATCCCCCTCCCTCCAGCACCTCCTGTACACCACTGAACAACTGATCGGCAGGTGGGAGGTGCTGGGAGGGAGAGGGAGGAGCTGATCTGTGGGCTGCCGGTGGGTGCTGCGCACCCCCAATTTTTTCCCATGGGTGCTCCAGCCCCAGAGCACCCACGGAGTCGGCGCTTATGACTCTGTCAATTTTACCTTGAATAATTTCCATGCACTGAGACTTGGCATTGTCTGTCTTGTATTGCATGATGTGAATTTGAATAACACCCTCACACTTGCTGACTGAATAAGTTTCAAGTTCTTTTTTGAGGCCCTTTAAACTCCCCGATATTTTTCAATCGGTTAGACGTGCTGTTTCACTTTCAAAATAGAGTTTTAAATGATCCAATATCATCTTTTCTCCCCACCTCAGTTTCTCAAGTGCCTCACTCTTCAGTTTGGTTAAGACTTTGGTGTCTAGTTTCTCTGGTGGCTGATTCTGAATGCAAATATCTTTTTCAGATACACAGAGATGCATGTCCTTGAGGAAATCCCATTCCCACTCTGCATTCCTCATAGAAATCACAGCCCAGTTCCTGCCGAAAGTTCTCTGCCACTTTCATGAGCGTCATGAAGGCTTCTCGTGTACATCGGCCACTACTCACTGCAAACTGCAGCCAAACATGGCGTTGAGGAGGATGGATTTCCCAGTGCTCTGCACTCCCAGCACTGTTAGAACCAGCGTTCTGGACCTTCCCCCCAGCTTGGCTTCGAGCTCAGTCAGAAAATCTGTCACCCACTGCAGTGGGATGTTGGCTATCTCTCCGCTGATCAGTTCCATGGGAAACCTTCCAGCATCAGGTCAGCTGCTATGTCTAGGAGATGAATTAATTTCCTTTCACTTGTCAGTATTCTGACTTCTTTAACCATTGATCATTCAGCCTTGCAAAGCTGCCCGAACTCACAAATAATAAATAAATGCTCAATCCATAGGGAATCAGAAGAGATTAACATATCTAGTTCTGCTAGCGAATGTGGGTTATTTTCTAAATATTCACAATTGTCTTTATACTCACGTCTGCTTTCAGACAGATTCTCTCTGGCAGTAGAATCCAGACTAAATTTAATCCATCTGAGGATGGAGTGCTTTTGCAGTGGAAGTAATAGTCCTATTCCATTAATGAATTTAGTCATTCCCCCCACGAAGGAGCATTTATTCTACTGTGCGTGGAACTCCAGCGATTTATCTTTCCGCTGACATTGATAGACTTCTGACGGGTTGTGCTCTTGCACCTTCGTTCGACACAGCTCTTTCTCCATTTTCCTACATTTTTCCAGAGATCCCCTAGGACTCTCACTTCTCTTGGTTATACTTTGCAACAGCTTTTATATCTCTAGTGACCCCTTTTGCGCATTTTCTCACTCTCTAGCATTCTTCACCGTCCTCATCTACCCAGATTCCCAGGTCACACACTGTCACAGCCATGTTCTCCATATTCACTGTCTTGGGAGATGAGTTCATTATACGTCCTATGATGGATAGCATAATTTTCACAAAATCTGATTTATTTTTGTTATTGTCTTTCACCAACGCTTATGATAGTTCCAGTTTCAGTGCTGAAGCTAACTTCTTCAAAAATCCCAGTGTTTCCTTGTCTTTTTGAGCCTAGTGCTTGACGATGAAGCAGTGTTTAGTAGCTGATCCCCACAGAGATGACAGCAGTGCATATTCTCTTTCACTGATGCTATCAGTTAAGAAGAACACTGCTGAGGAGACCTCTGTGAAAAACAAAACTGCAGCTGGTGTGACTTGATGCATCCATGATGATTTGTTACTATGATGAGCAAGCAGAAAAGATCTGAATCCTTGTTCCAACCAGGGAAATACCAGGAAATATTGATCAGCCCATCTGCGATTTCCCGAGGGAAGTTCCCAGACTCCATGTCCCGATGGATAAAGAAATCGTGGTGCTGCTGGGAGGGGCTGAGAACCTCATTGAGGAGTTTGGACTTGGAGAAGCTGCAGCTCCCCATCCACACAAAGGAAACGGTTGGCATTGACGTGAGCACCAGGCTGTCCTCTCTGAACTCTCTGCTCTGTGCCAGGGAGCGCGGCCTCCACTTCCTCACAATGTCCCTCATGCCCCACAGCATTAGGGTGCCCTTGGGGGTGTCGAGGGCAGGCAGCAGCAGAGGGAGGGCAAACTGACAGATGGATATTTTGGACAGGATCTCCTGCTGTAGGAAACAGTCTGAGGCAAGCAGAACGGCACAGAGAAAGTTGAGAGGGTGCAGAGAATCACGGTTGTCGGTGTCACTTAGAGCAGTGCTACTCAAAGTGCCGGTTCGCGAGCCATCGGCTGCCGGTCTGCGTGCACATTGGGGAAAAAAAAAATTGCCAGTCCCCCACATCAGATAGTTTGAGAAGCACTGACTTAGAGGACATCTGGATGACAATACAATTTCTCTCTCATTCTCACTGCTTCCTGCATAATCAAGATCCACGTTCATAAGGCTTGTGTTTCTGGCAGCCCATTGTTGAGCATTACTATGTAGGGCATAAATGTCGAGCAAAAACTGATCTGACATACACAATCACTTGTTAATCTGTCTTATCTTCTAGTAACTCTATCTCCACAAATGTAAAATAATAGTTTAGCACAAATACATAGCTTTTACAGCTAACATAAACAAGTGTATCCCCCCCCCCGCCCTTAGCAAGAAGGGTGTGCCCCAAGAGAAGAGACACCCCTTCAGGGCCCAATTCAGAGTCCTGTACTGTACACTTGCCAGCAGCAGGAGGGAAGGGGAGTGGGCTGCGACATCCTCATCACCCTGGCAATCCTTCTCCTTCAATCAGTGGGAGAAGGAGAGACAACGGCAGTCCCTAGCAGACATTCAGAGGGCAGAAGACAGCAACACTGCAAGCATACTCTGACCTTTGCAGAGCCCCGAGGGAGGCTGTGACTTGTCTGGATTTTCAACACATGGCAGAGACCAGACAGGGAACAAAGGGGAGAGACGTCTCCCAGCAGCCAGCCAGGACAGCACTTCCAAGCCCTGCAACTGGCCTGTCCATAACCTCAGCCTGCAGAAAGGCCTCAGATGGGGACAATTCACTCCTCCTGGCATCAGCCTGCCAGTAACAGGAGGAGACAGCCTGGTTCTCTGGCTACCACCTTCAACCTGCCTGCCCTGCAGCAACCCACACTGGATCTGGGATTTTGGATCCAGAGTCCGGTGCTGCTTACAGGCTTACAGAGCCTGCTACACAGGCTCCAAGCTTTAAAGACTGTCAGCACCATTCCTGAAGGGTGTTGGCAGTTAGTCCCTCTCCAGCAATCCCCTGGGAGGCCCAGTTTCTCTGCACCAATCTCCTGACTGCTCAGCCAGAAAAGGACCCTGAGTGAGTACGTGTATTGTAGGTAGGTAGGCAGGCAGCGTTTAATCTTGCACCATTAGGGCACAGGGCAACTGTGACAGCACTTTCACCTACCTGGATCATGAAGATCTGCACTGTCATTTCCCAATATAAAGAAGTGTGTTTCTTACAGCATCTCCTTTCAGGCCTGCAACACATGTCCATGTGCACCATCGGGGCACCTGAGATGTGGGGGATGGACAGAACTGAGGGAGGAGACACTACTGGGTAGGAACACTGGGGGAGAAGTGTTCACATGACCTAGTATGCCTGCTGGCATAACCTTGAGTAATTAAAAAGCATTCTTTTTACTGATCATGTATTTCTCTTCAATCAAATCCTTACACACAGTTTATAGTTACTGGTTTTAATTTGTTCGATTGTGTGACCTTGAATGAACTGTGAGTTCAAGTGTGGTAGCCACTGCTGCAGTGTGTTTAGCCCCTTGTCTCACTGGAGGCACTGCCAAGTAGCTTTGTTAATTAGCACACCAGGAGGAGGGGTCAGGCACCTATCAGAAGCACTGTGAAATGAACCGAGGCAACAGAAATTTGGGGACTGTCCAAAGACTGTGTGGTACCCCCCTCCTGTGCGCACATCATACAGGTACTACACCAGCACCAAAATGAGGATTGCATAACTGTCTGTCTACTTTGGGGCACCTGGCACTGGCCACTGTCGGCAGACAGGACACTGGGCTGGATGGACCATTCGTCTGACCCAGTATGGCCGTTCTTATGTGGCAGGGGGCCATTTTTTCCTCTGCTACCAGCGTGGGCTCTTTCATTTGACATGACCTGTATACCTGGCATATGTGATGAGCCTTGAGAGCTTCCTCAATGCCGTGTTCATCTGAGGCAGGTATAAAACAACTCTGGCCCTTCTCCTAGATATTTCAGTCCCTAAATGACCGTCATGTGTCCTTTCTAATAAACTTTTTTCTCTTTTGACCTTAGCTGTTAAGGCAAAGTTCTGGGTCCTATGTTTTTTGTTTTTCATTGGGGGAGAAGTTGATGATGTCAGGTATTTCTTTGATGCAATCTTGTTTATTTACAAGAATGTATGAAGGCCTGTTTCCTTGAACACAGCAGTAATCAAAGAGGAGACAGTTTCTTATTTGCTCACAGCTCCAAGCCCCTTTCAGCCAGCACTCTGCCCAACTTTTCTCTCTCTAGGCTTGTCTCAGGGCAGCACTCTCATGTTTGTTCAGGCTGTGTCTGGCTTTCTGAATTGTCCTCACTTGTGCCTCTGTTTTCAGTGGTGACATGTGCCTGTGTTTGAGGTGGAGGCTTCTATTATTTCATACGGGAGCTTCAGTGTTTCTTACAGCTTACAACGAAGGGCAGTAGTAACCCCACCAGCTTCAACTAAATTTTGCCCAACTTTCAACAATATTTTCCTGTAACATTTTAGGGATTAGCATCCTAGTGTCTTCAAACAAAATCCCATGTGAGTGTTAAAGGCTGGGAATATGCAGTACTAGCCACCATGTGCTGTATGAACTGTAGGTAGGTGACGGCCAGTGGCGTTCTGTTACTTTCTTTGTTGGACCTGTCCTGGAGTAGGTGACTTCTGGGTACTGATCTGGCTCTGTCAATCTGTTTCTTCACTTCAGCAGGTGGGGATTGTAGTTGTAAGAATGCTTGATAGAGATCCTGTAGGTGTTTGTCCCTATCTGAGGGATTGGAGCAAATGTGGATTGCATCTTTGGGCTTGGCTGTAGACAATGGATCGTGTGATGTGTACTCAGTGATGAGCTGCCAAAATCTTAACAACGGGTTCCCTCCTCACCCCACGAGGGGGTCGTTGCCCACCCCCGCCCCCCGGGACTCCTGCCCCATCCAAGCCCCCTGCGTTCCTTGACGCCCCCCCACAGGACCCCTGCCCCATCCACCCCCCCCGTCCCCTGACTGCCCCCAGAACCGGGCAGGAGGGTCTCTTGGGCCACCATAGTGGGTGCCCACCCCACTCCTGAGAACCAGAGGCACCTGCTGGGGGGCAAGGTGGGGAGTCCCGGCGGTGCTTACCTGGGGCAGCTCCCAGGAAGCATCTGGCAGGTCCCTCTGGCTCCTAGGGGTTGGGTAGCGTGGCTAGGGGGAGAGCAGGGGGTGTGTCGCTCCCCCCACTGATCACATCAAAAGTGGCACCTTAGGTGCCGACTCCCTGGGTGCTCTGGGACTGGAGCACCCAAGGGGAAAATTGGTGGGTGCAGAGCACCCACTGGCAGCTCCCCGCCCCGCACCCGGCCCCAGCTCACCTCACCTCCACTCCACCTCCATCTCTGAACATGCCGCCCCCCTGGCTTCTCCGCCTCCACCCCCAGGCTTCCCACGAATCAGCTGTTGGCGTGCAAAGCCGGGGCAGGCTGAGAAGCAGGCAGCGGCTTCCTGCTCAGACCCAGGGAGGCGGAGGTGAGCTTGGGCCGGGGGGGAGCGAGGAGGGCCGCTCGCGCCGCAGCAGGTAACCCGGGGGGGGGGGCGTAGGGGAACCGCTCCCCGCCCCAGTTCACCTCTGCCACCCTTGGCCTGAGCGGGAAGCCACCGCCTGCTTCTCAGCCCTCCCCGGCTTCCCGCGTGAACAGCTGATTTGCGGGAACCCGGGTCGGGGGTGGAGAAGCAGAGCAGCGCGTTCAGGGGCGGAGGCGGAGCGGAGATGATCTGGGTCTGGGCCGAGGGTGGGGAGCTGCCGGTGGGTGCTCCAGCCCCGGAGCACCCAGGGAGTCGGTGCCTAAGGCGCCACTTTTGATGTGATCAGTGGGGGAGCGGCTGCTCCCCCCCAGCTATGCTACCCTGCCCCTAAGAGCCAGAGAGACCTGCCAGATGCTTCCTGGGAGCTGCCCCAGGTAAGCACCTCCAGGACTCCCCACCTCGCCCCCCTGCAGGTGCCTCTGGCTCTTAGATGTGGGGTGGGCACCCACTATGATGGCCTATGAGACCCTCCTGCCCGGTTCTGGGGGCAGTCAGGGGACAGGGGAGGGGGGTGGATAGGGCAGGGGTCCTGGGGGGGGGCATCAAGGAACACGGAGGCGTTGGATGGGGCAGGAGTCCCGGGGGGTGGGGGTGGGCAACAACCCCCTCGTGGGGTGAGGAGGGAACTCATTGTTAAGATTTTGGCATCTCATCACTGCTTACAACAACCAGTCACCCAACTCCACCCAGACAGGGAACAAAGTCTTTCCATCAAACAGAACTCAAACCACCAGCTGTATAACACAGACCTTTTCTGCCAGGCATCTGTGCTGCATTACAGCCTTCCACTCTCCCTTTGCCACTGGGGGGCCAGGCCAAAGCTGACCTTAATCCTCTCCCCTGCACCAGGCGAAGCGAGCACCCACAACTTTCCTCCCCCTGCTAATGTCTCCTCATGTTAGGAGGGAAGAGAGAGATTATATGTTGCCCTCCTTCCTGAAGTCTCAGCCTGTTTGGCTGAGAGAGAAGGGAGCCTGGCCCCACCCTACACTACAAAGCTCTGGATCCTGGGCCCTTAAAGAAACAGAAGTCTGGGTTTTGTCCCAGACACTGTCATGCCAGAACCACTTCCTCTCTCCCAGCATCTGCTCTGTGACACTCTCCAGTCTCAGATTTTGTTATTTGAAGGCACAGGAATCTTTATGACTTCAGACAGTACAAACAACTGAAAATGCAGAGCAGAGAGGGAGACTGAGGGGTCTGTGTGAGACAAGGCTAAAACTAAAATATCTGCCCAGCTACCTCCGTGCAACCTCTGAGCAGTTTGGAATCAGGGAGCTTTATGTCTATTTTTAAACTCTCAACCTGGCCTCTGTCCTGATCATCCTCTGCAAAAGCCCCTGAATCCCCTCACAATCTTCCAGACACTTTATTATTCTATTCTGAATGGTCTCTTCTCCCAGTATAGCAGGTGCACATGGGGCACAACCTGTCAGTGGGTGGGATTTTTCAAAAGCACCTAAACCATTTATGAGCATAAATTCCATTCACCTTTAAATGAAATCTATGCTTCTAGGTCAATTTGGGCTTCTCCACAGAAGGAAGTTGCTCCAATTAGTATCTTGATAACACGCAAATGAGATCAGGCAAAAATCATAGGACAGTAAATAGCCAAATCATAGGTATTTGTCAGGGCAGTGAAGCTTGGCTGTCACAGCTCCCTTAAAGCAATGTTAAAACAAAGTTTTAAAAAACCAGGAATTACTGTAATATTCTCACATGTCTTTATAGACACTTTCATCTGGAAGGATCCTTAGGGATATTACAGACTGAGCTGGGCCAAACCATGCCATGCATGCAGAGGGCAGGAGACCCTGGGAAATATCAGCCAAAATGTCAGTTTGTGACATTTGACCTGGGATCCTAGATCTCTCATAGGGTGACCAGATGTCCCGATTTTTTAGGGACAGTCCTGATTTTTGGGTCTTTTTCTTATATAGGCTCCTATTACCCCCCCACCCCGTCCCGATTTTTCACACTTGCTGTCTGGTCACCCTAATCTCTCATCAGCACTAACTGCCCTCCCTGGTTTCTAACCACAGCACCCCCCATGCAGAAGGTAGCAGGCAATCATAGGGGGAATAGCCATACTGCCATGTGTGAGGGGGTGTGTGGGGCAGAGAGCAGGTCAGAGGGAAAGACCATTCCCAGGGATGGGGTGAGTTTTCCTTGGAGCCTCACGGTCTGTTGGGTTTGTGGTGATTCCCTTTGAATCCTCGGGGTCTGTTGGGTTTGCTGGCTGCATCCCTCCCTTCCCCATTACGGTATGCTGCAAACCTCCCTCATTTTTGTTTCTGAAGTGCTTTTTCCCTCCCATGTGTTTCCCTAGGGAGGGTGAGCATCAGGGCCAGGCTGTTTCACGTCAGATTAGCCACAAAAGCACAGGTTATTAATGCTTTAAGTAGCAGAAGTGGATGGTTGGTATTTTGGGGGCTCTTAGGAGGCAACACTCATCTGGGAGACGTTTGCAGGTCACTGGACCAGCAAAATGCAGTAGTGAGGACAGAGCTGGGATTTTAGTCATTTGCTCCTGAAGACAAAGATGCAGAAACTCCACATATGGATCTTTCCACATCTTTAATTGTGCCATAAATTGTTATGTGACATGAAATGTAAAAAAAAAAAAAAATCTTTCTTTATCTGTTTGGAAGATGCAAACTGAGTATCATATTAATAGAGAAACAACATTCCATATTTAGAAGATATGGGATATTTTCAAATGCAACATTTAATGAAAATTATCTTCTGTAACATTCCACTCACAACAGAGTTTCTCAGCCTGTTTTTTATTTCGATCTAAAGGCTTCCTTTAGGCTCTCCAGTGCCTGCTCTTTGGTTATTTTACCCCAGTCCTCAGGGAGATTGGCAGGGAGAGCATCAAACTCCTCAGCAAACTGGTGCTTGAATTCCTTGAAAACAAACTTCCAGTCATGGGAAGCCGTGATGCTGGAATCTGGCTGGATGCGCCAGTCTAGAAAAAAATTGTGATAATCTTTAAAAGGATGAAACTCCCCTTTTGTCTCTGTACATCTGAATGTGTTATTGGAATCCACAGAAGAGGAGCATATATCAGAGACAAGTCTCCTTGTTTCATTCCACTGGTATTTCCCTAATCCTTCAGGTCGATGCACTGATGCAGAATGCTCCTTATGTCCATGGGCTTCTACTTCACAAGGAACTTTACAGAATGGGCACTGCTTCCCACAGCCAAACACTCGCCTGAAGATCTCATCCTCGGGCTTCACTGAAAGTTTTGAGAGTTTTGACTCAATGTCCAGATTTTCAAAAGTGGATAAAACTTGTTTTTCCAGATCAGGAATAAACTGTTCTATAAAAGCTGAAAATTGGTCTGCACTTGCTGTGTTCTTAAACAGTATCACCTCGAAACTGTCCCTGAGAATGACTAGATCCTGCTGCAGCTTTTCACACAAGTTGTCTAAAAAGGCAGAGACTGTCTCTGTCTTCTCACCTTTGAAGTTTTTCAGAACATCGCTGAGTTTCTTGGTTACTGAGAATAAAATCCTTTTCTCCAAATCTCCCAAACTTGCCTTCTCTCTGTAGTGTGTTAACAAGTGTCTCTGTATCCAGGTTTTGACAAAATCCACATAATTCCTTGTGTATTTCACATAACTGTTAAAGTCATTTTCTTCCAACAGCTTCTCCAGAACAAAGAATTGGAAAAAGCTCTGGGTGCTGTACTCAGTACAGTCTTCACTGCTGCGAAAATCATCCACTATTTCTGTCCCAAGTCTCTTGTTCACATAGGCCACCAGAGCAGGTCTGAGACACTGATCACAGAAATTCCAGGCCCTGTCCTGACACTCATCCTTCTCTCAGTACAGAGCTTTGAATGTGGAGAGATCCTGAGGGTTCAGTTTCCCCAGACGCTGCAGAGGATCATTTTCTTTAATGAATTCTTCATGCATCGTCTGAAATGCATGAGCTGCATCCCCCAAAATGCGAAGCTTCAAGTCAATTGCAAAGCAGGCGCTGGTGAGAAGGTTTTGAACATTCGCTTGCTGAAGCTGCTCGTCAATCATCCGCAACAACACTCTGCAATGTTTCATCATAATCTGCTTTGCCATTTACCTTTCTTTCAGTGTAACTATTGCACTCATCTAGTATGGATTTAACAAGAGCCTCTGTTTTAAGCCAGCATTCCTGTGTAAAGAAATCTTTCACAGTTGACAGTGGTGGTTTCAGACTTTTTAACAGATTTCGTTGTAAGTATTTCTTTTCCATTTTGAAATGTTCTGCTTTATAAGTAGACAAGCTTTTGACATCCTTTAACCTCTGCATTACTGCACTCCCCCTATTCGCTAGGTCTCTTCGCAGATGAAGTTCCATATCTTTATCTATGTTGCGTCTCTGTAAAGGAAGGACTGATAATTCTGACAATGTTTCTGTCCACATCTTGTCAAATTCCTCCTCTAGTTTTTCATTATTTAGTTTGCAGTTGCTTTCCCTGCAATGGTTCAGAAGCCTGTCAACTTTCTCTTCAATTTTTCTCTTGTACTTGGACACTATAGCATCTGTTTTATGTTAGGCTTTTCTAATTTCAATCACTTCTTGCAACTTACTCAATGAATAACTCTCCAGTTCATTCCTCAGACCATTTGCTCTTCTCCTAAAATCTTCTTTGTACCTTTCCTTCAGGTGCAGATTTGCTGTTCCACATTCAAAATACTCTTTTAAATTACCCAAAATCTTGACTGCTTCATGCCTCAGTTTTTCCTGTGTCTCAGTCTTTAGTTTGGTTAAAACATTGGTGTCTGGTTTATCTGGTGGCTGATTTTGGATGAAAGTTTCTTTTTCAGTTACCCAAAGATGCATCTCCTTGCAGAAATCCCATTCCCACTCTGCATACTTCACAGACAGCTGGTTAAAGACTTCAGCGATGAGGCTGTTTTTAAAGCTGAAGATCAAGTTCTCATGTTTTACAGCATTCCACAGACTCCTCACCCATTCAATAAACTGTGGATATCTGAAAATTTAATCTCCAGGCCTTTCTTTTCCATCTTTGCTGCAGCTTTGGTCATTTCATCCAGCTGCTCCAAGACGTGATCCCTGTCCCTCATGTTTTGTTCACGCGCCGACATATCACAGACGTTCTGATGCACAAATTGGCAGTTGGGTTTCTGCCCAATTTCCTCCATTCTGAGAAAGGCATGGACCACAATTTGCAGAACATCCTTCATTTCAGTGGTGCTCTCCATGGCCATGTTAACAATAGCTATGTCACTCAGTCCAATCACCAGTGTGGCCAGCTCATTGTCATGTTGATAACTGTCCTCCAGCTTGGCCAGTTCAGGGGCTTCCAGGCCTTCTGTGTCTATCACCAGGATGAAATCACAGCCCAGCTCCTGCTGAAAGTTCTCTGCCACTTTAATGAGTGACATGAAGGCTCCTCGTGTACATCGGTCACTGCTCACTGCCAACTGCAGGCCGAACATGATGTTGAGGAGGGTGGATTTCCCAGTACCCTGCACTCCCAGCACCGTTAGAACTAGCATTCTGGACCTTCCCCCCAGCTTGGCATGGAGCTGAGTCAGAACATCTGTTACCCACTGCAGTGGGATGTTGGAGGCATCTCCATCAATCAGCTCCATGGGAAACCCTTCCAGCATCAGGTCAGCTGCTATGCCTGGGAGACAGGTGAATTTCCCTTGGTTTTCTGCCATTTTACCTTCTTTAACCATTGAGCATTCAGCTTCACAAAACTGCCCCAACTCGCGCATGAAATGCTCCACTCCTAAGGAACTGGCAGAGATTAATTTATCTAGTTCTGCAAACTTTTGGGGCTCATCTTTTGAATTTCTGAATTTTTCTTTATATTGATCCCGTGGTTTCGAAAGTTTCTCCCTAGTAATGTTATCCAAGTGAAACTTCATCCATTTCAGGAAGTAATGTTTCTCCCTGTGAGGTCGGTGTTTTATTCCAGTAATGAATGTAGTCAAATCCTCAGTAAGGTCGTGTTCATTCTGCTGAGCACGTAAATCCATTACTTTCTTTTTCAGCTGAGATTTATATTTCTCAAGTGGAGTGTCTCCTTGCTTTCTGATTCGGCACAGCTCTTTTTCCACTTCAGCCAGGTTTCTCCATGGCTCCCCTTAGAGTCTCAGCTTTTCCCTCTTGTACTTTGCCACATCTTTGATTTGTGCAGTGATTTCCTTTGCATATGTGCTTGCGGTCTGACATTCCTTGCTATCCTCATCTACCTGGATGCCTAATTGACGTGCTGTCTCAGCCATGGCTTCTATGTTCATTCTTTTGGGAGAAGAGATCGTTATGGCCGCTATTGCAGACTGTAGAGCTTTCACAAATTGTGCTTTATTTGTGGCACTTCCTTTGTGCAGCACATGTGACTTGTTCAGTTTCAGCATCGAGGCTAACTTTTTCAGGAATTCCAGCGTTTCCTTGGCTTTCCCAGCCTGATTATTGAAGATGAAGTAGTATTTAGTGGCTGATTCCTGCAGAGATGATAACAGAGTGTATTGTTTCTCACTGATGCTCTCAGTAACAATGAACACCGCTGAGGAGACCACTGTTAAAAAGTGAAACTGCAACTGGTGCGACTCCATGTCTCCACGCAGATTTGTTACTGTGACTTGGAGAAGCTGCAGCTCCCCATCTGCACAAAGGAAATGGTTGGCAGTGACATGAGCACCAGGCTCTCCTCCCTGAACCCTCTGTTCTCTGCCAGGGAGTGCGGCCTCCGCTTCCTCACAATGTCCCTCATGGCCCACAGCAATAGGGTGCACTTGGGGGTGTCGAGGGCAGGTAGCAGCAGAGGGAGGGCCAACTGGCACAGGGACATTTTGGACAGAATCTCCTGCTGTAGGAAACTCTCTGAGCAAAGCAGAACAGCACAGAGAACATCGAGGGGGTGCAGAGAAACTCTGGTGTTTGTGTCACTATCACAAAAAATAGCATCATGAATTTCCAGCTCCTCTTTTTCCACACTTATTTTTTCATTATCAAGTGTCCTGTGCTCCAGGCTTATGCTTCTCACCATCCCATTCAGAGCCATGAGCTTCCTCAGGAAATGCCAAGGTAAATCTCCTGTTGTCTGAGGAGTCCAGTTCTTTAGATTTTCTGGGGTGATTTCCAGGATGTCTCTCAGCTTTAGTTTTCTGCTTATGTATTTCTCCATTTCTAACTCTGACTCGATGTACTGAAGGGCTTTTGGTCTCTCTGGAGAAAGGTGATACAATATGAACACTTTGTTAAACTGAAGAAGTTGCCAAATATGAATGTTATTTTGATATTTGAGCTATAGTGGAAAGGGAATTGTAATTACTCAGCAAAAATCATAGATGCCTCAGTGCTGAATTTCCCTTGCTAGTGACAGTCACTTAGAGGGGTGTGTGCAGCAGCAGTGCCCAAGCCCCATTCATCTTGAGCAATGGTGACACATTTGAGCCAGCTGTCACACTCTCTGTCATCCTAACTGAAATGTAATTTAGAGTTGGGTGACACTTTTCATACAAGTTGTTTATTCAAGAAAAAAATGCCATTTTGGTTGATCTGAAACTATTTTCAAATTTGACGTGAGTAGTTTTAGCCACTCACAAAATGGCCAGAGGAGAAGAAGGAGGTGTGGTGCTGTCATTCCACAACACCACCTCCTGGCATAGCCTTTAGGGTGTGGGAAAGCCAGGATGCTGTGGAACCTGCCCAAAATGGACTTGTTCGATTACCTGAAAATTCCAAAAAAAAAAATCAGATTTGGTTCAACCAAAACCAAATTTTATTTTTAATGTTTTTTGGAACTGCCACTGAACCAGCTCTGTTCATAGGCAGTCCTGCAGGCAAAGAGCAAATTCTTCCTTCTCCCCAAGTCCCCTCTTTACTGCTTCATCTGTTGGTTTCCTTGCCCCCACCTCTCCTCTCATCACATCACATTGGGACAGGAAGTGAAGATGAATAGGTACTCACAGTGATGCTTCCTGGCCCAGAGTAGCAGTACATTCTACCCATAAGACAGGACCACAAATGTTACAAAGGCTGAATGATGACCAGAGATTGTGGCAACCACCATAGAACTTAGATGGCCAAGCATGTGTTCATACAATCATAGGGTTAGAAGGGAACACCAGGGTCATCTAGTCTAATCCCCTGCCAAGATACGGGATTTGTTGTGTCTAAACTATCGAAGACAGATGGCAATCCAAACCTGTTTTTGAAAACCCCGGTTTACCAATTTATCAAGACCCCTCTGAATTTTAGTTCTATCCTCATACGTGTTGGCAAACCCCCTTCCCAGCTTTGTGTCATCTGCAAATTTGATCAGTATGCTCTCTATTCCTCCATTCAGGTCATTAATAAGGATATTAAATGACACCAGACCCAGAACAGATTCCTGTGGAACCCCACTTAAGACTTCCCTGCAATCTGACATCGTTCATGGTTATTTAACCGATTATCCACTTAATGGTAGTTAACGCCAATCCCACATTTCCCCAGCTTACTTATCAGCATGTCATGTTGGACTGTGTCAAAAGCCTGGCTGAAGTCTAGGTATATTATGTTCACTGCATTCCCCCATCCGCCAAACCAGCTACCCTGTCAAAGAAGGAAATCAAGCTGGATTGGCATGATTTGTTCTCGGTAAATCCATGCTGGCTGCTAGTGATCACCTCTTCATCCTCCAGGTATTTGCATATTGAATGTTTCATACATTGTTCTGTAGCTTCCCAGGTATTGAAGTCAGGCTGACTGGTCTATGGTTTCCCGGCTCCTTCTTTCCCCCCTTTTAAAGATGAGCACTGCATAAGCCCTTCTCCATTCTTCCAGGACCTCTCCTGTTAACCATGAGTTTGCAAATATTATTGCCACTGGCTCCAAGGTTTCTTCAGCTAATTCCTTCAGTACCCTCAGGTGAAGAGCATCAGGCCCAGCTGATTTAATTCATACAAATTGGTCAGAAGATCTCTGATGTGTTCTTTATTTATCCTGACCTGCATCCCTTCCCCTTTATTGTCTACTCCAGTCACGTCATTTTTTTGAGAAGACTGAAACAAAGTAGACATTGAGTGACTCTGCCTTCTTATAATCTTCCATTACCACCTCACCTTCTGCACTGAGCAGCAGACCTACACCATCCTCCTTGATCTTTCTTGTCTGCCATATTTGAAGAACCCCTTCTTGTTCTCTCTAACATTCCTTGCCAGCTGTAACTCATTCTTTACCTTGGCTTTCTTGATTTTGTCCCTACAAACTCATGCTATTTCCATGTAAAGTTCCTTGTTGACATGCCCATCCTTCCATTTCCTGTATGTATCCCTTTTAAGGTTTAGATAGCTAAAAATCTCCTTGTGCAGCCACATTGGCCTCCTGGGCTCTTCTTATCTTTCCTTTGCATCGGAATAGCTTGATGTTGAACCTCTAGTATTACATCTTTTAGGAACTACCAGCCCCCTTCTACTCCTTTTCCTCCTAATTGGTCTTCCCATGGGACATTGCCTACTATTTCTCTGAGTTGGTTGAAATCTGCCTTTCTGAAGTCCAGTGTCCTTGTTTTGCTGTTCTCATGTCCTCCTTTCCATCGGATCTTGAATTCTATCAGATCATGATCACTTCCTCCCAAGTTCCCCACCCCTTCACAACTAATTCATCCCTGTTGGTCAAAACCAGATCCAAAATGGATGACCCCATAGTTGTTTCCTCAACTCTCTGAATCAGAAAGTTTCCCCCTATAATTTGCATGCCATATTATGTTTTTCTGTAATATTCTTCTAACAGATGTCAGGGAAGTTAAAATCCCCCATTAATACTAGCTCATGTGTGTTAGCTAATAGAATTACTCATCCACTTCCTCTTCCTGATTTGGTGGTCTATAATAGACTCCCACCATAACTTCGCTTCAGGGTTGCAGGAGGGAAAAGTATGGAGGAGGCACTAGTAGGTCAGTCTGTGGGCATATGGCTAGAATGCTAGACTGCAATTTCTACAGCTCTGTAAATAGCTGCTTTAACAAAAGCCCAGTTTATTTTAATAAGATTGGAGGCCTCTTGTATTATTAGCTAGCACGTGGTACATGAAACATGATGGCATCAGTCTGTCTAGTGAGAGTTGCAGCAAGAAAGAGAGTGAGGTTAAAAGGAAAACAAAGCAGCACCTACAAACAGATAAACCAGGCAGCATGGAGGGACTCAGGTCTCCGGGAAAGCTGGATTTCCAGACAAAAAACTTTACCAAGCATGGAGGAAAGAATTGTACTCATACACAGAGCTGACTTTGGGGGATAAAGATAAGACAATGAAGTTAAAGCTTTTCTACTTTCTCATTGTCGATAGGAGGGGAAGGAATGAGAAGCGACTGAGACATCATTGCCAGGAATATTGCCAAAAACTCTGGTACAGCTGATAAATGTTTCATGACTGCTGTGACCCCAGACAGAATGAGACTGTAGAGAGAGATTGTTTTTATACCTGAAAACAAGAAAAAGAAGAGGGAATAGATACTTACGTTGTAAAGCTGAGAACTCCGGCTTTTACATGTAACTTTGAGCCATAAAAGATTACATTAATCAGAGACAGGATTGTTTGTGGAACACAAGGGAGAGACTCTGAGAGAAATGGATCTAATCCTAGAGAAGTGCCTCCAAATAGCAAGGGCAGCTGAATCCTCCAGAGAAAGGATCAAAACAATCACAGATCATAGAAATGTATGGCTGGAAGGGACCTCAAGAAGGCATCAAATCCAGCCCCCTGTGCTGTAGCAGGACCAAGTAAACCTAGACCATCCTTGACTGGTATTTATCCAACCTGTTTGTTTTTTAAAACTTCCAATGATGGAGATTCCACAACTTCCCTTGGAAGCCTATTCCAGAGCTTCACTACCCTTATTGTTGAAAGTTATTCCTAATATCTAACCTCAATCTGCCTTGCTGCAGTTTAAGCCCATTACTACTTCTCCAGCTTTCAGTGGGACATGAAGAACAACTGATCATCATCTTCTTTATAAGAGCTCTTATCATATTGGAAGACTCTTATGAAGTACTCCCTCAGTCTTCCTTTTTTCAAGACTAAACATGCCGTTTTTTAAAACCTTTTCTCATAGGTCAGGTTTTCTAAACATTTTCTCATTTTTTCCTGCTCTCCTCTGGACGTACTCCAATTTATCCACATCTTTCCTAATGCCTGGAGCCAAAACTGGATACACTACCCCAGCTGAGGCCTCACCAGTTCCAAGTAGGTGGCACAATTACCTCCTGTGTCTTACATATGATATTCCTGTTAATACATCACAGAATATTCATCTTTTTCAAAAGTGCATCACATTGTTGACTCATATTCAATTTGTGTTCCAGGTAGTCCCTATTTTGTAGCTGTGCATTTGTTTTTATTGAATTTCATCTTGTTGATTTGAGACCAATATTCCAATTTGTCACGATCCTTTTGAATTCTAATCGTTTCCACCAAAATGCTTGCAACCCCTCCCAGCTTGGGGTCATCTGCAAATTTTATAATTATACTCTCCACTCCATTATCCAAGTCATTAATGAAAATATTGAATAGTACTGGACCCTGGACTGACTACTGCAGGACCTCAACAGATACAGCCTCCCAGTCTCACAGTAAACCATTGATAACTATTCCGTAAGTACTGTCTTTCAACCAGTTGTTTACCCACCTTATAGTCATTTCTTCTAAACCACATTTCCCTAGTTTGCTTATGAGAACGTCATGTGGTACTGTGTCTAAAGCCTCACTAAAATTGTGATATATCACATCTACTACTTCCCTCTATACACTAGGCCAGTAACCATCAAAGAAGCAAAAAGAAAAGGAGTACTTGTGGCACCTTAGAGACTAACCAATTTATTTGAGCATAAGCTTTCATGAGCTACAGCTCACTTCATCGGATGCATTCCACAAATTGGTTAGTCTCTAAGGTGCCACAAGTACTCCTTTTCTTTTTGCGAATACAGACTAACACGGCTGCTACTCTGAAACCTGTCATATCAAAGAAGGAAATTTGTCTGGTTTGGCAAGATTTGTCTTGACAAATCCATGCTAGTTATTCCTTATAACCCTATAATCCTCATGTGCATACAAATTGATTATTTAATAATATTTTCCAATACCTTTCCAGGTATAGACCAGTCAGCCAAACTTTGATAGTTCACTGGGTCCACTTTGTTCCCCTTTTTAAAGATAGGTATTATTTTTGCCCTTTTACAGTCTTCTGGGACTTCAGCTATCCTCCAAGAATTCTCAAAGATAATTGCTAAAGGTTCTGAGATTACTTCAGCTAGTTCCTTAAGTTTCCTTGGTTGAATTTCATGAGGCCCCACAGACTTGAATATATATAATATTTAAATATTTTTTATCTATTCCTTCCCTGTTTTGGCTTCCATTCTTTCCTCCTCGTTGTTAAGATTAATTGTATTGAGTATCTGGTTACCATTAACCTTTTTAGTGAAATCTGATGCAAAATAGGCATTGAACACCACAGCTTTGTTGATGTCATCTGTTATTAGCTCTCCTTCCCCATTAAGTAGAGGACCTACACTTTCCTTTGTCTTTCTCTTGCTCCTAATATATTTAGAGAACCTCTTCTTATTTCCCTTGCTAGGTGTAACTCATTTTGTGCCTTAACCTTTCCAATTTTGTTTGCACATGCTTGTGCTAATCTTTTGTACTCCCCCTTTTAGCAATCTCTCCATGTTTCCACTTTATGTAGGATTTCTTTTTGATTTTTCAGAACATTAAAGAGCACCTGATGAAATCATATTGGCCTCTGATTATTATTCCTATCTTTCCTTCCCATCTATGTGGATCAGAGAAACATTGCTTTGTGATCAAATGGTTGCAGGTTCTACTGCCATCTAATCTGTCAGAGGTGGTGAATATTCTCTTTTTAATTATGGGGGGTTCTACATTAGATCTTATCTTGACAGATAAAGAGGAATTGATCATAGATCTAAAATTGCAGAGGTGCAGGTCATGATGACTAGACCTGGGCAGGAAATGGACGATCAGAAACTCAGGTTCCAATGACAAAGGTTGAGGATACTGATGCCCTATCAAGGAAAATATTAACTGAAATAAATGGTGAAATGATAAAAGATCCTCTGATATCAAAGCATCTTGGAAAATAACATCCACTATCATGAGAGTGCAGATAGGGTACAGTGCAGGAAGGAAAATCTATAGAAATGGGACTAAGGCCATGTCTATACTACAAAATTATGTCAACCTAACTTACAGAAGCATGCAGCCACTGCAGTTATTAAATTGCTTGTTTGTGCACACTTGGCTCCTTGTGTCTGAGGTGCGTGTCCTTACCAGGAGCACTTGTATCAATTGTTTTGTCAGTGTGGGGGCGTTGTGGGATGTGTCCTGAAAGCCAGTAACAGTTGATGCAAGCAACCCAGTGTCTGCACTGACACTGTGTTGACCTAATTACATTGACTGTGACTCTGCGCCACTTGGGGAGGAAGTGTTACTAAATTGGCACAGAGAGGCACTTCGGTTGACAGGAGCTAGGTCGATGCAAGGCAGCTTATGCTGACCTAACTCTGTAGTGTAGACCAGGCCTAAGTTAAGTAAGACCACTCAGCAGGATGTGCCAGGAGCAGACTTTAAAACCTGCCCACACTTTTGAATGTAATATTATAAGGAAAGTGATGCTCTTCGGAATGGGCACCTTGGATCAAACCCTTATAAAAGGCCCTGTAAGAGCCACCAAATTCCTTCTCAAACTTAGTGGCTTGATATGATTATCATGGGACAAGAAAACAACAACAACCTACAAAAATTTGATAGGAGAGGGATCTTTCATGTAGCAAAGATATAATATGATCCAAAGGCTGGAAGTTAAAGCTAGACAAATTCAGACTAGAAATAAGGTGCACATCTTTAATACATAAGAAAACAAGAACAGCCATGTTGGGTCAGACCAAAGGTCCATCTAGCCCCAATATACTGTCTTCCGACAGTGGCCAATGCCAGGTGCTTCAGAGGGAATGAACAGAACAATGCAATCATTGAGTGATCAGGCTAATTAACCATTGAAACAACATCCCAAGGATTGTGATGGATTTTACATCCCTGGCAATTTTTAAAACAAGTTTGGATGTTTTTCAAAAAGATCTGCTCTAATTCACAACAGCTCTTGCACTTGACATGAATTAATTTAGGGAAGTGCTATGGCTTGTTTTATGGATGAGGTTAGGCCAGATGAACACAATGATCCCTCCTGGCACTGAAAATCTGTGAATCTATGTATATCACTGAAGGAGGTTGCCAGCCATTCAACTGCCATATTTGCAACTCTACTGTTAACTCCATGGCCATTTTGATTTCATATGAATTTTTGAACAAATTCCAATTTATCCCCAGTAAAACTCATACATAGCAACAGCAGATATGAGAAATGTGAGCAAGTCCTGATGATGTACAATAAAATCATTCAGAGGCCAGTGCAAATGCAAGCTCTTGATAAGAAACCTTGATAAGAAAATAGGCCGAGTCAGCCACAATGCAAGGGTGGTAGCAAATCACCAGAACCTGAGGTAGCTCAGCTGTGCTGACTGACAGGTTCAGTGTGAGAGAGCACAGAGCCATGTCTCCATCCATTCCCCTCCCACCAGCTCCCATGGACATAAAGCCCTTTCCTCCCCTGAATGAGTGGGTAGGCCAGGGAAGCCCTTTATTTCCTCTTCTCAGTTTCTCTTCTTGTACCAGTCAGTGCAAATCACCAGCAGCCAGATTTTGCCACCTTCTTCATGTTGAGTAGTTCCTCTCTGCTCACAGTTTCGTTGAAATCTGTGGGACCATGTGAGGAGAAAGGCAAGACCTCCGGTGAGGAAAGGCATCAGAATCTTCCCCAACTCTTCTGATCATCCTACGTCACATCTTTTATCACCCACTTCCTTCATCCCTCCCCTGTGAAGTGTCTGATCTCTGAGTAGCCAGGACCAGTGCTCCTCCGCTTCCTTCTCAGAGATCACATCCACCTCTCCCTACCCTGGCCAAACCTTGTCTTTCCATTTGGGGTGGCAGTTTCCAAAGCTGAGATGCCAACTGTGCTTCTCCTGTGGTTTGCTGGGAGGGATGTCCTGCTCTGCTGAGCCAGTTCTGATGGGACAGCTCTCCAGCTGCAAAGTTGTGTTACTGGGAGGCATGGGGAGCCCCTTCTGGCCTATGTTATGGAAGGACAGGAAGAGCAGGGATATTTGGTGGGACCATGGGAGAGAGGGAATAGTGGGGGAAGTTAAATTCTCTATAAATGCCTCCCTCCATTTGTTTCACCCATCCTGAGTCAGGAGAGATCTCCCTGCTCGGAGCCCCATGGTACAAGAGATCCTTAGTTCCATTATTGGGGATCCCCATCACTTAGGATATTTCTCAAAGCCAGGAGAGGCCTCTACAGCTGAGCTAGGATCTGTGCTCCACCCCCACCTTCTGCTTTAGTTTGTTCTTCTCTCTGCCTCTTACAAGGAGGTCAAGCATATCCAGCCATTGATAGTCACTGTTAATGACACCCCAAGCTCTGCAAGAGGAGCTTGTCCTCTGATGGAAGCCAGGGTCTTTGTAAAAGGAGGAGAGGCCTTGGCAGCAGAGCAGTGATCTATATTCTGCTACCATCTTTAGTTGCAGCTTTCTCCTTCTCTGTGCCCCATCTATCATACTCCCCCACAAAAAGAGTAGATCATATACCTGCACATGTCTCTGGAAAGCTTATGTGAATGTTGCTGATGTCACAATTAAAGTTTGGGTTACAATTGCAGGCAGTGGACAGTACCTTATGGAGATGCAAGGTCAGTCAACGAAAGTGTGTTAAGGTTTGATAAAGAAGCTTCCCATAACTTACTTCCTTGCTCTCAAGCATTTTTGTGGGTGGGTTTCAGATTTATTCAATAACTGGCTTTTTGTTTTTATTGTAATGGAATTTCTATACAATGCCTGTGGTTGAGTAGACCCCTGTCAGCCAAAGGATCTGAGGCTTTGTCTTCACTGCAGAATTAACTCGAGTTATCTACATTCAAGTTGCTGCTCTTGAGTCAGCCTAGCTCAAGTGAGAAGAGCCACACTGGGAGGAAACACAGGAGCTGCTGTGCTCACGCTGGCACTGCACTCACTCAGGTGGGGCACTAAGAATTTTAGGAGCTCATCCCATGGCTCTTTGCACAGCAGTGAGCTGAGCCACTCTAGGAAGTCTTTCCCAGAGGATAGTGGGAGAACTCGTCTGTCCTTTCTGGGCACATGGGGGGAATAGTGGGAAGGCATTGGAGAACTAGCAGCACTCAAGTGGAGCTGTCTTATGTTCACACTACAGAATGGTCATGTAAGTTGGTGAGTTGTGCTAACTCAGGCTTTAGTGCTGGAGGGCCTGTGTGATATGCATCAGGCCTGCCCATGTTCAGCTCCTCATCCAGTATCAGCAGTGCGTTCTTGGTGCATGTTCTGAGCATGCCTGTTCTCAGCCCATCACACAGAGTGGCAGGGCTTCCCCAGATCCTGGCTCACAGAGTGGGTAGGGAGAGGGGGTCGGAGCCCCCAGTAAGGGAACCACCCCAGATCCTGGCTCCCATGAGGCAGCCAGGGATGAGAATCAAACCCCCACAGATGGATAGGGCCCCCACATAGGGAAGTGGGGAGGGGGGCTCAGACACACCTGGGGGCAGGGAACCTCAGCTCACATGGCGAGTAGGAAGATGGGCTCAGACACCCCAGATCCTGGCATGCGCATGCGCGCGCGCACACACACACACACACACACACACACACACACACACACACACACACACACACACACACACACACACACACACACACACACACACACGGAGAGTGTGGACCTGCCAGGCATCTATGCCTCTTTTCTTCCCCAGCCCCCTGCCACTCACCCCATATGTGCCTCCCCTTCACCTGAGCCCCCAACCCACTTACCTCCCCTACCACCCATCCCCATTTATCCCCCTCCCCTCATTGCAGCCCCAAAACTGCCTCTCATCTCCTTTCCCTCCAACTTCTCTACCTGCTGAAATGTCCCTCCCCTGCCAGGAAGCACTCACATGCCTTAATTTTTTCAAAACAAAATGTTTGATTAGATTCCCTGAAAATAAAATTTAAAAAATACCCCTAGAGAGGCAGATATTAGCAATATACTATCCAAGCTTTTTCAAATTCCTGCTTTTAATGGGCTCAAACTGACACTAGCTGGGTGGCTCAGAGGAAAGGGTTATAACTTAGGCCATCTAGCTACCCAGGTGCTCTGAGCCTTAAAAGCTTTCAATCCTCTTAACACCTTTCCCCACACATGCTCGATTTAATCCATTTTGAGCACCACTTAGCACAAGAGACTTGCAACAAGCTAAAGTAAAGTATCAAGATCTTTTTCACAAAAAGTTTTAATTTGATTTTCCCCAAAGGGCAGGTGTGTGCAAGTCCTTCTGTTGGGGTAACCCTCAAATGTTGGACACCCTGGTGTGATGATCTGAGCGCTGATTTCATCCCTATCGGTGAGTGCAAAAAGCTTGTCAACTTAAAGAAAAGCTGTAGGGGGAGGATTTGGGGGGCTGAATCTCAGGAACCTCTTGGTCAAATGACACCAAATTTGGACCACTGACAAAACTCTGTGCTCCCATGAGGCACACTTAAATTCAAAGCAATTGGGGTAACCATGTAGATTTTAGAATACTTAGACGAGTCAAACTTTAACCAGAAAGCTGGTCTAAACCTTAACTATAGCATTCTATATTGCTATAATACTGGTAAAGCATGCCTTTTTCTCTGGACTGAGTATGAAGTAAATTGGCTCTACTATTAAGATGAAGGAAGCCTGTTTTTGAGAGCGTTGATAAGGTGAACCTTCTTAGAGAGGGATACTTAAAGTTCCAAAAAAAAAAACCCTAAAAAACAAAAACAAAAAAACCGAAACAAACATTTGCAAATCTGGATGGATAAGATTGTCTCTAACTCTCTGCTTGTGCTGGAAAAAGTTAAGATTATTTGGATGACTAACTATGATTTCCTTTGCTTTCAAATGATGGGATATTTTTAAATATTAACTTTTACTTATAATTTCCTTTTTAATGTTTGAAGTTGTTGTCTGTCTGTTTTGTTTTGTTCTGCCTTGTTGTTTTACAAATTACATTTTTCTGGTAATATTCCTGAATTTCCTCCTTCTCCTGCTATTTTTAGATAACCCTAAAGTTGTTGCTAGGCCTTTAACACTGTTCACTTTGAAGGACTTTCCACCTTAACACCTATTTCACCAAGCTGTTTGATCTGAGGGATTTCTCTGGGTTTTTAGATCATTGGATGACTTTTTGTCGCACTTGGGCCATGTTCCAGCTAAGAAATTGTTACAAGTTTGGATGCTAAAGTTGCCAGATTAGCTGTAGGACACTGTAGCACCATTTCCCGCACAGTGGGCCACGTAAAAAAAAAAAAGCTGGCTTAGGTCATGAACCAGCAAACCACTAAAGCACATGCTTAATTTTAAACATGCGGGCAGAATCCTACTGAATTTAAGATTCCCTCACAGCCACCCAGACCTGTGCTTTGGAGCCCAGTAAAACTAGAACCATGGCCCCTTGACAGCTGGGAGAACAGCTGACAGTTGGAAGGGGTGATGCTGCCTGCACATAGTGATGCTGATGGAGCTGGGCTGTCTGTAGGCTCACAATTCACAGCAACACTCAGACTCTGACTCCACATGGATCTGACTCTGTGTGCAGGGCAGGACTGGCAGGGAGGCAACTATATTGAATGGCAACCCTGGCCATGGTCCCCAAGGTGCATTTATGCGCCCCAGCTCAGCTGGCTGTTGCTCCTCCAAGGGGCAGCCTGGCCGGGTTATGGAAACCAGGGCTAAACACTCCCCTGTCTCTATACGCCTCGATCAGACAACAGATTTGAAACTGTGAGTGTTCAAACCAGAAACCTGATGATAAGAGGTACCCCATCCCATAAGGGAATGCACGTACCATGTGACTTACGTATGTCAGCCAAGCAGATATTAAATATTCACAGCAAACTGTCTTCAGCATTATTCAGCAAATCATTTAGAATAAATATATAAATTCAGGAAAATCACTGTGTTCATGGGCAAACTGAAAAGAAACAAAATTCACGGACCCAGTGATTCTTTACAGATTATTAGCCCAGCTGTACTTGGGATGTTGAAAATCAGCCTGGATTAAGCACTTAAGGTTGTAGCAAGAAGTCTAACCGTGGGGAAAAGTGATGGGGGATGAACAAGACTTTCCCAACTTATGTGAATTTTTGGAAATATTTTAAATCTTTTAACACTTAAACGTATCTGTGGTGACAGAGTGTGATGGGTTTAGGGAGGTTTTGCCATCAGAGAAGACATTCTCCACTAGTCAGCAAGGGCATGATGACTGTGTCACATAGGGGGGACAGGAGAAACTGTGACATAGATATGAGGCTAAACGAGCCATACCTGCAGCATTTCCTTTCTCAGAGGACACTGGACTTTCTTGAGTCTCTGGCCCGTCCTCTGGGAACACAGGACCTTCTCGATTCTCTGGCCCATCCTCTGGGAACACAGGGCAGTTTTGATTCTTGGGCATATTCTGCATAATTACAGATCCTGGAAAGAAAACCAGAGAAAAACCAGCTAAGGCCCATGAAGATTCTTATGTGGTTCTGGTGTCCGAAGATATGATCCCATCATCACTTCCTTCCCCCATTCAGAGCATGCACCAGGGATCCAAACACCAGCACACAGGACTTGCCCAGCTTCATGAAAAATCTCATCCCTGAAGTACTTCCTGTAAACTTAATCATACAGAATTTCTTGTTTAGGAGCTGCAGAAACCCACCAAGGACAGATCCTGTCAATGTCCCAGGGGCACCATGGCTGCATCTGCCCAATGGGGTAAGGTCAGAGCCGGCCTTAGGGAAAATGGCATCCTGGGTGAACTTGTATTTTGGTGCCCTGGCCCCAGCTGCCTGCCAGGGCACCACCCTCCCCATTGCCCCCGGGCCCTACTGCCTCCCCTACACATTGCCCCAAGCTCCCTTCTGTGGCCTCACATTCCAGGCCTGCTCTGCTCCTTGGCTCTGACCACAGCACCCCCCTGACCAACGCCCTGCCATGAGGCCAGCCCTGGGTAAGGACACTCACTGTGCCAAAGGGAGCAGGAGCTACTAGATCCAGATGAATCTCAGAGCATCCCCCAATCTTAGCCCTGGCAGGGGAGCTAACAGCGCTGGAGTGTGTCCTGCCAGGCCCTGGTCCTGAATGGAGACAGAGCATGGAGTTCTGAGCCACTGAGGTGTCTTGGGGAATGGGAACAAACTCTGCAACCCCAAGGACTGGACAGAGGAAAATGAGGACAAGTGGCATTGCAGGGTTTTCAGCTATGCAGGGCCCAATCCTGCTCCTGTGGAAGGAAATGGCAGAACTCCCCCTGACTCCAGTGGGAGCTAGATCAGGCCCCTGTAGAACACCTTGTTAGGGGGCTTATTCCTTCACCCACTTACTTCCCTGGTCCTTCTCGCATGAACAGAGAGCAACAATACCCAAAGTCCAAAGGTGCAAACAATTCAATGTTTATTGGGGTGAACTTCCAGCAAGCATGATTCCAGTTTCCTTCCTTAGTGTCCCCCTTCCTAGCTCTGACACCACAGAGCCTTACACCTGTGTCCCTGTTCCCATTCCTGCCCTTAGCAAAACATGATTCCAATTTCCTTACCCCCATTCCCTGTTCCCATCTCCCCCTTTAGCAAAACATGAATCCAATTTCCTTACCCCCATTCCCTGTTCCCATCTCCCCCACCCACACACCCACCCTGTCACTTCCTGATTGACTGCAGACCATATAGTAAAACTTGAGTTCTGCTTAGCTATACCTTAACCAATCATTTTCCTGAAATTTAACTAACCAATCCTAACATATTGTAACATGATTATGTAACCAATTATATCCCACCACCTTAATTAGTTTACACCCAGCAAAATTAATTATACAGCAGACAGGAACAATCACAGAACCAGACAGAGATTATACAGACAAACAATCGCAAAGTGGGAACTATAATGACAAAACAATACAGAAGTGAGGATTTCACATCCCAGCTATTGATAAGTGAGCTCTTGCCAGACAGGATGCTATCAAACTAAGTTTCCTTTTACATTTTCTAGGCACTTCCCTTTCTCTGGAGGTGATAGGCACTATCAGGACAGGATTGTATTCCTAACAGCCCAAGAGCACCTTCTTTCAATGGGACTAGTTTGCAATGTGAGGATGTGACCGGTCGTTTCCCAGCTTATGGCTGCCTCTGCTGCTTAGCCAAAGGCCTTAGCCTAAGAACAGGGCCTCAGACTGTCACAGTAAGAGAAGGCTCTTACACCGGCAGACAGTGATTTTGATTCTTTCTTTTGTACCTCTATAACTAGCCAAGTGATAAGAATACACCTAAATTCTTCAAGTATAGGCCTTTACCGACAGACCTGAATATCTATATCCTAACAAGGAGCAAATGGGGAGGGTGGGAGCCACCCATGCGTGGGGAGCAGGGACAGCGGTAACCAGGCTGGGAAGAGGCAGAGAAAAGGGGCTGGAGCAAGGAATCATTTCTAAAGCTGAACTGAGAGGGGCTGAGCTCCTGCAATTCAATGGGACAAGTCACCCCCCCACACACACAGCCCCATTGCTCATCTGCTCAAACAAGGGCCCTTCACCCCATCCCCTCTCCCCCAGCTGCTGACAGACCCACAGATCCAAACATAACCATCTCCTCAGCCCCCTCCCCTCAGGACAGTAGCACCCCAGTTACTGTGACAAAGTCAAACAGAAGCTGCAAGGTCACTTCCTCAAAGGGCTGTGAGTGAAGATAAGCCATGAACTGTGACCACTCCCCGGGCCACGGCTTTATTTTGTTTTTTCTCTCTCTGGCCATTTCTGGGAAACGGCTGCTGGCTGAGGTCACTGAAAGTCCCCGTGTGTTTACCGGGTTGCTCTGTATGTTTCCTGGAGCAGCCGTACTCTCTTACTGATGTTATTGTTGAGCTTTAGCAACATTATCACAGCGGTGGTTGGAATCTCTTCTACACTTCGACAGGAGTTCAGTGTGGTTTTTGGAATGAAAAAAAATCAGTGTATTTGCCTCCCAGCCTGGTTACTGCTGTCCCTGACCTCCACACATGGGTGGCTCCCCTCACCCCCGGCTCCCCTCTCTTCTACCTGCCTGCCGACTCACCCTCCATCCTCCTGGCCACTAAGAAAAGCCCCTGCTCAGTCATCAGCGGAGAGGCCATGAAATCCTGTGCGGGGCTCCTCAGGGCGAGACAGTGACAGAGGCTTTAGGGAGGGGAGGAGAGGGGTGTGGGGTTGAGGCTTACAGGGGACACTGCTCTCCTCAGTGATTCTGGCTGGGTGGGCCAAGAAGAAAAGCTGAATCTTGGAGATGTGCAAGAAACAGCAGCCAGGATGTGTAGATCAAAGCAAAGAGTTGAGTCAAAGATGAAGCAAAGGGCTGAGTGACCAGGAGGATGGTGGTGCCTGTCCCCTGTGGCAGAGAAAAGAGGGGAGGGCTTAGGGGAAAAGATCAGTAGTTTGTCTTTGACCATGTTAATTTTCAGCTGACTAGGGGTTTTACTGATGTCCCCCAAGAATTCTGCTCATCTTTCTTGGCTGATGGATGGGAGAGAAACTGGAAGGTTTTGCTAGGGGGTGACTGAGCAGGAAGACTGAGGGTGGGAGCCAGGGAAGATGGGGGATGACTGGGACTAGCTGGGCAAGGGGACTGGAACTAGGACACTACTGGCTTAGATGAGGTATCTGCAAGATGAATTTGCCCATCTGCAGTCCCTGACGCCTCTGTCCAAGGAAGCAGGGCTCAGGTACATTTAGTAAATACACAATTATACCAAGGGTAGGGCTGTATGGAAAAGGTTTGCCTGCATAGCTACATTGCTTGGGAGTGTTGTTTTTTACAACATAACTGGGCCAGCAAACTCCCTAGTTTACACTGGCAAAAAAGTGCTTTTGCTGATAGAGTTTATTTTGCTCAGGGAACAGGTATAAACTATACTGGCAAAAAAGCTTTTGTGCTGCTCTAAGCTGTGTCTACATTAGGAAAGTTTTCCTGCTGTAAGTATGCCAGTGTAGTTAAAGCAATAAAACCCTCAGGTGTCTTTCAAGGCCAAGAAAACATGACTCCATGTCACTGATTTCTGCTTCACTTGGGAAACTGACCTGCAAGGCCTGAAAATCTGCTTCCACTCAGCTCAGGGGGCAACACCCTTACATCCTGTTCCCTGCATTTCCCCCAAGTGAGATGGGCTGTGTCCTACACACTTCCCCTCCTGAGTAAAATGGGCCCTCAGGCATGTGCACCGGAGCAGGGGACACCAGGAGATTATGGCCCCATCAGTTTTAATAGTGGGAGGGCTATGCCTGCTCACTTTTCTCCCGCCTTGAGGGCGAGTGACAGTGGGGAGGGGGCAGAGAGGAGCAAGCAGAGGGCTGGGCATCGGGGGAAGAGGTGGAATGTGGGCAGGGCCTCAGGGGAAGAGGCCGAGCAAGGCCGGGACCTTAGAGCTGAGCGGGGCAGAGCACAAAGAGGGCTACAAAGAGAGTGGAGGAGCAGGCACGGGACCTCCGGGGGATGGGCCAACTGGAGGCTGGGACAGGGTGACAGTAGGGGAACCAGTGGACCCCCATTTCTAGAGAGCTTTCGACACTCCTGTCCTCAGGAGCACCTTATCCCCTCCCACTATTGAGTGTTTTGGCCCTAGGGTGACCAGATGTCCCGAGTTTATAGGGACAGTCCCAATATGTGGGGCTTTGCCTAATATAGGCACCTATTACCCCCCACCCCCCATCCCAATTTTTCACACTTGCTGCCTGGTTACCCTATTTGGCCCTGTTCCTGCCTCCCCCTTCCTCCCAGCCCCTGTCTCCCCCTCCCTCCCTCCACTCCATTCTGAGTGTGGGACCCTGTCCGCTTGACACCAGCAAAGAGGCCAAAGGGGAAGCTGCTGGGTAAGAACTGTCTCTCTCGGAGAATTCACCCCCCAAACATGATGAGGGAAGCAGAAAGCGACTGCATCCTTCTCCTGCCAGCCACACTCCATGGTGTGTGACAGCCTGAGCCTGCAATGAGCATTGTGGGCTCAATTCTGCCCTCAGTTACTGGGGTGCAGCAGGTGGGTAAATTGGGGCGAGATTAGCCTCATAAACTGTCCCCTGACCCTGAATTCCAAGACTTCCAGTTTCATCTGCACCCCGCCCCCCATCACACTGGACACACATGCTGTGTAAGGGATTGGGCCAAGTGTCAGCTGGGAGGGAGCGATGCTGAATATCTGTGAGTTCAGGAGGATACATTTCTTCTAATGCTGTGTGATTTCCAGTAATCAAAAGAAAGGCGCAGAGCCAGCCCCCACCCCCCAATCATTTTACTTTCTGTTTCCAGTTTTCTATGTATATAGCCTGAGGCAAATTCAGGCAGCGGGAATTCAACAGGAGCTGTTTGCTGTTGATTCTGCTAGAGAACATGAGGTAGGTGCCATTCTTTATTACAAATAACTGGAAAATTTCTTAGAACAAAAATCTCTGGGCCAGTCCCGGAGAGTCTGTCTCGGGGAAACTGCCTTGAGGTTCAGCCGAGTAAAACTGAGTCAAGACAATTGCAAATGGAGTAAGAGCAAAGTAAGGAGCTCAGAATCTGAACAATATTGATTGATTTTCACACTGTGTCGTGGACATGCCAGAATCTTGTCTGTTGCCATCAATCAGGACAGAGCTTTAATGATTTGTGTAGAAATTCACAATATAAATGTACCAGGACATTTTACAAGAGGCAGAGGTGTGATTGCTGCTATCAACTCTTGCCTTTCCTGTTTACCTCCCAGTGTCCAAACTGTTTAAGAAACATCCTAGTAATGACTAAAATAGCCACCCTGGTACTGAGGTGTAAGCTAGAGCGCTTTCCCTTATGGGAAATCTATACAGTATTGTTACAAGAATACCTAACACGTGGACTTCGTTAACTGTGTGTTTATCCCGTCCACTTTTTGCTCACAGTAAATGCCAAGTCTTCTGTGGGGTCTAAATGAGCAATGAGTTTTCATATGTTTCATTTACATATTATCATGAGTGTTTTAAATGTTTGGCAGCCTGAGCATTTTGGTGACGTTCTGCAGCTTTATGCAGCACATTATTAAGTGAGTGAAATACTTGTTTTAATTTTCCTGTTGCCACAAAAACACAAAGGTTACTGCGTACAGAAAGGACCCGGGGGCTGTCTTTCTAGTTTACTCCTGTAGACTAATTACAAAAACTCCAGTGACAGAGTACTTTCCTAGTCCTATATCTTCCTTGATTTTTTTAAACCGTATTATAATTATTCCTGAGCTCAGTAAGTCTGTGAATTGCTGGGGAGGTCACAATCACTTTTAATTTCAGTGTTCATTTTATTACCTAGGCTGGAAAGATTTAATTTCAGGGCCTCATCCTAGAAACACACACACAAGCTTAACAAGCAAGTAGTCACATTGAATGGAGTAAAGTTAAGCACAGGTGTGTCAGTCTTTGCAGGATTGGGGCCATAATCAGTGGATATCAATAAATGCTGATTTCTACCTATTGGCGCATCCAAAAACCATTTAAAAGCATAATTTTAATTATTAGCAACACAATTCTAATGATCAGTGGCTCAGATGTACAGAGAGGGGAAGTTAGAAGCCATGTGGTACACTCCTGGCCCCTGGAACTCTCCCTTGCTCTCAGGGAACGTCTGCACAGCAGCTGGGAGGTGTGTTTCCCAGCTTGGGTAGATGTACACGCGCTAGTTTTGTTGAAGTTAGGGCCTATAAATAGCAGTGTGGTCCCAGTGGCGTAGTTGATGGCTTTGGCTAGCCACCCGAGCACAAACCTGTCCAAGCCCCTGGGTACACGCTTGGGTGGCTAGCCAAGCTGCTGCCAGCGATGCTCTGGTCACACCACTATTTGTAGTGGGCTAGCTTGAGCTATCTACCCACAGCTGGTGTGTACACATACCCCAGTGTCACCATGTCCAATGGCCATTAAGAAATATCAAGGTTTTATCCAATACATGGATTATATTTCTGACCCTGACATGAATCTCAACTTCCCAGTTATTCCATTTTTAATACCAGCTTTCTGAATCTCTTCTAAACCCCAAAGCATCAAACCTCACCAAGGGATACAGCCAATTCCAGAAGCTGGTAACCAAATAAATAATGTTTGGAAATTTGACTTAAATTGGAACGGTGAGGGGCCAACGTGAGTCCCACCAGGTGTTGAATCCCACCCCCAATAGATTCATAAACTGAAAAACCAGAGGGGACCATTCTGATCATCCAGTCTGACCTTAAGTATAAACCAGGCCAAAGAGCCCGGCCAGTGATTCCTGCATCACACTCTAACTCAGAGAGAAGTTCTAGGCATATCTTCTAGAAATATGTCTAGTCTCTACTCAAGGACTGTAAGTGATGGAGAATCCATCCTATCCCTAGGCAAGCTGTTCCAATGATTAATTCCTCTCTGTTAAAAAATTGAGCCTTATTTTTACTCTGAATTTGTCTTGTTTCAGCTTCCAACCATTGGATCTCATTCTGCCTTTCTCTGCTAGATTAAAGAGCCCTTGGCTGACTAAGATCTCTTCCTTATGTAAATACTTACAGCCTGTGATCAAGTCTCCTGTTAACCTTTTCTTAAACAAAATAGATGGAGCTTTGTTAGTCTTTGCACTTTCCAGACTTCAAATCATTTGTGTAGCTCTCTTCTTAACCCTCTCCAAATTTTTCAATATCATTTTTAAAGTGTGGACACCAGAACTGGACACAGGATCCAGCAATGTCCCACTAATACTGTATACAGAGGTGTCATAAATATAAAGGGAAGGGTAAACACCTTTAAAATCCCTCCTGGCCAGAGGAAAAACCCTTTCACCTGTAAAGGGTTAAGAAGCTAGGATAACCTCGCTGGCACCTGACCACAATGACCAGTGAGGAGACAAGATACTTTCAAAGCTGGATGGGGGGAGAAACAAAGGGTCTGGGTCTGTCTGTGTGATGCTTTTGCCGGGGACAGAACAGGAATGGAGTCTTAGAACTTAGTAAGTAATCTAGCTAGATATGCGTTAGATTCTGATTTCTTTAAATGGCTGAGAAAATAAGCTATGCTGAATGGAATGGATATTCCTGTCTGTGTGTCTTTTTGTAACTTAAGGTTTTGCCTAGAGGGATTCTCTATGTTTTGAATCTAATTACTCTGTAAGGTATTTACCATCCTGATTTTACAGAGGTGATTCTTTTTACATTTTCTTCTATTAAAATTCTTCTTGTAAGAAACTGAATGCTTTTTTCATTGTTCTTAAGATCCAAGGGTTTGGGTCTGTGGTCACCTATGCAAATTGGTGAGGATTTTTATCACACCTTCCCCAGGAAGGAGGTGCAAGGTTTTGGTGAGGATTTTGAGGGGAAGACGTTTCCAAACGACTCTTTCCCAATAATAAAGCCGGTTAGACGTTTGGTGGTGGCAGCGAAAGTCCAGGGGCAAAAGGTAAAATAGTTTGTACCTTGGGGAAGTTTTAACCTAAGCTGCTAAAAGTAAGCTTAGGAGGTTTTCATGCAGGTCCCCTCATCTGTACACTAGAGTTCAGAGTGGGGAAGGAACCTTGACACATGCAGATAGGAATAATAGATTCAGTAGACCATAACCTTTACATAGATATGCAACATATCATATATATTCATAAGCATATTTCCATAAAGCCTTATGGGGGGCACCGTCACACTCCCCACTCCCTGTTCCGTCACATTATGGTATTATCTGGGTGAAGATCTACATTTCGAGACGGGCGGCCAGGTGGGGTTACCAGAAAAGGAAATGTAACAGCACACTAAACTCGGGACCAGACTGGAAGCAGTAGAGACCTCCCACAGATCCAAAGGGAATCCCGGGACTCTTGTAGCCTAGTGGGCCAATCTCTGGGCAGCTGTGGCCTAGCCAGCCCCAGCCACCGAAATTGAAACCAGCATCCGTGCATGCAGCCTGCCAGCATGAATGTGGTGTGTGTGAGTGTGGGTGTGGGTGTGAGAGAGAGTATAACTGTGCAAATAAGGGAAGCAATAAATCAAGCCTCAGTGCTGCTCTATTTCACCCTTTGTTTGTGGTTATTCCTGACCTGGTTCCCAGAACAGGCAACACCCGTGGCTGAGCCAGGTGGGGAGCAGAAGCCGCCTCCCCAGCCAGACTCTCTCAGGCAGCTGCCAGGCATGAGGCATGCCCTTCTACTCCCCCCCAGACTCCGAGCTCCTGACTGCCAGAGACAGCAGCAGAATGTGCCGGGGGTGGTGGGGGGGGGGGTGGCGCAGTGGGAGGACAAACTGAAACCATGGGGTGGGGAGAGCAAAGTGACCCCGGGGCTGGGCACGGGGGGCACACATAACCTGTCCTTTAGATCGTGCCCGCCATTATGGGGAGGCACCAGTTGAATATGGAGCACCCTGAGAGAGGGGGTGAGAAGGGGTGGATTGTGGGCGAGGCATAGGACAGAGTGGGGGGTCAAGCACCCCCCAGAAAATCTAGAAAGTCAGTGCCTATGCCTTAAAGAGATCTTGTTCTGCATTCAGTGCTGCACTAACAACCTCGTCATGAGTTCAGCTGCACTCTTTTATTTCAAAAATGGTAGCTAAGAGATTATTGCATCTAACATGGGAAAACCCAGAAATCTCATAATCAGTTTTGCAGTGGGGGGCGGGGGGTGGGTTGGGGAGGAGAAATGATGCTACTGGCTGAGTCTCCATTGTAAACAAAGTGATGCACTGTCATAACCATACAGCTGAGGGTAGCCTCAAATTCCTCCTTACCTGTAAGGGGTTAAGAAGCTCAAATAACCTGGTTGGCACCTGACCAAAAGGACAAATGGGGAAAGAAGATACTTTCAAATCGGGGTTGGGGGGGGAGGCTTTGTTTGTGCTCTTTGTTTGTGTGTCCTCTCGGAGCCAGGCAGAAAAAAAATCTCTTAAAAACCTGCCAAAAAAGAATTACTAAAATAGTAAGTAAAGCCAAAAAAGCATCAGATTATCTTTTGTTTTAGCTTGTGAATTTTCCCTTTGCTAGATGGAGGTTTATTCCTGGTTTTTTTAACTTTGAAACTAAGTCCAGAGGGAGTTCCTCTGTGTTTTTGAATCTTTCGTTACCCTGTAAAGTTATCTTGCATCCTGATTTTACAGAGGTGATTCTTTTACCTTTTCTTTAAGTAAAATTCTTCTTTTAAGAACCGGATTGATTTTCAGTGTCCTAAAGACCCAGGGGTTTGGGTCTGTGCTCACTTTGTAACCAATTGATTAGGATATTATTCTCAAGCCTCCCCAGGAAAGGGGGTGAAGGGGCTTGGGGGGATATTTTGGGGGAATAGGAACTCCAAGTGGTCCTTTCCCTGAATCTTTGTCTAAATCACTTGGTGGTGGCAGCAATACCATCCAAGGACAAGGAAAGGAATTTGTGCCTTGGGGAAGTTTTTAACCTAAGCTGGTGGAATATAAACTTAGGGGGTCTTTCAAGCGGGTCCCCACATCTGTACCCCAGAGTTCAGAATGGGGAGGAAACCCTGACATGCACAGAGACCATTTCTATTTTAATGACAGTACCAGATTTGCATGAACTTGTGCTGGCTGGAATTTAATGGCACAATTTTGCTCTTCAACCTACTGTATCTTCTTTTCTAAAACCGTGAAAGTGAAACTGAAAAACAGAATCACAAGGCAGTGTTAACAGAGAATTCAAATGCAGCAGTTGGGGAATTCAAACATTAACATTCCTACGCTGACAGCAGTTTTCACTCCCAAGCATGGCTTGCTTCCACAGTATTGTCTCTGTGTTGATTCAGTTGGATACACCCCTCATTGTATTGCACTGTGCATAAGGGGTGCAATGGGACAGGGCAGTTTGTTTCCCAAACACTTGAAAGCTGATGCCTTTTCAGGACATGAAACCAGTTGCCCCATTCCCACTGCAATCTGCTACATGCTATTAAAGGTCTGCACACCTTCTATGCATTTAGCCCAATTCAGTATGGTACTGACTTCAGCCAAATTGGTGAAAACCAGGATTACAGCACATTAAGAGTGTTTGGACAGGGTTTTGCACTGGGTTAAGTGAATTGGTTTTAAAACACCTTCTTTAGTTGAAGAGCTGTAACTCTGTTTGTAGACAGCCTTAGCGAAATCAATGGAAGTTAGGAGCTAAATACCTTGAGAGTCTGGGCCAAAGTGCTGTTTAGGATACATACCTAGAAAAATCATCATAAAATGCAATTTGCCATATCCCCAGCCCTCAAGTTACTTGTCTTCTCTCAGTTCAGTGTCTTGAGGCCATAATTAGAGTTGGAAAATGGATAGTTTTTAAACCGATTTGTTAATATGCACTTTTGCCAAATCTTGTGATTTTTATCTTGAATCTTGTGATATTTGGTGTTTTTCTTAAAGTCCCAGCTCCTGGAATTTATATCTAGGCTTTGTGCTTTCAGAGGGAAGCTGGAAACATGGCCCCGACAGGCTCAGTGACCAAACAGCAAATAGAAATCCTGAGATTAACAAAAAAGAATCAGTGTTGGTTTCTTTTTAAATCAGTCTCATCATTTTGGACGTTTTGATTTATATATTTTCAAACCTTAGAGGAGACAGGACCTGGACGTGGATGGCTCTGGGGGATTTAAATGGGTTTTGGATCAGATCCTAAGTGTGAAATAATTGTATATTATGTGGCTGTTAACATCTGGCCTAAGAATTTCTTATGCCTGATATTGATAAAGACCCAGGCCTGGATAAATACACTGGTGGTAATGTAGACGTGGGCTGAGATGCTGATAATGACAGTTACTGTGAGTTACTGATCCACTTTAGTCTGTAACATACACACTGTTAGAGCCACCTTTTCAAAATCTCAGCACTCACTTAGCAGTGGTGAGTTGGAGCCGGTTTGCACCGGTTCGCTAGAACCGGTTGTTAAATTTAGAAGCCCTTTTAGAACTGGTTGTTCCGCGAGGGACAACCGGTTCTAAAAGGGTTTCTAAATTTAACCAGCCAAAAGTGGTGCCTTAGGCGCTGACTCCACGGGTGCTCCAGCCCTGGAGCATCCAAGGGGAAAATTTGGTGGGTGCAGAGCACCCACCGGCAGCTCCCACCCCCAGCCCCAGCTCACCTCCGCTCTGCCTCCGCCTCCTCCCCTGAACGCGCTGCCCCGCTCTGCTTCTCCGCCCCCCACCCCCAAGCTTCCCGCGAATCAGCTGTTCGTGCAGGAAGCCGGGGCAGGCTGAGAAGCAAGCGGTGGCTTCTCGCTCAGGCCCAGGGAGGTGGAGGTGAGCTCAGGCGGGTGGGGGGGCGCGAGGAGGGCCGCCCATGCTGCAGCAGGTAACCCGGGTGGGGGGCGCGCAGGGGAACCGCTCCCCGCCCCAGCTCATCTCTGCCACCCTCGGCCTGAGCGGGAAGCCACGGCCTGCTTCTCAGTCCTCCCCGGCTTCCTGCTGAACAGCTGATTCGCGGGAAGCCGGGGCGGGGGCGCGGAGAAGCAGAGCGGGGCGGTGAATTCAGGGGTGGAGGTGGAGCGGAGATAAGGTGAGCTGGGGCCGGGCACGGGGCGGGGCGGGGAGCTGCCGGTGGGGGCTCTGCACCCACAAATTTTCCCCGCGGGGGCTCCAGCCCCGGAGCACCCAGGGAGTCAGCACCTAAGGCGCCACTTTTGATGTGATCAGTGGGGGGAGTGGCTGCTCCCCCTGTTCCCCCCTAGATACGCTCCCCCGCCCCTAGGATCCAGAGGGACCTGTCAGATGCTTCCTAGGAGCTGCCCCAGGTAAGCACCACCGGGACTCCCCACCTCGCCCCCCGGCAGGTGCCTCTGGCTCTTAGGGGTGGGGTGGGCACCCACTACGGTGGCCCACGAGACCCTCCTGCCCGGTTCTGGGGGCAGTCAGGGGACAGGGGAGGGGGGTGAATGGGGCAGGGGTCCTGTGGGGGGGCATCAAGGAACGCGGGGGGGTTGGATGGGGCAGGAGTCCCGGGGGGCGGGGGTGAGCAACGACCCCCTCGTGGGGTGAGGAGAGAACCCATTGTTAAGATTTTGGCAGCTCATCACTGCATAGACTGGTATGTTTGTATGTATTGATGACATGTACATACATATTTATGACATTAGATCATTCTCACATGTGTTATTTTTGTTCTCCTGGTTCTTTCGGTTCTTTCCTTGTGGAGTACCTGTTAAGTTGGAGGGTACAGACTCGGAAAGCCCCTATACCATTCTGCCCATTAACTCTCTATCTAGGTGAAAGGTCCTGAACATATGTGTGTTGACTTTGCTATGTGGGTGAAAGGTCCCAGACATAGATATGCTAACTTTGCCTTAGCTCAACATACAGGGTATGGCCTGTAGGTCCCTTGCATTGCAGCCAAACTACTTTAATATAAACCTGTTACAATAAAACAAATAATTGAACCATAAGAAAAGATATATAGGCAAACAAGCGGGCTAATCCTACAGGCTACACAATCCAAACTCCTCAGCCTCAGGCACATCAGCTCCTGTAGCCCCTCCATTCAACCCAGCCACCAGGGAAGAGACAGCATGCAGAGCCTCCCTGGTCACCCCAACGCCGAGGGGTCTCAGGGACCTGGTGGCTGCTTCCAGGAGTCGCAGGGAGCTAGAGCAGAGAGGGAGCCTGCCTTAGCTCCAGGGTACCACTGCACCACTGACCGGACATCTAATGGCCCGGTCGGCAGTGCCGACCAAAGCAGCCAGAGTCCCTTTTCAACCGGGCATTCAGGTTGAAAACCGCACACCTGGAAACCCTAGCCTGGGCAAACCCCTCTAAGACCTCAGGGCTCTCACTGAGCCCAAAGCAGCTTAAACTAGGCTTCCCTTAACCCCCCACCCCTTGTGCCCCTGTCCCCCCCATTCTGGCCCACAGCCCCTTGAGCTCTAGGAAAGGGCACTGGTGCAGTTGGGAGCTCCATGGCAGCTGGGCACCAGCTGGGGTCACTGAGAGGGAGCAGAGAGCTGGTCTCCTGCCTCCTGTCCCTCCACATGGGTGCTCCTTGAGCCAGCCGGAGGAGGAGTCTCTGGGCAGTCCCTGCTACCTGTCTGCAGCCCTGTGGGGAGAGCAAGATGGCAGTGGGGCTGTGATGGGGGAAGGAGATATACAGAGGCTGTATCCAACGACTTAGACATGCCAGCCTTGCTGGGTGTATGTAATTCTAGCAGCCTGCGGGGTGAGGTGGATTTGGGGGTGTGGAAAGGGATACATGGGAGCTGTGTCCAACAGCTGACACAAGCCAGCCCTGCTGGGTATGTGCGATTCCAGCAGGATCTGGGGGGCTGAGTCTCTCCAGGGCCTGAGGCTCTGGCTGTCTGGACAGGCAGTGGCTGAGTCAGCTGATGCTGACTGAGGGCAAGCAGCTGCGCCACTGTAGCACTTAATGAAGATGCTCTACACCAATGGGAGAGAGCTATCCCATTTGCTTTGTTAATCCACCTCTGTGAGAGGCGGTAGCTATGTCTGTGGGAGAAGCTCTCCTGCCAACATAGCGCTGTCTAGACCGGGGGTTAAAGTTGGTATAATTATGTTGCTCAGAGCTGTGGACTTTTCACGCCCCTGAGCAATGACGTTATACTGAAGTAACTCTGTAGTGTAGACCTGCCCTTAAATGTCAGTGATATTCAGACTTCAATAAGCAGAGAAACAGGTTGAGTTACACCATCCCTTCTCATCTCTGTTTCCTCCTAGGATAGCCATGGAAAGTCAAGAACAACTTGAGGAAACTGATACGGTACCTCACTGTTTTGATTTTGTCTCAAAGGAAAAAAGGGAAGGTGAGAGTGTGGGGAGGGGCAGGAGGGATGGGAGGGAGCATAGAGAGAGGCAAGAGGGAACAGAGGAAGGGGAAGGGAATCAGAAGGGGGAACAGGAAATAGAGAGGAGAGGACAAGGGGACAGGAGGAAGTAATAGTGTTACTGGAGGAGGCATGGGCAGGGGGAAGGAGGGAATAAAGGGAGGGACAGAAGGGAATAGAGGGATGGGAGAGATCACGGGGAGGGGGAGGGGAAAGGGGGAGGGGAGGGGTCAGGAGGGAACAGAGGTTGGGGAAGGAGCATGGGGAGAAGAGGAGGGAAGTGAAAGGATACAGGGAGGGGGGGGGAGGGAATAAAGAGAGGGGAGAAGTATGGGGAGGGGGCAGAGTGAATAGAAGGATGGAAGGGGCGGAGGGAGAGGAAGGAGGGAATACAGTGTGGGGAGGGAACATGGGGTTAGGCAGGAAGAAATAGAGGGAGGGGAGGCATCACGGAGGGGCAGGAAGGATTACAGGAACTGGAGGATGCATGGGGAGAGGGCAGAGGAATGGAGGAAGGGGAGGGGGCACCAAGAGGGACAGGAAGAAATAGAGAAAGGGGAAAGGATTTGGGGAGGGGGAGGACTAGCGACAGAGGGAGGGTCAATGGGGATGCAGGGGAGAAGGGGTGCAATGAATAGAGGCCAGGGATGATCCAGAGGCGGCGGCTATTGCAGTTGTTACTGTGGGTATAATTGTGTCCTGTGCCCCTTGTTTTGCCTTCTAGGAAGAAGCATCATTTGAATATACGGAGTCACAGGTATGTAGCTGGGCCTGGGCTGAGATTGTATCATTAGCGGGGGGGATGCGTGGGCAGAATTAGGAGAGGGCTGGGGACGCACTAGGTCCCTGTTCATTATTTCCAGCCCCAGGCTGGCTCCCGTATCAACCTTTGTCTCTTTCTGTTCCGACTCATCACCCCACCATAGGGGATCTCCCATCCTAGAACCATCCCATCGACCCTTCCCCAGAGCAGCCAGCCAAGACCCCTCTCCATTGATCTCCATGGCAGGACTGAATGAGCCTTCACCCGCTGTTTTCCCCCTGCCTTGTTGGAACCCAGCCCCTCCACCTTCTAGCATCCCTACTCCACAATGGACCTGCCGCCTGTGAGACAGGCTGGGGAGGGTGAAGGGAGATGCACTTTTTGGATTTTAATGCTGTTTGTTTGCACCAGGACTCTGAAGAATCTCCTCAGGCAATGAGATGTGCCAGGCGGGAACCCCAGGTAATTAGCCCGCTGAGATGGGTGTTTATGCAGCAGCAGGGGATGCAGGGCTGGGCGGGGCAGAGGACATGGATCTGTGAAGGGCTCTTCCTTTGGTCTCCCAGCTGCTCTCCAGACTCTGTCCCAGGTTGCCTTGCTGATCTCATGCCTCCACTTAGGGCCTGGGCCAGAGCTTAGGGGAGTCAATGGCCAAGTCCCCTGCACCCTCTCCCCGACTAATGGGGTTGAGCCCTAGCTGGATCTGTGCTGAATTGTCCCCACCTTGATCAGTGATGCTCAAAGCCCTGGGCGGAGCTTGCCTGGAACTAACACATTGCCAGCAGCTTTTATCGGCCCTTTGTCCCCTGGCTGCACCAGAGCCCAGGCCCCTTCACCCTCCAACATCCTGTCACATATTCACAGGGTCTGGTCTAGGCCTGGCCTTTAGCCAGACCCGGGGGAGTGACCCCATTATTGTCCTGGTCCCCAAGGCCTCACACAGTTCCACAGGGGCAGGCCCGGGCCTATACAACTCCGAAACTGGGCCTTCAGCACCAGCAATCCCTGTCTATTTCTGTAGCTCCCCGCGGTGAGTCCAGCCAAGCCTGACTCCTGGGGGAGATTTTTTTCTACCACTCAGGGCTACAATGCCCCCAGTCAGTATCTGCAGGGACAGCAGGCAGCCTTTTCAAAACAAGTAACAGTTGATTAGTCACCTGAAGTACAGAATCTGAAAGTCCTTGGGTTAGGGTGAGAGAGGCAGAAGGCAGGGGGAATACGGCTCCATCACGCCCTGCTTCTCTGCCCTCCATCCCTGCTGTCTGTCCCCTTTGTCTCCCAATCCCAGTGCCCTGTGTGTCTGCACCTTGCTCATCCCAACAAAGAAACCTGACACCGTGTCCCTTTGTTCTTCACCTTGGAGTGGGGTGAGAGAGAGAGAGGGGAAAAAAAACCCTTTTTTGCATTGCAGGAGAGTCTCTAGGTTTGGGCTGCCAAATACTTTCCATTCCAAATTATAAAGGATCCCTGGGACCTTTCCTGTGAGGAAGCTCTCACATGTCAGTTTGCAAGAGCTTTGGATATTCAGTGGTGAACACTGCCTTGAACTAATGAAGGTGCCTTTCCTCCGCCCTGTGGAATTCCCTTCAGATTTAGCTGAGTTGCAAAGTGTTAAGAATCACCCTTCCCCTTCTCTTACCTGTGTTCCTCAGGTAAATGTTGGCAGCACCAAAATCACACATACTGGGCCTGTACTGGAAGATAGCTACTGTGATGCCAATTTTTCAAAAGGGCTCCAGAGGTGATCCCAGGAATTACAGGCCAGTAAGCCTGACTACAGTACCGGCAAACTGGCTGAAACTACGAACAAAATTGTCAAATATAGATTAACATAATTTGTTGGGGAAGAGTCAACATGATTTTTGTAAAGGGAAATATTGCCTCACTGATCTACTAGAATTCTTTGAGGGGATCAACAACCCCTTGACAAGAGGGATCCAGTGGATATAGTGTACTTAGATTTTCAGAAAGCCTTTGACAAGGTCTCTTAACAAAGGCTGTTAAGCAAAGTAAGCAGTCATGGGAGAAGAGGGAAAGTCCTCTCATGGATTGGTAACTGGTTAAAAGATAGGAAACAAAGGGTAGGTATAAATGGTCAGTTTTCAGAGTGGAGAGAGGTAAATAGTGATGTCCCCCAAGGGTCTGTACTTGGACCAGTCCTATTTAACACATTCATGAACGATTTGGAAAAAGGGGTAAACAGTGAGGTGGCAAAATTTGCAGATGATTAAAAAAAAAACAAACTATTCAAGATAGTTAAGTCCCAGGCAGACTGCAAAGAGCTACAAAAAGATCTCTCAAAACTAGGTAACTGGACAACAAAATGGCAGATGAAATACAATGTTGATCAATGCAAAGTAATGCACATTGGGAAACAGAATCCCAACTATACATATAAAATGATGGGGTCTAAATTAGCTGTTACCACTCAAGAGATCTTGGAGTATTGAATAGTTCTCTGAAAACATCAGTTAAATGTGCAGCTGCAGTCAAAACAAACAAACAAACAGAATGTTGGGCATCATTAAGAAAGGTATAGATAATAAAACAGAAAATATCATATTGCCTCTCTATAAATCCATGGTACGCCTACATCTTGAATACTGTGTGCAGATTTGGTTGCCCCATCTCAAAAAAGATATGTTGGAATTGGAAAAGGTTCAGAAAAGGTCAACAAAAATGATTGGGGTATGGAATGACTTCAGTATGAGGAGAGATTAATAAGACTGGGACTTTTCAGCTTGGAAAAGAGACAACTAAGGGGGGGGGGTATGATTGAGGTCTATAAAAGCATGACTGGTGTGGAGAAAGTAGATAAGGAAGTGCTATTTATTTCTTCCCATAACACAAGAACCAGGGGGCAGGTCACCAAATGAAATTAATAGGCAACAGGTTTAAAACAAAAGGGAGTATTTTTTTCATACAACGTACAGTCAACCTGTGGAACTCTTTGCCAGAGGATGCTGTGAAGGCCAAGACTATAATAGGGTTTAAAAAAGAACTAAATAAGTTAATGGAGGATAGGTCCATCAGTGGCTATTAGCCAGGATGGGCAGGGATGGTGTCCCTAGCCTCTGTTTGCCAGAATCTGGGAATGGGCGACAGGAGATGGATGACTTGATGATTACCTGTTCTGTTCATTCCCTCTGGGGCACCTGGTATTGGTCACTGTGGGAAGACAGGACACTGGGCTAAATGGACCTTTGGTCTGACCCAGTATGGCCGTTCTTATGCTCTTATGTTATGTTCTTATGGGCTATCAACAAAGCATCAGCAGCACCACGCACTGCACTGGGAATGCCTGGGAGCTGCCAGAGCAGCTCCCTGTGTGTGCAGAGAGGGCAGGTAGCAACTTCTGGGCTGGGCTGCCTCCCCCCACAACCCATCACCTGGTCCCGGTAGCCCATGCCCCCCGTGGAAGCATGATATGAGGAAAGAGCTTGTCACACTGTCTTGTGCGGCTCACCATCAAGAATACCAACCTCAGGACAAACTGTTAAGAAGCAGGGCAGACACCCCAAACTGGTTGTAGTTCTATACTTCGATTCCACCAACCAAGTAACCAGTGTGAGCCCCTCAGGTGCTGTAACAGCCTTAACATGGAGCCACTGACAGCCCCCTGGGCATTCCAATCTATCTTGCTGCCCAGGCAAGCTTGACTCTGTGATAGATAGTCACCTTGTTACCTGGGGTTTTCAGAACCCACAGCAAGGGCAAATTAACTATTTCACTACAGGCAGTGTCAGGAATAAATCAATGGAAACACAGCAATTCCATCTGGTTAGAGATTAAATGCAAATAAGCGTGCTCTTGTCTAACACTCCAGTTTATTAGATTTAAGCACACACAGACATAAGCAATAGGTTTAGAACATCCCAGATATTTACCTAAAATCTGGAATGGTGTTGAACCATTAACAGATGGTACTCAGTGGCGAGCAACTGGGGAAGAAAGATATCAGGAAAAAGATCTCTCAAGATGGCTTCGGAGGACTGCTCCAAAGTACACCCTATTAGCTAGTCTTTTATAACTAACTTCTACAAAGCACATAGGTCATAATGCACATAAAGCACATAACCCCTACTGGATCATCATTTTCCCTCACTTTCAATAAACTTCTAATCTCAGAGCCATCTAGACTAAAGGCTTCCATCCACTTATCTTCTTTCATTCTCAGTTATTTACTTTCCTCCCCCTTCTCCCATTTGGATTAGCAGAAACTACCAGCTAGGTTTGACCTTACATCTAAAAGCCTACTTTCCAATTAACCCTTAACTATGTGGTGTTCTATTTTATTAATTCATGGTAGCTCAATTCACATAATATAGTTGCAATTGGCTTGATCACATTCTGGGGTATGGTCACCCTCAAATCCATGATAACTTTATGCCAAAAATCACGAAATATTCAGGTTACTCCCAGTCCCAAGAGGCCAGTCATTCATCCGAGGTCAATTTGTACCTTGTTCACTCTAAAGATAATATTCGTAGCCAGTCCTGTAGTAAACTAACTAAGGAATTATTAACTAAGAAGAAGAAATGAGAGTTTATTTGCAAGGTTAAAGTAGGTAAACATACACACACACAACGGGGTTACAGTCTTCACTTTTAAATTGTGATAGAGCTGCTGAAATATGCCAGCTTTATGTCCTTTAGGGATAACCCAGGTTAATCATGGAGACCTTATTGCCTGTGTTTGGTAGTTCTTATCCTGTCAGAGTCCAAGCTGCATAAAAGATAAGAATTTCTCCATGACAGAGATTTTTATTCCCTTCCCACTGGTATTCAAACCAACAGGATGAGCGCTTCTGCACATCCCCTCTCCATGGGTGAAGGGGGAACAATCAACAAAGTCTTTTGTCCCACAATGGCCTGTCTGGGGCTTATGTTAGGCAAGAGATAACCCCTTTTGGGGAAAACCAGCATTTCACACTTGGTTGATGTTTCTTTCTTGACTTGGTTTACAATTTCAAAGCAAACATTTTTGCAGTTATAGAATAAACACTTAAATATTACTTTACAGCTTGGGATACAGTTATTGTAAGTGAGATTAATGAATGCAGCAATTAACAAGCATTTCCTAAAGTGCAAACACTAAACACAGTTTTATGAGTCTAACACCCATCTAACAATTACAGTAAAAGCTTTGTTATATGGCATGTTGAGGGAATGGGAAGTGCCAGTAAGTCAAAAATTCCAGTTAACTAAGAGGGAGGGAATTTGGGTGCAGGAGGGCTCTCAGGGCTGGGGATTGGGGCATGGAAGGGGTTTGGGGATGCTGGATCCAAGCGGTGATCACCTCGGGCAGCTCCCTGCAACCAGTGACATGTCCTTGCTGCTCCTAGCTGGAGGAATGGTCACTGGGGCTCCGTGCGCCACCTCCAGACCACCCTGAGTTCCAGCTCCAGAGTTCCCATTAGCTGGGGACCTCCTTTAAAAAAACCAGACAATTTTACCCTGACTTTGGAGCAAATTATTAGCAAATAATCCTTTCACCATACATGCCTTTCTATCTCCCCTGTGATGCTACCATAGTTAATGAAAACCTGGGCAGGCTAAGTTCCTTCCCTTACTCCTGCCTCTCTCTTTCTCTGGCTCCCTATCTGTGGGAGAAGCTGGTTTTAAATACACTGTCACTTATTTTGGGTGTTGAGACCCAATGACCATATTCCCTGTAATAATTCTTCTGTCAATCTAGATCCTGCCTCTCAGGGAGGTGGATTAACTATGGTGATGGGAGAACCCCTGTAATATTCTTTTGATATGATCTCCTGCAGTATTCTTGCCAGCAAGTTAAAGAAGTATGGGCTGGATGAATGGACTATAAGGGGATAGAAACCTGGCTAGATCATCGGGCTCAAAGGGTAGTGATCAATGGCTCCATGTCTAGTTGGCAGCCAGTATCAAGAGTAGTGCCCCAAGGGTCAGTCTTGGGGCCGGTTTTGTTCAATATCTTCATTACTGATCTGGAGGATGACGTGGATTGCACCCTCAGCAAGTTTGCAGATGACATTAAACTGGGAGGAGTGGTAGATATGCTGAAGGGTAGGGATAGGATACAAAGGGACCTCGACAAATTAGAGGATTGGGCCAAAAGAAATCTGATGAGGTTCAGCAAGGACACGTACAGAGTCCTGCACTTAGGAGGGAAGAATTCCATGCACTGCTAAGACTAGGGACCGAGTGGCTAGGCAGCAGTTCTGCAGAAAAGGACCTAGGGGTTACAGTGGATAAGAAGCTGGATTTGAGTCAACATTATCCAGATGATCAGTAACTTTTCCTACACTGCTATTCCTATCTTAGTATAGATATTTCTAACACCTGGATTTTCCATATATTTGTATATTACACTGGTTAAGTTCTTCCTTCACATTTCTTTTAGGCTAGAGAAACGGTGAAGAAGGAGCTGATATTACCAGTGAGTGCTGATCAGAGGGAAAGAGTGGGGTTACAGCAGCAGGAGGAGGGATACAGCCATGGGGAGGGGGATGTGGTAGCAGGGAGGGAATTCCCAGCAGGGGGAAGGTGGGGGAGGGGATAGGAAGACAGGTACAAGCGGGAGGGGAGCAATTACATGTGAGGGGCGATGGAAGCATGTGTGTGTGAAAGGAGACGAAGGGGGAAGGGAGGGTGTTTGGGAAGGGGAGGGGATCATGTGTGAGGGAATTGAGGGGGAAGGGAGCATATCCGGTATTGGCAAGAGGGGAGAGTGTGTGTTTGAGGGATGTGAGGGGGAGGGGAGTATGGGGGGAGGGCAATGGAGCACATTTGTTCCGGATAGGGGGAAGGTGGTCTGAGGATGGCTGGCAGGTTGGGGAAAGCTTGTGTTTTAGAGAGGTGTGATGGAAGCCGTGAACGTGAGAGAGAGAGAGGTTGTAATTATTCTATGACTCCCCGCCCCGCCTCCCCATGGGGGCAACACTGGTCTTTGGGAGCAGCTATGACTTGTCAGATACCTGGCATATTTATGAGGTCTCCTTCCTCTCTCATAATGGGGATGCTGGTAGCTAACATTGTGTTCCCTCCAAAGAGACCTATCCCCATATGCTTTATTCTTTCCCATAATACCACAGGTGGGATCCCTGACCGCCCCTTTGCTCTCTCTCTCTCTCTCTGTTTCTTAGTTTCCCTCTTACTGAGGGGCATAAAATATTTCTTGCCCTTCCATCATTGGAACAGGCTAAGTTGATGATTATGGTTTTCCATGTCACTCAGCAGATAGGGTTCCCTGAACCCTCTCATAGGGCTGGCCTGTTAAAGAGAGTTAGATGCCCAGCCTACCAGTGACAGGGTATGCTGAAGCGCATGAGTTAACCCAGCTCCATCAGGGGACAGGTAACTGCCTAAGTAGCTGTGTCAAGGTTCCTTCTCCACTCTGAACTCTAGGGTACAGATGTCGGGACCTGCATGAAAGACCCCCTAAGCTTATTCTTACCAGCTTAGGTTAAAACTTCCCCAAGGCACAGATTTATTTCTTGCCTTCAGAACCAGCTTAGGTTAAAAACCTGGTACACGGCCACCACCAAGCGATTTAAGAAAGAATCCGGGAAAAGACCACTTGGAGACATCTTCCCCCAAAATATCCCCCCAAGCCCTGCACCCCCTTTCCTGGGAACGCTTAAAAATAAAGAAAATGAGCACAAACCTTGGATTTTTAAGACCAAAAAAACCCAATCAAATTCTTAAAAATCAAAACTTTATGAAAAGTACAAAAAAAAAAGAAAAGAAAACAACTCTGTAAGATCAAAATGAAAAATAATCTTACAGGCAGTCAAATTCAAAACATAGAGAATCCCTCTAGGCAAAACCTTAAGTTGAAAAAGACACAAACAGGAATACACGTTTCCTCCAGCACAGTGAATTTACAAGCCAAAACAAAGAAAAACCAAATGCATTTTCTAGCTCGATTACTTACTAACTTTACAGGAATTGGAGGCTTACATCCTTGATCTGTTCCTGACAGAGGTATCACACAGACAAACAAAAAACTTTCCCCCCCTCCAGATTTGAAAGTATCTTGTCCCCTCATTGGTCATTTTGGGTCAGGTGCCAGCGAGGTTGCCTTAGCTTCTTAACCCTTCACAGGTGAAAGGATTTTGTCTCTGGCCAGGAGGGATTTTATAGCACTGTATACAGAAAGGTGGTTACCCTTCCCTTTATATTTATAACAAGCTGTAAGGCAGTTAATTAGGTAAGGAGCACCTGGACCTCATAAACATCATATGTTTTGGGCCTTTCAAGTTTTAACTGGGCTCTAACCCTTTAAATGCTGCACAAGTGCTCCTTTCAGAAGGCTTTATTAAAAAGAGGGAGATACTGCTGCAAAGTATCAGTATTCTATGGGTTTCTCCTCCACTGGGCTGTTTCAGTGAACTCATTATGTCATTTGGAGTAACTAAGGCAGGTTGCAGCAGAGCCACACTCAGTCGCAAACCCGGTCTTCCTAGACCTGCCAGGAGGTGCTGCCCGAAGCCCCAGGAAAGAAGTAGGGGTCCTTTGATTGGAAGCACAGGCTAAGGGATTAGCAAGAGGAGCTGAGACCTGCTGGTGAGGGATAGAGACAGAAATATCTGTTGACTGAGAGCCTGCCCAGATGACTGTGGTTTAGTAGCCAGAGTGGGTGTCCATGGGGTCTTTGCAAAAGGGGAAGAAGGCCATTGAGGAGAGACAGGGGCCTGAGTGGGTTCAGGAATGTCTTGCTTAGAAGTAGAAACTTGTGTCCATTAGTGACAGGGACACATGACTGTTGCTCTTTCGTGGGGGTGGAAGCCCTACTTCAAGAGCAGGTGCTGTGACCTGGGGCTTAGAGAAAGGAGAGGCAGAAGCCACGTGACAAGATACTACAGGTAACTAAACAGTTGAGTTTTTTTGAAAACCTGGCCCCAGTCAATTCTTTTGCTGGAATTCTCAGTAGACAGGACAGTGTTGAATGTTCCTGGATTTCTACTCCCTCGTTATTCTCTCTCCTGAGCAGGAGTGAGGCTGTTTAGTTGGGTGGTGATCTGTCTGTCTGTCTGTGGGAAGCTTGCGGTGCTGCCATTTATGCTTTTCATATTCTGGGGCTGCAAAGAGGACAGAACATGGTGTTCATGCTGTAATCTCCCCTTTGATATGGAGATTACAGCCCAGGACACACCAGTTTCTGTCTGTTCATATTGTTTTTCCATTCACCTTAATACGTTTTTCTCTTTCACATCAGTTTCTGACAGTGGGAGTAGGAGCAATTATAAATAAGAAAAGTGCACTGAATTCAGCTCAGGATGACTCCAAGGCAGACAACAATGGAAATGAGCATCATGGTGACAAGGTAAGAGCTTTTTCTCGCCAGCACATGTTTGTTAGAGCTGGAAGAATATAAGGAGAGAGGATGAGGTTGAGGACACTAATGAAGAGGGATATTGGGGAGGAAAGGGAATTCAGTTGCAGACTCTGTTGTAAGCAGTTGATCTTTTTGCATTCATTGCCTTATTTTCACCTGAGGCCTCAACCTCTGACCTTGCAGATGCACTAGTGGGCACCACTTCACGCTCGAGTCCTGACAGCCTTCCTCTCGGTCGCAGCTGTGTAAGGATGTAGTTTGTGGCTGCAGAGGTTGAAAGGTCACCCTGTGTATTGGAGGTGGGGCTCTGAACTCTAGGAAGCTCAGGATGCAATTAAGAGCAGATTCCAATCTCTGTTACATAATTCACTGCCCCAAAACTTTGTTAACACAGAGCTGAGGTTGCCCAGTGGTGCCTTATGCTCTTCCAGAAAGTGAAGAGTAGCTTAATTTAACCCTTTGAAACCCAGGGTATGCAGAGTTAAGAAAATGCTTCCCTCTTTTGAGCAATGCCCCTAGGAATCCCTGTGAGGGATCATAGGACTGTGCCTTTCCTAAGCAGTGGGGGACAGTATGACAAGTGCACAAAAATAGTGGGGGGAAACTCAGGTCTTGTCTTCGCTAGGGTAAAGGTTGAGCTCAGGACAAGCTTAGCAAGCACAAAATAATTTGGTGCCACCCACATGTGACCTTTTAATCAGATCCTTTCCTATCTGGTATTGAAGTACATATGTTCCATTCCTGGCAGTCTATTTCACTTTTGCTATGCTTTCTTCAAGCAATGAAAGCCATCTATGGGCCAAATTCTCATAGCACAACCCCTCTGTTATCCCAGGAGAACTCCACCCTTTTTAAGGTCAAGGTAGCCCTCAAGCAATGCTGGAGGGAGCATTCTGAGACTCTTTTGAACCGTGAATCTGAAGTCTCAGCTGCCACCATCAAGTCCATTCCTCAACATCCAGTAATAGCACCTCTTGCTTACCCCCAGTCTTCTGAAGCCATCACTCAGACTAGGAACAACAAAAAATGAGGCCCAGATGGCATCCCTGTGGAGGTCTTCAAAGCTGGTGGAATAGCAGTTGTGCAAAAACTTTATCAACTTCTTGTTAAGATTTGGGTTAATGAGGAAATTCCGCCCCGCCTAAAGAATGTCAATATTGTAACCACCTTTAAGAAAGAGGACAAGTCAATGTTCGGGAATTACCTAGGCATTGCCCTCCTCTTCATTGCTGGGAAGATCCTGGCTTGCATCCTCTTGAATTGTCTCCTTCCTCTTGGCGAAGATCTCCCAGTGTGGTTTCAGACCATCTCAGGGCACCATCAACATGATTTTCATTGCACAACAGATCCAAGAGAAGTGTAGAGAACAACACCAGCCATTGTTTATGGCATTTATTGATCTAACTAAGGCCTTTGAGTCCATCAGTCATGAAACATTATGGAAGGTGCTGTCTAGGTTTGCTTGTCCACTGAAGTTCATTTGTGGTCTCAGGTTACTTCATGATGGGATGACTGCCACTGTCCTCTAATGGGTTGGAGACAGACCTGTTCACCATCTGTACTGGTGTCAAGTAGGGCTACGTTATTGCCCCAACCTTTTTTCCATTTATCTTGCCGTGATCTTGATTTTTATTCATGACCACCTTTCTTCTGGAATTGGAAATGAGTATCACATGGACGGGCAGCTCTTCAACCTGCAGCATCTTCATTCTAAAACTAAGGTCAACAATGCTGTTATTACTGTACTTCAGTATGCTGATGACTGTGCTATCCTTGGCATACTGAGGCTGACTTGCAATCCACCCTAGATCTTTTCTCAGGCACCTATCATAGCCTGGGACTCTCCCTCAACATTGGGAAGACTAAGGTGCTACACCAACCTTCCCCATCAAAACTTGTGCCCTTTCTCCCAGAAATCATAATTGGTGGTGGACACCTGGACAGTGTTGACCTTTTTCCTTACCTTAATAGCCACCTCTCCCAGACAGCCCATCTTGATGTGGAGATTGAACAAAGGATCCATTGTGTCAGCGTATCCTTTGGAAAGTTGCTCCACCATGTCTTTATTGACAGAGATCTGCAGATCCTGGTCTACAGTGCCGTAGTCATCCCCACTCTTATGAGTGTGAGCCATGGGTGACACACCTAAGCCATCTTAAGCATCTAGAGTGGTACCAACAGCACTGTCTGATGAAGATTCTCCATATCAGATGGCAAGACCACTGCACCAATCCAAGCCTTCTCTCTGTAGCTAACATCACCAGTGTTTAGGCGAAGCTTATGAAACATCAACTTTACTGGGCTGGCCATTGTGTGTGGAACACTGATACTTGTCTTCTGAAGCAAGTCTTCTTTTTTTTTTTTTTCAACTTAGTCATGGTAAGAGGACCCACGGAGGACAGAGGAGATGCTAGAAGGACACCCTGAAAGTATATGTTAAGAAGGGAGTCATTGAACCTACAAACTGGGATGAGCTGGTTGGCAATAGACCGTAATGGTGTCGCATCATACATCAAGCCATGCTTTTGGAAAAGAATCGCCTTGCTCAAGAGACTGAGAAATGGCAGAGAAGGAAGGAAAGGACACAGCATGCTGGTCAGCAGTTATGCTTTCTCCAAGCAACCATCTGTCACATATGTGGAGAAACCTATAGAGCATAGAGTGGACTCCTCCACCATCTTAAGTCTCATCAATGACTTTTCCCTGTGGCAGGCATCATCCTCGTATCAAGGGATAGCCAGTGACAACGACTAGACCTGGTCCATTAGGCCTCGTGCTCTCTGGCAGGAGCCTTAGCTAGCAAAAAAAAAAAAAGATTTGTCCTAAATGGGACTCTTGCATTGGCCTCTTTAGTTAATTTTTTAGGGTCAGCTAGTCTCTCTCATAAGAATTATTTATTTATTTATTTATTTATTTATTTGTATCACTGTAGCACCTAGAAATCCTGGTCATGGAACAGAGGGGATGTATGAGGGTTTGAATCGTCCAGCTGTTTGGGGTGCTATGAACACAACATCAAAAGCTGGCTGGAATGAACATATATTAATGGAGGGACATTGACACTTAATGACAGGGAAGCCCAGGTTGGCTGAACATGTGAACTCAGCATGGTTTAAAGGAGGAAGACAATGGACTGAAGGAAGCTGGGCCTGTGTTAAGAATAGGACTCACAGGTTCTCTCACTGGTAACTTAGAGACAGGGTGAGAAGGAGAGAGGCCTGGGATTGAAGCAGAGCATGGCTCTATGGCCATGGATCCCACCAATATGAACTGTCTTTAGCTGACCTTTCCCAGGCTAACCTAAAGACCTCCAGATGCTGTGTTCCAGTTAACTATTAGAACCTAATTTATTTTAAAAAGTCTGCTTGGAGTTGCTGCAAATACTTACTGAAGTGCATGGTGCTGTACAAAGGTAAAGTGTCTCTCTCAGGAGTCTGAATTTATTTGAACTTGCTGCAGACAGCCATGGAGCGAAACAGGGGTGGCTGGAGCCCAAAGACTGCAAATCCTGCCCTAATGAAACAGTGTGGGTCTTTGGGGTCCAGCACACTGAAGGGATTACTCCCAGGGGACTGCAGCCCAGATCCTGTGCATCCGCGATATAGGCACCGTGCAAACAACAAACAGAAAGTCCCTGTCCAAAAGAGCTTATAATCGATCAGTGTGTATCTGTGTATGGTTGAGTGGGTAGATGAGGTCACAGATTAAGAGATTTTAAGGCCATAAGTGACCATTAGATCATCTAATCTAAACTGAACCCCATAATTTTTGTTTGGCTAAAGCATCTTCCAGAAAGGCCTCCAGTCTGGCTTTGATTAAGCCGAGAAATGGAGAATCCAACATTTCCCTTGGTTCTTTGTGTCAATGGTTAATCACCCCGACTGTTAGAAATTGGTGCCTTATTTCTAATTAGAATTCAATGGCAAAAGATTGTCTAGAAACTCCTGAATCTCATAGTGCCAATGGCCAATCCAAATATGTGCCATGTGTATATTGAGGCATTGGTCAAAGAGGGTACAGGGAAGGTGGTGTTTCCTTTAGTAGTAGCAGATGGAATCCTGTGAGAATGAATGGGTTTGTAAAAGGTATGGAAGTGTTAGTATATTTCAGCAACTGTGGGGGTGGAAGAGTCAAGGTATGTGTGTGAATGGGCATACTGGGGCATTGCAGAAAGGGAAGAGTTAAGGTTGTAAGGGCTACCCTCAGCTATGCATTTTCTGGGTTTCAGAAGCTAGAGTTTTATTCAGCTCTGTGTTCTGTGAGGGGACAACATACCACTAAGCAACATTAACTCTGCATTAACATAGATTGTTTGTTTGTTTTTAAATTAGGAAAGGATTTGTTGCTAGGAATTAGTAGTCATTTAAGCAGTGGTACATATAATGTCTTACAATTTGCGTACTGAGCCAGCCAGCTGGGCCCCAACAGCCCTGCTTCGGTACACCTCCCCAGTCATGCCCCTGACCCACTCACTCCATTTCCCCCCACCTCCAACCTGGACCACACTACTGTACCCAGGTCCTTCCCCCTACAAACAGGGAACACATCTCCTTGAAGTCTTCACTCCCTTGTAGACACATGTTTCTATTGCCATTACTTCCCCCATCTCCTATAACCTGACTCACAGGCAGTGCCTGAAACAAAGGACAGCCATGTCACAGTGGAATGGTGTTCATGGTTGCATCTCAGAATTGTTGGAGGGTAGAGTTTGTGGCAGGGCCAGTAAGAGAAATCACAGACAGGGCTTCTGTTCCAGTAGATGTACCCCATCTCTGAGAATCAGTGAGGTGTCAGAGCTTGTAATGTGCCTGTGCCAAAGAGCACACTTTGGCAGGTTCAGGATGACCAGAAAATGTTCTTCCAACATGTGTTAATAGCTTTCACATTGTCACTGTAGCCAGTGATGGTGTTAGGCACCTGCAAGCAAGGCAATTGCAGAGGACTCCGAAGCAGCAAAGGGGCCCCCTGAGAGGCACATCCAACCTGTGAGGGCCTTCTGTTTAGTCTCCTGGACATCAGAAGCTCTGTCCTCCTCCCCACTGGGGGGTCCACTGTAAGTACAGCTTCACCCAAGCTCCCAGTGGCTCTGGACCTGTGCTCCCCTGCCCAGTCCTGGCTGTGGGGTTCCCATGCTGACCCACCTTTGAGAACCTTCACACACCCTAGCTCAGAGCTGCAGGTGGGAGGGAAAGGGAGTACCTGGAAGCCAGGGAGAGCAAGGGCCAGAGATGCCAGGAGTCCAGGGCCAGCTGGAGCCATGTAACAGGGTTGCCTTTACAGCAGAGCTGAGAGCAGGGAGCAGGAAGGAACAGCTGATGCCCTGCAGGCCAAATGGAAGTCCCTTGCTGGCAGCTCCAGCCCCTCTGCTCCTGTGCCAGGCAGCTCTTTTCTCTCCCCTGTAGAATATCCTCTGAGCCAGCAGGTGCTGGGCTTGGACTAGTTTGGTGGTGGGTGATCAGAGGCAGGTCAGGGAGGGATGCTGGAGCCCTGAACCAGGCAGGGGAGTACAGGGGATGGAGCTGCTGGGAACCTGGGGAAGACCCAGAGATGAAGCCAGAGCAGAGTAGTGGGGCTGCCTAGACAGCAGAGTCCTCAGCTGGGGGCAGGATCTGGGCATAGGTGGGGGAGGCAGGAATGGGCTCTGGAGGAGTCACCCCCTTTCCACTGGCCCTCTCCCTGCTCCCTTACTGCTTCCATCTTCCAGTCTCAGGAAAAGGTCCTGGCATTGAGCTTTGAAGGGGTCCCCCTTGGGGCAAACACCCACCACTGATCATTCAGACACAAAGCCAAAACAGAGAAAACTGTCACAGGTCCTGGACACAAATCTCTGATACAGTTCAAATCTGGTCTCATATATTGTAGGAGGTGTACACCAGGAATAGGGCCAAAATCATTTCCTCCCAAGGGAATCCCTGCAATGCCGGGTAGATTGTAACCTCTGAAGTCACTGATGGGATGCTGCACAGTGGGCAAAACATGATGCCAATACAGGCCATTTCTCTCCACTCAAATTAGCTTTAGTTAGCAGTCCCCATGTCCTGATATACTCCTTGCTCTCTCACAAACTTCTGCAAATGCATGATCCAGAAATAGCCCAGAATCGACACACTGGCAACCCTGGCAGTGCAAATATTTCCTTTCCATCAGCTGTCAAGATATCTGCTCTGTCAGTTCCAAGCGTCCACGATATTTGTTTTTGGAAACACCTCATCCATCTGCCCCAAGGTCAGAAAATAGACACATGTCACACCTCAGCCCGCCCCAGTGAGAAGAGTGTGTAACCGGTTCGGTCAAATAACATCGTCCTTTATTGCTTCCAATGCATTTCTTACTGGCTTTCATAGACAGTGATCTCCTTTTCCATAGCCACATAATCTAACTGGATATTTCTTGGTGTTGGGGTTACCTGCTTTAGACATTCAATTCCATGCACTCATTATTCATTCTTTTACTTAAAAACACAGTCTCAGGACTCTTTTGGGTTTAACAAGTTTCATCCTACTGTTTTTCCCTCTTTGGTTACAAAGATTTACATAGGCATGATAAGGGGCCCCCGTGGGGGGGAAGAGCATCTTTGCTTCAAAGAAGAGCATTGTTTTCTCAAAGTTCTTATCACTCTCCAGCACAGACTCTTTGTCTTGTACTGGCCATTCTTATCATCTCCTTGCATAGCCTATTAATTCAGTCCTTGTACCAGCCTGAGATAATTAGTACTTTGGCTCTGCATTTGTTACAGAGAGAAATTCAGCATAATAGTACAGCATGGAACTGATATTCATAACCTTTTACAATACCTATATCACTCTTATATCTATCTTAGAATCATAGAATCATAGAATATCAGGGTTGGAAGGGACCTCAGGAGGTCATCTAGTCCAACCCCCTGCTCAAAGCAGGACCAATCCCCAATTAAATCATCCCAGCCAGGGCTTTATCAAGTCTCACCTTAAAAACTATTCTAAGGAAGGAGATTCCATCACCTCCCTACGTAACGCATTCCAGTGTTTCACCACCCTCCTCGTGAAAAAGTTTTTCCTAATATCCAACCTAAACCTCCCCCACTGCAACTTGAGACCATTACTCCTTGTTCTGTAATCAGCTACCACTGAGAAAAGTCTAGATCTGTCCTCTTTGGAACCCCCTTTCAGGTAGTTGAAAGCAGCTATCAAATCCCCCCTCCTTCTTCTCTTCCACAGACTAAACAATCCCAGTTCCCTCAGCCTCTCCTCATAAGTCATGTGTTCCAGTCCCCTCATCATTTTTGTTGCCCTCCGCTGGATGTTTTCCAATTTTTCCACATCCTTCTTGTAGTGTGGGGCCCAAAACTGGACACAGTACTCCAGATGAGGCCTCACCAATGTCGAATAGAGGGGAACGATCACGTCCCTCGATCTGCTCGCTATGCCCCTACTTATACATCCCAAAATGCCATTGGCCTTCTTGGCAACAAGGGCACACTGCTGACTCATATCCAGCTTCTCGTCCACTGTCACCCCTAGGTCCTTTTCCGCAGAACTGCTGCCTAGCCATTCGGTCCCTAGTCTGTAGCGGTGCATTGGGTTCTTCTGTCCTAAGTGCAGGACCCTGCACTTATCCTTATTGAACCTCATCAGATTTCTTTTGGCCCAATCCTCCAATTTGTCTAGGTCTCTCTGTATCCTATCCCTGCCCTCCAGCGTATCTACCACTCGTCCTAGTTTAGTATCATCCGCAACAATGTTCCCTAACAATGTGGCTTTGAACTTTATCAATCTGTCTCAGGCATGTTTGAAATGTCTCATTCCATTTCTCACAGGTTCAGGAGAAGCCTCCTCCCCGCACTGGTGAAGCAGTGGCTTCTAAACCACAACCAGAACCACAGGTAAAAAAAAGGAGCAAGTGACACTTGGGAATTCTGCAGCCATTCACTAGATCAGTGACCCATTGCCAGCCCCAAGTGATGCAGAGAGAGGACAGGGGAGCTTCACCCCTCTTCCATCTCCTCTGATTGTCACTGTGTGTGTGTAAGGGAGAGGTTTGTGTGTGTGTGTGTGTGTGTGTGTCAAAAGGGGTATGAGTACAATCCTGTGGTAATTCTGGTTTTTGTGGACTCTAATAGGCAACAATTTTTCTCCAACTCTCACAGGCCCCAGACCCACCGCAAAGATCTCCTGCTTCTTTGTATGATGGCCAAAAGGGACAAGAAGGAGAAATAGAGGTAAGGAAAGGGGAACGTGCAGCGACCCATTAGCAGCCCCAATTCAGTCAAGTAAGACAAGAGAGGAGCTTTACTCCCTTTCCACCACTACCACCTCTGACCATTACTGTGAGTGTTTAAGGGAAGGAGCGTTTGTATATGAGAGAGGTTGGTCAGCATCTTGTTTGTGTCCCACCAGTCCGTGCTAGTTGGCCCAGGCCAGAAGCAGAGCTCCACCGAGTGAGGCTGCTCCAAAGAAATGCCCTGGAGAAGTAACGTCTCTGTCAAGGTTCCTTCCCCGCTCTGAACTCCAGGGTACAGATGTGGGGACCTGCATGAAAACCTCCTAAACTTACTTTTACCAGCTTAGGTTAAAACTTCCCCAAGGTACAAACTATTTTACCCTTTTACCTTTCCACTGCCATCACCAAACTTTATCTGGGTTCCTGAAAAAACGTAGTTTGGACACCTCTTTCCCCCAAAAATCCTCCCAACCGCACCCCACTTCCTGGGGAAGGTTTGGTAAAAATCCTCACCAATTTGCATGACCACAGACCCAAACCCTTGGATCTTAGAACAATGAAAAAGCATTCAGTTTTCTTACAAGAAGACTTTTAATAGAAGTAAAAAGGAATCACCTCTGTAAAATCACGATGGTAGATACCTTACAGGGTAAGTTTAGATTCAAACATAGAGAATCCCTCTAGGCAAAACCTTAAGTTACAAAAAAGACACACAGACAGGAATATTCATTCTATCCAGCAGAGCTATTTTCTCAGCCATTTCAAGAAATCATAATCTAACACATACCTAGCTAGATTACTTACTAAATTCTAAGACTCCATTCCTGTTCTGTCTCCAGCAAAAGCATCACACAGACAGACACAGACACTTTGTTTTTCTTCTTCCTCCCAGCTTTTGAAAGTATCTTGTCTCCTCATTGGTCATTTTGGTCAGGTGCCAGCGAGGTTACCTTTAGCTTCTTAACCCTTTACAGGTGAGAGGATTTTTCCTCTGGCCAGGAGGGATTTAAAAGGGTTTACCCTTCCCTTTCTATTTATGACAGTCTCGATTTCAGCCTCCTGCTCCTCCTCCATTAGCTGTATCCCCATGGCAACAACAGCCCCTATGAAACCACAGAGACCAATCCATCTGCCTGAAAACCTAGTAGTTCATGTACAGCCTCCTGGTGGTATTAATGACTGTCAGGATCACGTGCTCGTGGCTCCTCCATGCTTCCTCATCCCAGTTCAAAACTGGCCCTGGCATAAGTAATGGATGCCAGAAGAGGAATGGTGGGAGTTTTATTTGGATGCCCAGATCCAGAATTCCCTTAGTTTCTGGTACACATGCCTCAATGTGCCAAGGCAATAGTCCCAGTTCACAGCACCACGGGAATACTGAGTGGTTCACTTGAACAAGTGAAAATCTGTGTGGACAGAAGGATTAACAAGGAAGGTACCTCTATTAGGAAGATCAAATGATGTTAAACATTTTAACATAGGAATAGGCAAGGAGGGCTACAGGCCCCACAATTTTCTCTGTAGCCCTCCTCAGCCCGCCCCACTGGGAAATGTCTGTCGCCGTCCTGGTCAAATGACATCATCATTTATTGCTTCCAGTGCCATTGTGACTGGCTTCCTTAGACAGTGATCTCCTTTTCCATAGCCACATAATATAACTGGATATTTCTATGTGTGCGCGCATCTGTTTGTGCTCGCACACACGTGCATAGCATTGCCTTTGCATCTAGACTAAACTACATGCCTCTTTAAGCCACAGTAATTCCCCAGCCGCTTTTCCTCTTCCACTTTCCTGTGTGCACCTCTCAGCTCCCTAACAATGTGGGGTTGAATGTTTTCCATCTGTCCCAGGCTTGTTTGAAATATCTCATTCCATTTCTCACAGGTTCAGGAGAAGCCTCCTCCCCGCACTGGTGAAGCAGTGGCTTCTAAACCACAACCAGAACCACAGGTAAAAAAAAGGGGCAAGTGACACTTGGGAATTCTGCAGCCTGAACGGTCAGCGACCCATTGCCAGCCCCTAGTGAGTCAGTAAGACAAGAGGGGAGCTCTACTCCCTTTCCATCAATATCACCTCTGACCATTCCCCTGGGTGTTTAACGGAAGGGGTGTTTGGATATAAGAGAGAGAGGTCAGCATCTCGTTCCTCTCCCACACATCCCTCAATGTGCCATGGCAACCGTCCCTGGTCATAGCCTGACGGAAATACCGAGTGGTTCATTTGAATAAGTCCAAAACTGTGTGGACACAAGGATAACAAGAAAGGTACCTGTATTAGGAAGACCAAATGATGTGAACACACGTCAGTCCGATATAATTAAATTACGGTTCTTAGAGGGAACAAATTAAATCGATGTAACATCACCGTGTAGACATGGCCTAAAATGGGATTAATGGCTGCATTTACACCACCTCTTAGTATAATGAGGTCAGAAGCAAGGCTTGTGAGGATGAGGAAATTCTCCAAAAAGGATATTGAACTTGAGTATGGAGTGCAGATGGAAGCTAAGGTAACTTCTATTCCTAGCACAATGCCATCAAGAAGCATACCAATCCCTCTAACAATTCTGATTATAGAGGCATCAATGTGTTCAGATTTTGATAACAATACAGCTACGCCCCTTTTGTAACTCTTGCTGAAATTCCTGGGCAAACTAGTAAGAGCCAGTTTATTCTCTTTGTGTAGTTATTAATGAAGAGTCTGTCTAAAACCCCACGATCTCTCGATGTCATCTCTTCTTCAGTCATGAATAAAGGGTTTTTTTTTTCTCTTTTTAGAATAGTTTCATTTCCCCTTTCTGCCCACTTTAACCGTTAAGCATTTTAACCTAGGAATAGGCAAGGAGGGCCAAAGCCCCCACAATTTTCTGGGTAGCCCTCCTCAGCCCGCCCCACTGGGAAGAGTCTGTCGCCGTCCCAGTCAAATAACATCATCGTTTATTGCTTCCAGTGCCGTTGTTACTGGCTTCCTGTGACAGTGATCTCCTTTTCCATAGCCACATAATCCAACTGGATATTTCTATGTGTGTGGGTGTCTGTGTGTGCTCGCGCGCAGGTGCATTGCATTGCCTTTGCATCTGGACTAAAGTACACGCCCCTCTAAGCCACAGTAATTTCCCAGCCGCTTTTCCACTTCTACCTTCTTGTGCGCACCTCTCAGTTCCCTCACAATGTGGCTTTGAACTTTATCAATCTGTCTCAGGTGTGTTTGAAATGTCTCATTCCATTTCTCACAGGTTCAGGAGAAGCCTCCTCCCCGCACTGGTGAAGCAGTGGCTTCTAAACCACAACCAGAACCACAGGTAAAAAAAAGGGGCAAGTGACACTTGGGAATTCTGCAGCCATTCAGTAGTTCAGCGACCCATTGCCAGCCCCTAGTGAGTCAGTAAGACAAGAGGGGAGCTTTACTCCCTTTCCATCAATATCACCTCTGACCATTCCTCTGGATGTTTAAGAGAAGGGGAGTTTGGATAAGAGAGAGAGAGGTCAACATGTCTTTCCTGTCCCTCACACCCCTCAGTGTGCCATGACAACAGTCCCAGGTCATAGCACCACTTGAATACTGAGTGGTTGATTTGAATAAGTGCAAAACTGTGTGGACAGAAAGCTTAACAAGAAAGGTACCTGTATTAGGAAGACCAAATGATGTGAACACACTTCAGTCCTATATAGTTAAATCACTGTTTGGGATGGTTTGTCCTGTAACCTCAATAAGGATTCTTTAAAGTACAGCCAGCTCTCCTGGACTCCTTTCCCCCTCATGTTATTCTCCCAGGGGATCCTGCCCATCAGTTCCCTGAGGTTGTCAAAGTCTGATTTTCTGAAGTCCAGGGTCTGTATTCTGCTGCTCTCCTTTCTTCCCTGTGTCAGGATCCTGAACTCGACCATCTCATAGTCACTGCCTCCCAGGTTCCCATCCACTTTTGCTTCCCCTACTAATTCTTGCCAGTTTGTGAGCAGCAGGTCAAGAGGAGCTCTGTCCCGAGTTAGTTCCTCCAGCACTTGCACCAGGAAATTTTCCCCTACCCTTTCCAAAATCTTCCTGGATTGTCTGTGCACCACTGTATTGCTCTCCCAGCAGATATCGGGGTGATTGAAGTCTCCCATAAGAACCCGGGCCTGTGATCTAGTAACTTCTGCAAGTTGCTGGAAGAAAGCCTCGTCCACCTCATCCCCCTGGTCTGGTGGTCTATTGCAGACTGCCACTACAACATCACTCTTGTTGCTCACGCTTCTAAACTTAATCCAGAGACACTCAGGTTTTTCTGCAGTTTCATACCGGAGCTCTGAGCAGTCATGCTGCTCCCTTACATACAGTGCAACTCCCCCACCTTTTCTGCCCTGCCTGTCCTTCCTGAACAGTTTATATCCATCCATGACAGTACTCCAGTCATGTGAGTTATCCCACCAAGTCTCTGTTATTCCAATCACATCATAATTCCTTGACTGTGCCAGGACTTCCAGTTCTCCCTGCTTGTTTCCCAGGCTTCTTGCATTTGTGTATAGGCACTTGAGATAACTCGCTGATTGTCCCTCTTTCTCAGTATGAGGCAGGAGCCCTGCTCTCTCGCGTGCTCCTGCTTGTACTTCCTCCCGGTATCCCACTTCCCCACTTACCTGAGGGCTTTGGTCTCCTTCCCCCGGTGAACCTAGTTTAAAGCCCTCCTCACTAGGTTAGCCAGCCTGCTTGCGAAGATGCTCTTCCCTCTCTTCGTTAGGTGGAGCCCGTCTCTGCCTAGCACTCCTCCTTCTTGGAACACCATCCCATGGTCAAAGAATCCAAAGCCTTTTCTCCGACACCACCTGTGTAGCCATTCGTTGACTTCCATGATTCGATGATCTCTACCCAGGCCTTTTCCTTCCACGGGGAGGATGGACGAGAAGACCACTTGCACCTCAAACTCCTTTATCCTTCTTCCCAGAGCCACGTAGTCTGCAGTGATCCACGCAAGCAGTATCATTGGTGCCCACGTGGAGAAGCAGGAAGGGATAGTGGTTTGAAGGCTTGATGAGTCTCGGCAATCTCTCCGTCACATCATGAATCCTAGCTCCTGGCAAGCAGCAGACTTCTCGGTTTTCCCTGTCAGGGCGGGAGATAGATGACTCAGTCCCCCTGAGGAGAGAGTTCCCAACCACCACCACCCGCTTCCTTCTCTTGGGAGCGGTGGTCGTGGGACCCCCATCCCTAGGACAGCTCATCTCATGCCTTCCAATTGGCGGAGTCTCCTTCTGCTCCCTTCCCTCAGATGTATCATCTAGTCCACTCTCCGCTTTAGTATCTGTGGAGAGAACATGAAAACGGTTACTTACCTGTATCTTCATTGCTGGTACATGGACGCTCCCCTTTCTTCTTCTGGAGGTCACAAGCTCCCAAATTTCTTCACTGTCCTCCTGTCCCCGCAGTGCAGCCTACTCTGAATCCTCAGAACATTGTGCCCGTAGAAGCATATCCTGACATCTGTCCAGGAAATCTTCAGTTTCTCTTAGGCAGCACTGGGTCGATACTTGTTTCTCCAGACCTTGAACCTTCTCTTCCAATATGGAGACCAGCTTGCACTTTGTACAGACAAAGTCGCTTCTGTCCTGTGGAAGAAAGACAGACATGGCACATCCACTGCAGGTCACAACAGCTGAACGCTCCCCATCCATATTACCTTCCTTCTACAAGCTTCCTCAGGAGTTGTAGTAACTACTCAGAGAAGCCAGTGAGATGTAAGCCTCAGTGGGCTCTCCCCGGGCGAACTCCAAGGCAAACTCCCTCTGTTAGCCGCTCTGCTGCTCGCCGCGCAGCTGGTTCGCAGCTGACTGGCTTTTTATAACAGTCAGGCCCACTCAAGGCTCACCTGGAACAAAGGACCCCCAATTCACACTTTTCAAACCAACAATCAAGCACACGGTCAGACTGTCAAACTGTCCCCACAACAGACACTCAGATACTCACCAACACAGCTCCTTAATGCAGCCCTTAGCTAACCTCTTCTCAGGCAGATCCCAGGCAAACTCCTCTCTGTTAGCCTCTCTGCTGTTCGCTGTTCCTTTCCCATCACAAAGGATGGGAAGGCCGGTTTTGTTCAATATCTTCATAAATGATCTGGAGGATGGTGTGGATTGCACTCTCAGCAAATTTGCGGATGATACTAAACTGGGAGGAGTGGTAGATACGCTGGAGGGCAGGGATAGGATACAGAGGGACCTAGACAAATTGGAGGATTGGGCCAAAAGAAACCTGATGCGGTTCAATAAGGATAAGTGCAGGGTCCTGCACTTAGGATGGAAGAACCCAATGCACCGCTAAAGACTAGGGACCGAATGGCTAGGCAGCAGTTCTGCAGAAAAGGACCTAGGGGTTACAGTGGACGAGAAGCTGGATATGAGTCAGCAGTGTGCCCTTGTTGCCAAGAAGGCCAATGGCATTTTGGGATGTATAAGTAGGGGCATAGCGAGCAGATCGAGGGACGTGATCGTTCCCCTCTATTCGACATTGGTGAGGCCTCATCTGGAGTACTGTGTCCAGTTTTGGGCCCCACACTACAAGAAGGATGTGGAAAAATTGGAAAACATCCAGCGGAGGGCAACAAAAATGATGAGGGGACTGGAACACATGACTTATGAGGAGAGGCTGAGGGAACTGGGATTGTTTAGTCTGTGGAAGAGAAGAAGGAGGGGGGATTTGATAGCTGCTTTCAACTACCTGAAAGGGGGTTCCAAAGAGGACAGATCTAGACTTTTCTCAGTGGTAGCTGATTACAGAACAAGGAGTAATGGTCTCAAGTTGCAGTGGGGGAGGTTTAGGTTGGATATTAGGAAAAACTTTTTCACGAGGAGGGTGGTGAAACACTGGAATGCGTTACCTAGGGAGGTGGTAGAATCTCCTTCCTTGGCAGTTTTTAAGGTCAGGCTTGACAAAGCCTTGGCTGGGATGATTTGTTTGGGGATTGGTCCTGCTTTGAGCAGGGGGTTGGACTAGATGACCTCCTGAGGTCCCTTCCAACCCTGATATTCTATGAAACATTTCTATGAAACAATGCCGTCAACAAGAAAACCAATCCCTCTCACAATTCTGATTCTAGAGGCCTCAAAGTGTTCAGATTTTGATAACAATACAGCTACCCCGCTTTTGTAACTCTTGTTGAAATTCCTGGGGAAACTATTAAGAGCCAGTATATTCTCTTGGTTTAGTTATTAATGAATAGTCTGTCTAAAACCCCACAGACTCTGGATGACATCTTCTTCTTCAGTCAAGAAACAAGAATTTTTGGGGGTCTTTTTTAGGATAGTTTCATTCCCCCTTTCTCCCCACTTTAACTGTTAAGCATTTCAACTTAGCAGTAGGCAAGGAGGGCCAAAGCCCCCACAATTTTCTGTTAAGCTCACCTTAGCCCGCCCCCCTGGGAAGAGTCTATTGCGGGCCCCGTGAAATGACAACATCGTTTATTGTTTCCAGTGCCGTTCTTCCTGGCTTCCTGAGACACTGATGTCCTTTTCCATAACCACATAATCTAACTTGGTATTTCTGTCTGTGCGTGTGTCTTTGTATGCTCGTGTACAGGTGCATTGCATTGCCTTTGCATCTGGACTAAACTACATGCCTCTCTAAGCCACAGTAATTCCACAGCCGCTTTTCCCCTTCCACCTTCTTGTGCGCACCTCTCAGCTCCCTAACAATGTGGGGTTGAATGTTTTCCATCTGTCTCAGGCATGTTTGAAATGTCTCATTCCATTTCTCACAGGTTCAGGAGAAGCCTCCTCCCCACACTGGTGAAGCAGTGGCTTCTAAACCACAACCAGCACGACAGGTAAAAAAAGGGGCAAGTGACACTTGGGAATTCTGCAGCCTTTCAGAAGGTCAGCAACCCATTGCCAGGTCCAAGTGAATCAGTAAGACAAGAGAGGAGCTTTACTCCCTTTCCATCTATATCACCTCTGACCATTCTTCTGAGTGTTCAAGAGAAGGTGGGTTTGGATAAGAGAGAGAGAGGTCAACATGTCTTTCCTGTCCCTCACAGCCCTCAGTGTGCCATGACAACAGTCCCAGGTCATAGCACCACTTGAATACTGAGTGGTTCATTTGAATAAGTGCAAAGCTCTGTGAACAGAAGGATTAACAAGGAAGGTACCTCTATTAGGAAGAACAAATGATGTGAATACACTTTAGTCCAATATAGTTAATAAACTGTTCTTTGAGGGAACATATTAAATCGATGTAACATCACTATGTAGAAGTGGCCAGAAATGGGATTAAGGGCTCCATTTACACCACCTCTTTGTATCATGAGGTCAGAAGCAAGGCTTGTGAGGATGAGGAAATTCCCCAAAAAGGATATTAAACTTGAGTATGGAGTGCAGGTGGAAGCTAGGGTAACTTATTTTCCCATCACAATGCCATCAGAAGCAAACCAATCTCTCTCTGACAATTCTGATTCTAGAGGCCTCTAATTGTTCAGATTTTGATGACAATACAGCTACCCCATTTTGTAACTCCTGCTGAAGTTCCTGGGCAAATTAGTAAGAGCCAGTTTATTCTTTTGGTTTAGATATTAATTAATACTTTGTCTAAAACCCCACGACCTCTGGATGACATCTCTTCTTAAGTCAAGAAACAAGTTATTTTTGTCTTTTTAGAATAGTTTCATTCACCCTTTCCCCCCACTTGAACTGTTAAGCATTTTAACCTAGGAATAGGCAAGGAGGGCTACAGGCCCCACAATTTTCTGCGGAGCCCACCTCAGCCAGCCCCACTGAGAAGTGTCTGTAGCCAGCCTGGTCAAATGACATCATCGTTTATTACTTCCAGAGCCGTTGTTACTAGCTTCCTGTGACAGTGATCTCCTTTTCCAAAGCCACATAATCCAACTGGATATATCTATGTGTGTAGGTGTCTATGTGTGCTCACGCATGTGTTCATTGAATTGCCTTTGCATCTGGACTAAACTGCATGCGTCTCTAAGCCACAGTAATTCCCCAGCTGCTTTTCCCCTTCCACCTTCCTGTGTGCACCTCTCAGTTCCCTCACAATGTCACTTTGAACTTTATCAATCTGTCTCAGGCATGTTTGAAATGTCTCATTCCATTTCTCACAGGTTCAGCAGAAGCCTCCTCCCCGCACTGGTGAAGCAGTGGCTTCTAAACCACAACCAGAACCACAGGTAAAAAAAAGGGGCAAGTGACACTTGGGTATTCTGCAGCCGTTCAGTAGGTCAGCGGCCCATTGCCAGCCCCAAGTGAGTCAGTAAGACAAGAGGGGAGCTTTACTCCCTTTCCATCTATATCACCTCTGACCATTCCTCTGGGTGTTTAAGGGAAGGGGGGTTTGGATAAGAGAGAAAGACGTCAACATGTCGTTCCTGTCCCTCACACCCCTCAGTGTGCCATGACAACAGTCCCAGGTCATAGCACCACTTGAATACTGAGTGGTTGATTTGAGTAAGTGCAAAACTGTGTGGACAGAAAGCTTAACAAGAAAGGTACCTGTATTAGGAAGACCAAATGATGTGAATACACTTTAGTCCTATATAGTTAAATCACTGTTCTTAGAGGGAACAAATTAAATCAATGTAACATCACTGTGTAGACGTGGCCTACAATGGGATTAAGGGCTGCATTTATACCACCTCTTAGCATAATGAGATCAGAAGTAAGGCTTGTGAGGATGAGGAAATTCCCCAAAAAGGATATTGAACTTGAGTATGGAGTGCAGGTGGAAGCTAGGGTAACTTATTTTCCCATCACAATGCCATCAACAAGCAAACCAATCCCTCTAACAATTCTAATTATAGAGGCCTCAAAGTGTTCAGATTTTGATGACAATACAGCTACGCCCCTTTTGTAACTCTTTTTGAAATTCTTGGGCAAACTAGTAAGAGCCAGTTTATATTCTTGGTTTAGTTATTCATGAATAGTCTATCTAAAACCCCATGATCTCTCGATGACATCTCTTCTTCAGTCATGAATAAAGGTTTTTTTTTTCTCTTTTTAGGATAGTTTCATTTCCCCTTTCTGCCCACTTTAACTGTTACGCATTTTAACATAGGAATAGGGAAAGAGGGCCAAAGCCCCCACAATTTTCTGTTTAGCTCACCTCAGCCTGCCCCTCTGAGAAGAGTCTGTTGCTGGCCAGGTCAAATGACATCATCGTTTATTGCTTTCAGTGCCATTGTTACTGGCTTCCTTAGACAGATATCTCCTTTTCGATAGCCACATAATCTAACTAGATATTTCTCTGTGTGCGTGTGTCTGTGTGTGCTCGCACACACGGCCATTGCATTGCCTTCGCATCTGGTGTAAACTACATGCCTCTCTAAGCCACAGTCATTCCCCAGCCTCTTTTCCCCTTCCAACTTCCTGTACGCACCTGTCAGCTCCCTAACCACATGTGGTTGAACATTATCAATCTGTCTCAGGCTTATTCGAAATGTGTCATTCCATTTCTCAAAGGTTCAGCAGAAGCCTCCTCATAGAATATCAGGGTTGGAAGGGACCTCAGGAGGTCATCTAGTCCAACCTCCTGCTCAAAACAGGACCAATCCCCAATTTTTGCCCCAGATCCCTAAATGGCCCCCTCAAGGATTGAACTCACAACCCTGGGTTTAGCAGGCCAATGCTCAAACCACTGAGCTATCCCTCCCTCCTCCCTCCTCCCCACACTGGTGAAACAGTGGCTTCTAAACCACAACCAGAACCACAGGTAAAAAAGGGTAAAGTGACACTTGGGTATTTTGCAACCGTTCCACAGGTCTGCAACCCCTTTCCAGCCTCAAGTGATGCACAGGGAGGAGAGGGGACCTTCACCCGTCTTCCATCTCTTCTGACTGTCACTCTGTGTATTTAAGGGGAGTTGTTTGTGTGTTTGCAAAGGGGTGTGAGGAAAATCCTGTGATGATACTGGCCTTTTTGGACTCTAATAGGTAACATTTTTTTCTCCAACTCTCACAGGCCCCAGACCTGCTCCAACGATCTCCTGCTTCTTTGCATGATTGCCAGAAGGAACCAGAAAGAGAGAGAGAGGTAAGCGGAGTGGAACATGACATTGCAGCTAAGGAAATAGTGCACAGTGACAGATTTAAACTGTTGGGGCGGGTTTCATTGCTGAAGGGTCTGGATTTGGCCACTGTCAGGTTATGGTGCCCCATACAACCTACCTGTAGCAGATGGCAAACACAGGTATATCTTGAGAACTTTTTATTTCAAATTATGAATGTTATCTGTGTTTGGCACAGCCCATGAAAGCATGAAAACTTCAAATGCTGCTGTCTTGAGATGGGCCAGTTGTTATGGAGCCACAGAATATTCACAGAGCTTTGTTTCAGTGGAGGTTATGTGCATTTGTTCTTCTTGGCTCTCTGGATGGGTTCTCTGTGGAATCTGGAACCACTAAGTCATGGTTAATATGAGATCCCAAGGCAGTTTCTGCACACACTAATGTGTGGGAGACTGGGCATGGATGCGAGTGATCTGGCTGAAATCAATTTGCATAAGGCTGAGTTGATCCTGGTAGGTTGGGGAAACTGTCAAAGGAGGTGGTGAAGATGATTTCTCCCCATTGGTTGACAATGTGACCATTTGTGACCTGTGTTGCATTTCGGTTATATGATTGTGCCCCTAGCTGCTCTTAGCTGGTGACTTAGTAGAAGGGCCGAGGGATGCATCTGACTCTGTCCAGGATTTTGTGAAGGTTTCATTCAGATGCAGAACTCACTCCCATGGTCTGTGCCTTTGTAACCTCCAGACTGGGTCACTGCAATCTGCTCTTGGTGTGGCTGCATCCTAAATCAAGCTAGAATTTTAAGGTGGTGTGGATGTGGGAATCAGATTATTAAGCAGTGCTTCCTGGGGCACTGCACTGCCTTCGGTTTCTGGTTTGACTATAAGGTGCTGCTTTTCACCGATAAAGCCAAGAAATGCTTGGGACTTTACTGCCTGAGGCATTCCCTCATACTGTGCTACCATAGCTGCGCTCAGAGGTGGCACTGAAACTGGAGTTCCCTTCAATTTAAAAGAGAGAGAGTTACTGGCAGGAGGCACTGCAAGAGGTGACCTGAGCTCTGGAACAAGTCCCCCCTCCTCCTCCTCCTCGAGCTGAAACAGTTTAATCCCGGGGTGGGCAAACTATGGCCCGCAGGCCAGATCCAGCCCGTGAGCCGTTTTAAGCTGGTCCGCAGGCCGCACCACGCGGCTCAGCCCTGCTCTGGCACTCCAGCCTGGGTGCTGGGTTGGAGGCTACACCACGCGACTCCCATAAGCCACGGCATGGCTCCGCTCCGGCTCCTACGTGCTCCAATGGGAGCTTCAGGGGCAGTGCCTGCACATGGGGCAGCTTGGAGAGCCGCCTGGCCACGGCTCTATGTAGGAGCCGGAGAACGGACATGCCACTGCTTCCAGGAGCCGCTTGAGGTAAGTGCCGCTTGGAGTCTGCACCCCTGAGCCTCTCCCAATGCCCCAACCTCCTGCCCCAGCCCTGATCCCTCTCCTGCTCTCCAAAACCCTCAATCCCAGCCTGGAGCACCCTCCTGCACCCCAAACCTCTCATCACCAGCCCCACCCCAGAGCCTGCACCCCCAGCCGGAACTTGCACCCCTTCCCGCACCTCTTCTCCAGCCTTGATCCCCCTCCCACCCTTTGAACCCCTCTGTCCCAGCCCAGAGCACCCTCCTACACCCCAAACTTCTCATCCCTAGCCCCACCCCAGAGTCCGCACGCCCTCCCGCACCTCAACCCCAATTTTGTGAGCGTTCATGGCCCTCAATACAATTTCTATTCCCTGATGTGGCCCTCAGGCCAAAAAGTTTGCCCACCCCTGTTCATCTGTTGATCCTTTGGGCATGTTGCTAATGGTCTCTCTTTGCAAAGACTTTTGGAAAGGAGGAGTCTTGGTGGAGATGAAGGATGTGAAGTTTTGAGGGAGTCTGAGTTGGGGGTTGAGCCATGTGGAGAGGAGCTATGCTTGTTAGCTGCTGATCTTACTGTTTCTCTCTGTCACCCCATGTTAAAGGTGCAGATTTTAAAGATGGACCTTTCTATTCATGTTTTTTTAATTGAAATTGTCATAAATATAAAGGGAATGGTAACCATCTTTCCGTATACAGTGCTATAAAATCCCTCCTGGCCAGAGGCAAAACCCTTTCACTTGTAAAGGGTTAAGAAGCTCAGGTAACCTCGCTGACACCTGACCCAAATGACCAATGAGGGGACAAGATACTTTCAAATCCGGGGGAGGGGGGGAAGGCTTTTGTCTGTCTGTGTGATACCTTTGCCGGGAACAGATCAAGGATGCAAACCCTTCACTCCTGTAAAGTTAGTAAGTAATCTAGCTAGAAAATGCGTTAGGTTTTTCTTTGTTTTGGCTTGTAAATTAGCTGTGCTGGAGGAAATGTGTATTCCTATTTTCTGTCTTTTTGTAACTTATGGTTTTGCCTCGAGGGATTCTCTATGTTTTGAATTTGACTGCCTGTGAGATTATCGTCCATTCCAATCTTACAGAGTGTTTCTTTTATCTTTGTTTTGTTCTTCTAATAAAGTTCTGTTTTTTAAGAATCTGATTGGGTTTTTAGGGTCCTAAGAAATCCAAGATGGTCTGTGCTTAAGTTGTTTATTCTCAAGCCTCTCCAGGAAAGGGGGTGTAAGGGCTTGGGGGGATTGCTGGGGGAAGAGGAGCTCCAAGTGGTCCTTTTCCCTGTTTTTTTGTTAAAGCACTTGGTGGTAGCAGAATACCCTAGTCTAAGGGCAAGATTTTGTGCCTTGGGGAAGTTTTTAACCTAAGCTGGTAGTAATAAGCTTAGGGGGTCTTTCATGTGGGTCCCCACATCTGTACCACAGAGTTCAGAGTGGGGAAGGAACCCTGACGGAAATAAAGATATGCGGTTCAATGATTGATTATTATTCTTTATCTTTGCTTTTCAAACACAGGTTAAAGAAAATCTTAGGAAAGAAAAAGCAGGAATAATAGTGGAGATACTTCAAGAATTTAATTGATTTTACCAGAACAAAGTTAACGTGTGTGTCTATTATTCCCCAAATTGCGTTGAAGTTGTACTGCCCCAGCTTCTCTCAATACAGGAGCATTGTTCAGGGATTTGCATGATCACTATATGACTATTTTTACCATGGTTGGCTAATTTAAAAAGAATCTCAACCATCATAATTCACAACAAAAAAGCCAACCACCAGGATGCTGCATAATAGAGGATTTAAAATATTTACCTCCTTCTTATAGACTAGATATTAAACTATTGGTAGTAGTTGTATGATTATTGCTATTACAATATGTATTATGTGCAATTCAGTAGCACCTAGAAGTCCCAGTCATGGACTAGGACCCCATTGTGCTAGACATTGTACAAACACAGATCAAAAAGACAGTCCCTCCCCCAAAGAGCTTCCAATCTAAGTATAACACAAGAGACAACAAATGAACACAGAGAGATGGGGACTACAAGGAAATAATTAGGCAGTATGGTCAGCATGCGGTGGCTCTGCAACTGTTTATGAATAGTGCCTCTCAAGCATGGGAGGCAGCACGGAGGTGCTTGTTTGAAAATTTAACAAGTGGGTGACAGGCTGGGATCATAGGCCAACTGGAAGTGTGAGTCGACTTTTTGATACTGAATGAGAGGTGATAGGTAGGGTGGGGATAGGCCATGAAAGGCCTTGGAGGTAAAGTCAAGCAGTTTATGTTCAGTATGATAGAAAATGGGGAGCCAGTGAAGGCACTCAAACAGAGGCCAGAGTAACAGGCTAGCATTCTGAATGGAGATGAGTGGGCCAAGACTGCATTTGTTAGGGCCAGAGAGAAGGATGTTGCAGTAATCAAGATGTAAGATGTTGAGAGCCTGGATGAGCATTTTAGCTGTGTGGATGGAGAGGAAAGGCCTATCTTGGAAATGTTCTGCAGAAAGAACCAGTAAGATTTAGATATAGCCTGGATGTGAGGACTTAGCCCTGGTCTACACTGGGGGGGCTGCGGGGAGATTGACCTAAGATACGGAACTTCAGCTACGGGAATAGCGTAGCTGAAGTCGACGTATTTAGGTTGACTTACCGCGGCGTCTTCATGGCGCTGAGTCGACTGCTGCTGCTCCCCCATCGACTCCGCCTGCACCTCTCGCGGCGGTGGAGTTCCGGAGTCAATGTGAGAGCGCTCGGGGATCGATTTATCGCGTCTAGACTAGACTTGATAAATCAACTCCCAATAGATCGATCGCTACCTGCCGATCCTGCGGGTAGCGTAGACCTGCCCTCAGAGAGTGATCTGAGCTGAAGATAGTATGTGCTTGAGTGACTGGCAGGAGGGGGCAATATCCACAGTGGTTGAGAAAAGGGGGTGGGAGGAGTCTTGAGGGGGAAGATTAGGAGCTCTGTTTTAGCCCTGTTGAGATTAAGCTGATGGTTAGACATCCACAAGGAGATGTCAGAGGCTGAGATTTCAGTCTGGACAGAAGGAGAGGGTAGATCTGTGAGTCGGCAGCACAGAGACAGTATTTGAATTTGTAGATGGACCATTGTTTTTGTGTGGTGCAGCAGAGGGATGCTAGGGTGGCAGGGCCCACTGGTGTGATCTGAGGTAGCAGGAGGTGCTCTGGGTGATACCCTCTGAGATGGGCCCATTAGTTTGATCCAGTGTGTCAATTCCTATCTTCCTGTTCTGAATCTCACAGGGTACTGCCCCTCTGAACTCCCATCCCTGCACTTTCAACAGACATGCACGTGTCAATTTCTGATCCCGGCCCACCCGGTAACCCCATCTGGCTCAGGGAACTAATGCAGTTTTAAAAAGAATTACTGTTGAGTGGGATGGGGGAAGGGAGATGTAGGCTTCTTCTGGGAGTGCAAGGAAGCTGTGGTGGGAGCAGATATTGAGGAGGCTGTAGATAGCTGGGGTGCCAGGGTGAGGAGGAGGGATAAAATGAGATAACCGTGCTTGTTGTGGGTATTTGTCTGTTGTGGACAATCTGCAGCCCGGGGGCCGCACACGGCTCATCAGGGTAATCCGCTGGCAGGCCGCAAGATGGTTCGTTTACATTGACTGTCTGCAGGCACGGCCCCCTACAGCTCCCTGTGGCCATGGTTCACCGTTCCTACCAGTGGATTACCCTGACAAGCGGCATGTGGCCCGTGGGCTGCAGGCTGCCCACCACTGGTATATGTACACTTGAGGCAGCCACCATTCAGAATAGAGGAATGTAAGTAACCAGCCACATTGGATGTGCATCAGGATGGATAGCCCATGTCAGTATAACAGAAATAATTTAATACTTCTTCAGTCGCTTCCCTCTGCCTCTCTCAATCTGCTTCTCGTGTTTTCTTTCCCCAACTTCTTCCATCTTTATCTCCACTTCCTCTCTGTGTTTTCTCCTGACTCTTTGTGCTCAGTTTCTGCATGTCCTTATCTTTTCTTCTGTTCTTCTCACCCTTTCATCTGGCTTCCTTTTTTCTTCCATTTTCCTCTGGGCAGGGGTGTCCCTCCATATTTCCCCTAGTGTCACTCCTGTGGTCTCTTATTATTCCTTTCTCTTTCACTGTTGTTCTTTGTCTCTGCTCCTCCACTCCTTCCTTTTCCTGTTTCCTGTTTCCTTGTTTTCTGAGATTCTGTTTTTCTGTCTCCCCTTACACCCTGATGCTGCGCTCCCTGTCCCACATCCCTTCACTCCAGGATAGCAGACTGTGATCTGCCATGTCAGCCACTGCTGCTAGAACTGATTGAAAAGAGCTGTGAAGAAAACTTTCCCACCAACTGAAACTGAATTTTTTGGTGGGAAAATTTGATTCTGATGAAAAAAAAAGATATTCCTGGGGGAGGTGTCAAAATGAACATTTTCATTTCAAATCAACATTTTGAAGCAAAATGGCAAGTGTAATTTTGTTTGACAAGGGTTGTTTTGAAGCAAAATGACAAGTTTAGATTTGTTTCAACTTGAAATATTGGTTTGATTCTTCAGTTTAAAAATACAAAACAAACTCGTCTTTTATGTCAAAATGTTGATTTGAAATGACAAATTTAGGATTGGCTTGTTTGAAAATTTTCTATTCTTCAAGTAACTGTCCACATGGATCCATTCTGGTGTGCATGAGCCTCATGTACACACAATCAGATTCTTTTGGTCAGCAGTGCCTCTGGGGATCACATCTTCAACCACACTGCCCTCTGTGACACTTCCCAGGGGTACCTAGTGTTGTGAGGCACCTCTCTACCACCTGCCCTTAGTGTGAGGATGCCTTGTCTGTGCATGCCGTGGGTCAGTTCCCCAACCTCAGCCCTTGGCAACATGAGCTCTCCCTCTAGGCCTCTGCAGGCTCTGTTCTTTCTGAACAGGTTAGTGATAGGCACACATCCACCTCCACATCCTATGACCCTGAACCACTGGCACTCACAGAATTCCCAGATCCACTGCTCCCTAAAGAACAGCACACCCCAGCTTACCAGTCACAGCTTAGAACACAGGTCTGCTTAACACACAGTTCTTTGAGATGAGTGTCCCTGTGAGTGCTCCACTTCAGGTCAAGGTGCGTCCCAGCGCCTTTGATCAGAGATTTGTACAGCAGTACCCCTGTGGGCTGCGCACACGCTGTGCCTGCCTCTCGAGCTGTCAGTGTTTGAACAGTGTGTGCACAGCCCGGGATCCTCAGTTCCTTCTCTACTGTCCCCGGCTACAGACGGAGTTCAACAGTGCCCTTTGAGATTAGATAGTTAGTTTTAGACATTAGAGTTACTAATTAGATAAGTTACATTAATTGTTACATTTATTTCTTAAAAAAAAAAAACCCTCCGCGGTTTGGATATGACTGGTTCCCCAGGCTTCAAGAGATGCACCTCCTGTAGGGATGCCATCCATTCACAGTGCATACGATGTTTGGGGGAGTCTCGTGTACCCCCAAAATGCAGTTGTAATAGCACATCTCAGAAAAAAAGGAATTCTTATATTTCCTTACCTGGACGATTGTCTCCTCAAGTCTCCCACTCAGTTAGAAGCGAACCACGCAACTCTTGCAACCCTTCACTGCTTCTGCACCCTGGGCCTGCAAATAAACAAAAACAAATCTACTTTACAACCTACCCAACAAATCAACTTCATCGGTGCAAACCTCGATTCCACCACCAGTCTTGCATCTCTCCCCCAGGACAGATTCCACACAATGTGCAACCTTATTACCCAGATACATGCCAGCCCACAGACTACAGTCCGAGACTCCCTACAGCTCTTAGGACATATGGCCGCTTGCACATTTGTGGTCTCAAATGCTCACCTTTACATACAATGCCTTCAGGGTTGGCTAACCACGGTATACAAACCAAACAAGCACAGCCTAAGCAAGTTAATAACAATACACCAGAATGTCAAGGACTCACGTCTGTGGTGGACCTCTCCCATCAACCTCTGTACCGGGATTCCCTTCAGACAGGATCCCCCTTTGATTACCATCACCAAAGATGCATCCCTCACAGGATGGGGGGCACACATCGGCCACCTCACCACTCAGGGTCTCTGGGCCACTTCAGAAACCAAGCTTCACATAAACTTGCTAGAACTATGAGCCATACACAATGCCTGCCTCCATTTCCTTCCCATCATCCAAAACCACCGAATTCGAATCATGACTGACATCGCATGCATGTTTTATGTCAACGGACAGGGTGGAGCCCGGTCACACTCCCTCTGCACAGAGGCGGTAAAACTTTGGAACTGGTGCCTTCAACACGATATCCATCTTTCCACCTAATACCTGCTAGGTTCTCAGAATACCACCACAGATGAGCTCAGCTGATCATTCCCCTTACAACATGAGTGGAAACTCAACAGCACCATTCTTTCCAACATCTTCCAGACCTGGGGTTATCCCCAACTGGATCGATTTGCTACAGCAACAAACAAAAAATGTCCAACATTCTGCTCCAGAGCAGGCCTGGGGAAACACTCACGGGGAGACGCCTTTATGCTCCCATGGACTGAAACTCTCATGTATGCATTCCCACCAATGCCTCTATTGCACAGAGTAATTCAAAAGATACGAACAGACAGAGCCAACATCATTCTCATAGCCCCTGCATGGCCCAGACAATTGTGGTACCCCTTCCTATTGTGCATGTCAGTCAAGCCTCCCATTTCCCTTCCCCCACTCAACAACCTCCTATCACAATGCCGGGGACAACTATTTCACCCCGACATACAACACCTCCACCTGAAGGCCTGGCTGATCAATGGTTCTCTAATGCAGAGTTAACATGTTCGGACCAAGTACGCACTGTCTTGCTGCACAGCAGAACACACAACACGTGCACTACCTACCTGCATAAATGGAAACGGTTCACAGCTTGGTGTGCTGACAGACAGACTTCTCCAGCTTCTGCTTCACTCCCATTGATACTGGATTACCTGCTACACCTTAAAACATCTGGCCTCTCTACGAGTTCACTCAAGGTCTACCTCGCAGCAATCACCGCCTTCCACCATAAGATTGACAATGTTACGGTCTTCGCCCATCCAGTCACCAAAAGGTTCCTGAAGGGAATCCAGACGTTATACCCAGACGTAAAACCGCCTGCTTCACCTTGGGATTTACACCTAGTCCTCAAAGCCCTGATGGATAAACCCTTTGAACCGATGGCTACCTGCTCCCTTCTCCACCTATCCATGAAGACCGCCTTCCTCATAGCAATCACGTCTGCCAGAAGAGTAGGAGAAATGGGGGCGCTTATGGCTGACCCTCCGTATACCACATTCTTCCGAGATAAGGTCACACTCTGCACACATCCAAAGTTCTTACCTAAGATACACTCTTCCTTTCACCTCAATGAACCTATACACCTCCCGATATTTTTCCCAAAGCCTCACACGAACGCCTTTGAAATGACAATGCACACTCTTGATGTGCATAAAGCATTATCCTTTTACCTGGTGTGGCAAATTGCCGGCACTACTTTGATGGGTCTCGCGCTTTCTCTTCTTGGGGAGGGTTCAGGGCACCATTTCTCACCCCTGAACTGGGGTATTAACTGCCCCACTAGTGTCCTAGAGGAGGGGAGTGGAGAGGGAGGGCCCCGGGCCCACCCTCTAGTCCAGGTCCAAGCCCAGGGGATAGTGGTAAACCACTTGAACTAGTGCTTCCTTCCCCTGGGCTACTTCCCTCTCCTGCTCTTCAGCTTGTGGGGCTTCCTGCCCTCTCTCTCTCTCTGCACAAGCCGGGTGTCTCTTTATCTAGGGTCTTGGTCTTCTAGCCAGCCACGGCACTTCTCCAAACTCTCCTCTACTTCAACTCCTTCAAACTGCTCTCTGCTCCAGATCCTCTTGATCTGATTGAAGCAGGGGGGTTTTATCATGTGACTGGCTTCAGGTGCTTTAATTGGCTTCTGGTGCTTTAATTAGTCTATAGCAAACTTTATTCCCTCTACAGGGAATAAGGCTCCCTTCTAACACTCTCCTGCTGCCCTCTGGCCATGCTGTATCACATATCCCCCTTCCCTGCTCAAGACCATGGGGTTGGGCTACTTGGGACGAGAGGCAGTGCTGTCATGATAGGCCATCAGCGTTGCCGTGTTGGCTTCCGGCCCTATGTTGTACCCGGAAATGGAAGGGTTGCAGGGATAGGAACCACCTAGTCACTCTTGCGTTCTTCTCCTTGTTTCTGTGCATCCACTGGAGTGGGGCGTGGTCTGTCACGAGGGTAAACCGCTGGCCCAGTAGGTAGTAGCAGAGAGTCTCCATAGCCCATTTTACTGTCAGACATTCCTTTTCAACGTCAGCGTACTTTTGTTCCCCGGGGAGGAGTTTCCAGCTGAGGTACAAGATCAGGTGTTCCTCCTCCCCTACCATCTGCGAAAGGACTGCTCCTAGCCCTACCTCTGAGGCATCTGTTTGTAGGATGAATTCCTTCTCGAAGTCTGGGGCTATCAGTACTGGGTGGCAGCAAAGGGCTGTCCTTAAATCTGCAAATGCTCCTTCTGCCACATCAGTCCACTTTACTATCTCGGGGCCCTGAGCCTTTATCAAATCCATCAATGGCCCTGCTCTTGTGGCGAAATGAAGGATGAATCTCTGATAGTATCCTACTATCCCTAGAAATGCTCTGACCTGCTTTTTGCAGACTGGTCAAAGCCAACCTTGTATTGCCTCCACTTTATTTCATTGGGGTTTCACCAAACCTCTCCCTACTACATACCCAAGGTATCTGGCCTCAGCTAGTCCTATCACTCACTTGAGAGGGTTGGCAGTGAGGCCGGCCTTCCTCAGGGTGTCTAGCACCGCTTCTACTTTTCCAAGGTGCGTTACCCCGTCAGGGCTATGGATAACTATGTCGTCTCAATAGGCGGCGGCATACTTGGCATGGGGTCGCAGCAGTTTGTCCATAAGTAGTTGGAATGTTGCAGGGGCCCCATGGAGTCTGAAAGGGAGGACAGTGTATTGGAACAGGCCATCAGGTGTAGAGAAGACAGTCTTTTCCTTGGCATTCTCGGCCAGAGGAATTTGCCAATATCCTTTGGTCAGGTCCAGAGTGGTTAGGTATTGGGCCTTGCCTAACTGATCAACTAGCTCGTCAATGCATGGTATCAGATAGGCATCGAATTGGGATACTTCATTCAACTTCCGGAAGTCCTTGCAAAACCTCAGGGTGCCATCAGTCTTGCGGACTAGGACGATAGGGCTGGACCACTGGCTGTGGGATTCTTCAATAACCCCCGAGTTCCAGCATCTTCTTCACTTCTGTCCTAATTTCTTCCCTTTTAGCTTCTGGTATTCGGTATGGTCTTATCATCTCCCTTACATCCGGGACTGGTGACAATATGATGTTGGACCAGTGTCGTACGGCCCGGCTGTGTACAGAACATGTCCTGGTTCCGTTGGATCATATCAATGACCTCTGTTCGTTGTTCTGGAGTTAACTCAGGAGATATCTTCACCTGCCCCTGTGGGTCGTCTGTCTGGGGTGGAGCTCCCCGAATGACCAGGCACGTCTCTCGGTCACGCCAGGGCTTTAGTAAGTTGATGTGGTAGATTTGCTCTGGCCTTCGGCGGTCTGGTTGTCTGACCTTATAGTCCACCTCCCCAATGGCTTCCACTGTCTCATCTGGTCCATGGCAGCTGGCTCGGAGTTTGCTTTCTGCTGTAGGCACTAACACCATCACCCGTTCCCCCGGCTGAAATCTCCGTACTTTTGCCCGACGGTTGTAATATGTCCGCTGGGCCTCTTGTGCTTTTTCCAAATGTTCTCGTACTATAGGGATTATTCGAGTTATTCGCTCTCTCATCTGTGTCACGTGCTCAATGACATTCTTTCCTGGGTTGGGTTGTTCTTCCAAATCTTCCTTGGCAATATCTAATATTTCGCGTGGGTGGCGTCCATATAGTAGTTCAAAGGGAGAGAAACCAGTGGACGCCTGGGGGACTTCCCATATAGCAAACATTAGATACGGCAGAAGGGTATCCTAGTCTTTTCCGTCCTGTGCTACCACCTTCCGGATCATACTTTTAAGGGTACGGTTAAACCGCTCGACCAGTCCATCTGTTTGTGGATGGTAGGCTGAGGTCTGTATGGGTTGGATGTGGAGTAGGGTACACAAGTCTTTCATTAATTTTGACATGAAAGGGGTTCCTTGGTCTGTCAGGATCTCCTTAAGGATGCCCACTCTGGCAAAAACCTGGAGTAGTTCTTTTGCTATTGCCTTGGATGTGGGGTTTCTTAAAGGAATGGCTTCTGGATACCACGTGGCGTAGTCAAGGATGACTATATGTTTTGGTGGCCCCGTGCCGATCTTTGCAGTGGGCCCACTATGTCCATTGCTATCCTCTGGAAAGAGACTTCAATAATAGGCAAAGGTACTAATGGGGCCCACAAGTGAGGTTGGGGGCTATGCCATTGGCATTCAGGGCAGGAGGCACAATAGTGCTGGACCTCTGCACGTGTTCCTGGCCAATAAAACCTTCTTAGGACTCTATCCAGTGTCTTGTCTACTCCTAGATGTCCCCCAAATAGATGACTGTGAGCTAACTCTAGTACTGCCCTTATGTGTTTCCGTGGGACTAAGAGTTGCTCTACTTCTTCCCCTCGTATTTGCTCTATCCTATACAACAGATCGTGTTTGAGCTCATAATATGGCCTTGGGCCTTTGGTCTTTCCTTCCACGGGTACGCCATTTACTTCCACTACCTCCTCCCTCACATTCACATATAGCGGGTCATTGGCTTGGTCCTGCCCGAAATTCTCATGTGTGGTACCAATCTGGCCTAATTCTAGGGGGCCTGTTTCTACTCCGCCCCCTGGGTTGCCCCTACTTGGGCTGGGAACCGCCTCCGAGTCCTCACTGGCCTGAATTGTCTCCTGGCCTCCTGAACGGTTTCACCTACCAACAAGGGAGGTTTTCTGGTTCTCTGCGAGAATCATGGTCCCCAATCTTTTATCTGCCCTCCTTTCCCGTCTAGACTTTCGGGGTTTTCCAGGGGATGAGAATAACTCTGGGGCAAATTCAGCAAACATTGGGGTGAGGCTATCTGTAGGTGCCTCAGTCTCAGCCCGGGGGTTGCTACCCTCCCCTGGCTCTACTGGGGGGAGTAAGCTCTCAAATCTGGGGAAGTCCCTATCAATTAAGACAGAGTAGGGGAGCCTGGGGACCACCCCTGCAGTCACCCTGGTAGTAGTCCCCTGGATCTCAATCCGTACCGGAACAGTGGGGTAGCAATTTAAGGTGCCATGAATGCACATTACCCCTGTGTTTTTGGCCCGGGTTAGTTGGTCTTGCCCCACCAACTTCCCCAAGACCAGCGTGACAGCACTCCCGGAATCTACTAATGCTATGGTCTCAGTACCATTCATTTTTACTGATCTTGTATACCCATGCAAGGTCATTGCGACCCCTACCAGGCCGATTAGGCCACATTGCTCCCTGTGATCCCCCAGATTACACTGCATACACTCTTCCCTGTTGGGGCATTGGGCTGCTTTTTGCCCCAATTCCCCACACTCGTAACACTGCCCCCTTATTCCGGTTGCCGCCCTCTGCTTGCAGCTATTTGGCCAGCCCCCCCAGTCCTCTCTTCCCCAACCCCCACGTCCTTTCTTGGCCTCAGGCCATTCCTCGGTGTCTTTCCTCCCAGTTATGGTTCTCCTGGAGTTCTCAACAGTCAGAGGCCTTGGGTTTGGGACTGGCTTCCTGTTTTGCCATGTCTCACCCCCTGAAGTCTGGAACAGTTCACGGACTGCCAGCTGTCTTTCCACGAGGGCGACCAACTCATCATAGGTGGAGGGGTCATTCTGGCCAACCCAAGCCCGGAGGCTGGTGGTAGCCCCCTCATATACCGGTCCAATACCAGGAGCTCCATCATCTTCTCAGAGCTGAGGGCCTCAGGGCGCAGCCATTTCCGGGTCAGGTGGATCAGGTCAAACAATTGCACTCAGGGTGTCTTTTCCTCCATATACTGCCTCTCATGGAACCTCTGGGCTTGCAACGCCATCGTTACTCCGGATCTGGCCAGGATCTCTGCCTTCAGCAGGGGGTAATCTGCTGCAGTCTCCGTGGCCATATCGTAGTAGACCTTCTGGGCCTCCCCACACAGGAATGGGGCAAGGATACAATACCACTGATCTCGGGGCCAGGCCTCCCACTGGGCTGCTCTTTCAAAAGCCAGGAGGTATGCCTCCACATCATCCTCCAGTGTCATTTTCTGTAGGCAGTGGCTGGCCCGTATGGTCCGGGTCCCGTCGCAGTTGCGGTTCAGCTCCATAAAGGCCTTCATCTGGTTCACCAGCTCTTGCACCAGGGCTCGGTCCTGGGCAGCCTGACTCATCAACAGACGATGAGTCTCCTGCTGCATCCGAGTTGCCTCCTGTTGGGCGGTTGCTCAGACCCAGGTAGCCTCCTGCTGGGCTGCGGTGGCTTGTATTAGGGCCTTGACCACGTTGTCCATCTTAGGGATGGGAGGGTTTTGGCTAACCCTGGTTTAAGTCCCCAGGGCGTGGATCTCACTTGTGGCAAATTGCTGGCACTACTTTGATGGGTCTCGCGCTTTTTCTTCTTGGGGAGGGTTCAGGGCACCTTTTCTCACCCCTGAACTGGGGTATTAACTGCCTCACTAGTGTCCTAGAGGAGGGGAGTGGAGAGGGAGGGACCCAGGCCCACCCTCTACTTCGGGTCCGAGCCCAGGGGATAGTGGTAAACCACTTGAACTAGTGCTTCCTTCCCCTGGGCTACTTCCCTCTCCTGCTCTTCAGCTTGTGGGGCTTCCTGCCCTCTCTCTCTGCACAAGCCAGGTGTCTCTTTACCTAGGGTCTTGGTCTTCTAGCCAGCCACGGCACTTCTCCAAACTCTCCTCTATTTCAACTCCTCCAAACTGCTCTCTGCTCCAGCTCCAAACCACTCTGTTCCAACTCCTCTTGGTCTGATTGAAGCAGGGGGTTTTTATCATATGACTGGCTTCAGGTGCTCTAATTGGCTTCAGGTTCTTTAATTGGCTTCAGGTGCTTTAATTAGTATATAGCAAACTTTATTCCCTCTATAGGGAATAAGGCTACCTTCTAGTACTCCCTTGCTGCCCTCTGGCCATGCTGTATCACGCTGGATAGAACAAAACCATTTAGGAAAACCTCCAGACTTTTTGTCTCTACTACTCACCGCTCACAGGGCAATGCCATCTCTACGCAGAGACTTTCCAAATGGATTGCTGACTGCATACGCCTTTGTTACCAACTCAGGAAAATACAACCTCCTATATCAATTAGGACACATTCTACCAGAGCTGTCTCCACCTCCACGGCTTTTCTCCGTAATGTCCCACGGTATGACATATGCAAGGCAGCTACCTGGGCATCTAACCTTACCTTCGCTAATCACTACGCTCTCATCCACACTGCAGCATCCAACACCAGACTGGGTAGAGCTGTCGACAGCCTTCTTACCTCATCTGAAGTCCCAGCCATCCTAAAGAATACTGCTTTTCAGTCACCTGAAGTGGAGCACCCACAGGGACATCTCTCTCGAAGAACTCCACTACTCGCCCTCCTCCCCTCCACTTCGCAATTTGTAACACACTCCAGTGTAGAGAAGGAACTGAGGAGCCCAGGCTGTGCACCTGCTATTCAAACACTGACAGCTCGAGAGGTAGGCACAGCGCGTGCGCGGCCCGTAGGGGTACTGCTGTAGAAATCTCCGATCAAAGGTGCTGGGATGCACCTTGACCTGCTGTGGAGCACCCACAGGGACACTCATCTCGAAGAATGTCAGTTACGGCACAGGGTGAGTAACCTCCTCTACTTAGATTTGTTTATAGTGAAAGCATGTATAAGTTTATTGAACAAAGAACAGAGATTCAAGTAATAGCAAGTAGAAACATTGGAAACAAATGGTTACATATAAAACAAAATAATGATATGTATTCCAGAGCCTAGACTTAATTAACAAGACATGCCCTTTTTCTAATAACGTGTAGCTCACCTCAAACTTTTTGCAGCATTTTTCAGCCAGGCCTGGCTCTGAGCCTTTTTTCATGAAACAAGCTTTGGTCTCCTCAGCAAAGGAAGCAAAGTGTAGCTCTGTACCTACAATAATAGTCCAAAAATCAATTGTCTTCACTTGTAAACAGGCCTCCCGCCTGCTGGTTTATTTCTTTCTGTAAATTCTGTCTTGAAGATGTCACAATCCCTTCATTAGCATTCAGCTCAGAATGTAAACGGGTGTCCATTTTAAATAATAAAATATTCAATTTACATATAGCCAAACAGATAAACATCTCTTGCCTGAGAGAAATTTGTTTATCATGTTCTGGTGACCAGCTCCAACTCAGACGTTAAGAACATAACTTTCAATATATATATACACATAACTCCTTACATATTGTCCATACCTACATTTCACAATGATTACAATGACCACCGTGACACAGACTTTCAGTAGGCCCCTTACCTTTTACACTCTTTGGTGAACTTGTACATAGAGGCCAAACCCAGCAGATCCCTGTAATCCTGATGCACCCCTGTGCCCTCTGCCAGTTGACACCAAGGGGTCTCTGGATTACAGCCTCCTCCCCGCCCGCTTCCCCCCCCCCCCCAAGAGCACAGAGGACAGAGCATGCCCAAACATCCCTCAGTTCCCTCTAACCTCCTGTGGTTGAGAGGCAGAACCCTTGGCATTGCCCAGTGCTCTTGCACTCTTCATGAATTACATGCCTTTTGTGTGTATCAAGTTAGTAAATTAGTCCAGAATTAGATAGTATAGTTGTTAGATGGTCTGATTGTTTTTATGTCTGTGGGTCCCTGCTTTTCAGAATTTGTTCCTCTTGTGATGCAGCTATTCTGCTGAATGATGAACACGAGGAGTGCCCTTTTGTCTTGGGGAAGGGTATATCCCCAATAGGTATTCAATTTGTCCTTTTTGTAAAGGAACTCAGAAGGTGAGAGAGGCTCACCTCACACTATTCCTCCTCATATCTGAGCCTCCAGAGGAAAATGCTGTGAGAGCCCTGAACAGGCTTCATCCCTGAGTGAGCCTGTGAGCTGTGCCTCAACTTCAAGGTCTTGGACTCACTTGTCAAAGAAGGGGTCAGTCTCTGAGACGGGAGGAGTAGCTAAGTCCTTCCCCAGAGCTGAGACCTAGGTCACCCCTTCTATGCCTATGGAAGTGAGACACAAGAATCACCATGTGTTACGATTTTTCTCAGACTGCAGTCGAAGTGTAGACAGAGGCCTAAGATGGGTCCCTCTGGTGTCACAGTACTGACTGTGAAAAGAGAGCCTGAAGTACTGGCTATATGTGCAGATGGCTTTTCCCCCAGCACTAACCTTCAGTACCAATAGTCTTTGTGCCCATCTCTCTGATACCCAGCACTTTGGGACCCTCTGCCTCAGTACTGAGTGATACCCAGCACCTCGGTACCATGGTTATCACCACAGTTCCTGCCTGAGACATCATTGTTGACTTCCTCCCCTCCACAGTAGAAAGGGCACAAAGACACCCTAGTACCTCAGAAAGGGTAGCCCCACTGCTGGAGAAGATGTACTTGTCAGGGTTCCCTCGCTACTCTGAACTCTGGGGTAAAGATGTGGGGACCCACATGAAAGACCCCCTAAGCTTATTTCTACCAGCTTAGGTTAAAAACTTCCCCAAAGCACAAAATCTTGCCCTTAGACTAGGGTATTCTGCCACCACCAAGCGCTTTAACAAAGAACCAGGGAAAAGGACCACTTGGAGTTCCTCTTCCCCCAGCAATCCCCCCAAGCCCTTACACCCGCTTTCCTGGGGAGGCTTGAGAATAATATCCTTACCAATTGGTACTGGTGAGCACAGACCAAATCCCTGGGTTTTTAGGACACTGAAAATCAATCATAAGGATGTCGGAGGGTCAACCTACCCTGGGGAAAATGTCTGTTAATGCCTGGAACACACTTTTAGCGCTGGTGTTGCGTAGAGCTACTGCTTCCGGCCATCGGGTGGCAAAATCTATGAAAGTCAGTATGTACTGCTTTCCTCTGGGTGTCTTTTTCGGAAAAGGACCCAGAATATCCACAGCTACTTGCAGAAATGGAACCTCAATTATGGGGAGTGGCTGGAGAGGGGCTTTGACCTGATCTTGGGGGTTTCCCACTCTTTGGCACACCTCACAAAACCAGACATAGGTAGAAACATCCTTGCCCATTCCCTCCTGAGTGGAAGGACTTCCCCAAATGTTCGTTGGTCCTGTTTACCCCAGCATGGCCACTAAGATGATTGTGGGCTAAACTCAAGAGCTTTACCCGGTACTTAGTTGGAACTACCAACTGTCTCTGAGGATGCCAGTCTTCCTGGTGCCCACCAGAAAGAGTTTCCTTGTATAAAAGTCCTCTTTCTACAACAAACCGGGATCGATTAGAAGAGCTGAGAGGCGGTGGGTTGCACCATGCCACAGTCCAAGCTCCCTGGAGGCTTTCACCTGCTTCCTGCTTGGCCTGGAACTGTTCCTTTGATGCTGTAGACATCAGTTCCTCACTGGATTGTGGACTTGAGCTTGGTCCCTCTGGAAGCGATGTAGGTGATGGGCCTGTTTCTGTTGACTGTGAACCGCACTCTGCAAGTGCACTAGGTTGGGGTTCAGGCTCTGGCTGAGCCTCTTGCATAGGTTTATCTGCTGCTGCCAGTGCAAGCTTGGTGGTGCCCTCTGGTGTTGGAGTTGCAGATGGGGTTACGAGCACTAGATTCAGTGCTGACAATGGTTCTGGTACTGGTTGCTCCGCCCATTCCAGTTCTTGGAATGGCTGTGGCCGGGTCTCTGCGATTGGATCCACTACGGATGTTGCAGATGTTGACATGGGGTCTGGTTCCACCACCTCAATCTGCGTCTCTGGTAACACAGACTGGGCCCTTGTAGTAGGCTCAGGAACAGGGATAGGTTTGGAGGCTGGCTTAGCCTGGCTGCGGGTGACCATTCCCACCCTCTTGGCTAGCTTCACATGGTTGGCCAAGTCTTCCCCAAGCAGCACGGGAATGGGATAATCATCATAGACTGCAAAAGTCCACATTCCTGACCAGCCCTTGTACTGGACAGGCAACTTGGCTGTAGGCAAGTCAAAAGAGTTTGACTTGAAGGATTGAATCGTCACTTGGGCCTCTGGGTTAATGAATTTGGGGTCCACTAAGGATTGGTGGATAGCTGACACCTGTGCTCCAGTGTCCCTCCACACGATAACCTTTTTCCCACACACTCACAGTTTCCCTTCGCTCTGAGCATATCTGGGAGGCATCTGGGCCTGAGGACCTTTGGTGTGACCCCGGTACAATGAACTGCAATCTGTTGGGGTTCTTGGGGCAGTTGGCCTTTACATGCCCTAGGTCATTACATTTAAAACATCACCCAGCTGACTGGTCACTGGGGTGAGGTGGGTTGCTGGAGAATGGTGTGGTGGGAGGATAAGGTGTCTGGGGTTTTCCTTGGGGTGTAGGTGGGGCCTTGGGCTGCCCATGGTGGTATGGCATGGTCTCGGGCTGTCCCTTTTGGTATCTTCCCAAACTGTGACTACGGTTGTTCCTCTCTGCTACCTCCACCCATTTTGTTCCGATTTGCCCAGCCTCTCTGGCAGTGTGGGACTGCTCGTATTGATCAGCATAAGAAGCAAGACTTTCGGCTGAGTCCATTTTCTTTTCCCACAAACACTGCTTTACATCATCATTGGTCATAGTCAGGAACTGCTCCTGTACAACCAAATCACACATCACTTTAAAGCTATTTACTCCCCTTCCTTTGACCCATTTATCTAACAGATCCTTCATCTGGTTTACATAAGCCACATTACTTAGTGGAGCCCCTCTCTTAATGGCTCTAAATTTTACTCTGTAAGTTTCAGATGTAATTTGAAATTGTTTCAAAACCAAATCCTTAAATATACCATAGTCAGAAGCATCCTCAGTAGGCATCTTGTTGAATATGTCCAAAGCTCTTCCAGTCAATTTTGCTACCAATGCGGTCATCTTGTGATCTTCAGGAATGCATAGAGGGTGCACAGTCTCTCAAAGGTGATGAAATATTCAGCAATATCACCTACTGCCAGGCCCTGCCTTCCTCTCCCCAGCATGCTCAGTTAACACTGTGACCTTAATTTTAGTGGTTATGGCACATCTGGTGCAAGTGTGAATGGAAAATTCATAACGTTTTGTTCTTGTGTCAATGTTTGTGCTTAACTTAAATAACTCCTCTCCCTCCCTGGTATTTGTACCTCTGTTGTTTTTCTAGAGTACAATCATAGCTCCCCTCAGCCTTCTTTTGGTTAGGCTAAATCAGCCAAGCTCTTTGAGTCTTCTCTCCTAAGGCAGGTTTTCCAGTCATCAAATAATCCTAGTAGCCCTTCTCTGTACCTGTTCCAATTTGAATTCATTTTTCTTTAACATGGCCATCCTGCCACAAGCTTCTCATTCCTCTTATTAAAAACTGAGGCAAGGTATTCATTTAGCAGTTAGGTCACACCTAGGTAACCCTTCTGTGAGCTGGAGCTGACAGCAACCAGGGCCTGGTTCAATATCTAGGGGTTCCTTTCCATCAATACAACATGGAACCGGCTCGAGCCCCCACCCAGTAACCTGGGAAACTTACACTCCACCCCTGGGCACCTCTGAGATGCAATACCTCCCCACTCTCAAGCACAGAGTCTGAGTGTAGAAAAGAAACTTTTAATAAAAGTAGGGAAGTAACTTGTTAATTTGGGAAAACCCTGCATACAGGGTTTATAAACATAAACCATGAGTAAAAGACCCACCCCCCAAGTGGCTGGGCAGTGTCCTTTTCCCCTCAGGTTCTTAAGTCCAGCAACCCAAAAGGCCATTTAATGTGCCCGTCCCTTCTCTGCACCCCATTCACAGTTGCTGTCCTTGGACAGTGAAGCCCCAGAGTTCAGAGATGCATCCACAGAGTTCTCCTCCTGCCCTGGGTGAAAATGGCGGGGTAGAAGGAGGCCTTACTCTCTCTGCTCCTCGGGCACTCATTCACTGACCCTCTCTCCGGGGCTCTGCTCTGACACTCTCCGCCAGCCACCCTGCTGGCCGCACCAAGGTCTCTTCTGGGCCCCCCACTTGACACAGCTCTCAGTGATTTCAGCTGTTAGTGGGGGAGCCTCACTACTGGTGCACACTGGGCAGTCTCTTGCATCAGAGACACTGTCCGAAAGCAGGTCTAATACTTAGACCTAGGTATCTGCAATTTCAGCTCTGCAGCATGTAACAAGACTCTCAATTGAGTCTAAATTAGCTCTGTTATACAGAGGAGAGAGGAAGGGGCAAGTGGTGTTTGGGACCCTTAGGCAAAGCCGGCAAGGCCCACAACACATGTACATACGTGTGTATGTGCGTTCCTTCGGGGTATGCTTGGTACAATTCTATTGCCCTTGATTCACACAACAAGGATAACAACCCTTTATTACTCCTACCCCAAAAACAAAGAAGCTGGGGATCCAACACCAGCCAAAGGTGACCATTTGGGAAAGCAATCCCATCATGCTGAGCACCTAAGCAGGGTGGGTGTGTCCATGCACACAAGATCAGCTCCTGAAGTCCTTTTCCACAGCTCACCACCAGATGTCAGGGGAGAGGTCATTCAGACTCTGCTTACAGCTATATCTTTAATCTCCACCCCACCTTCAGTGCTTAGCAGTCCCACTTCTTCTTTCCTCGTTTTCTTTTTATTTATAAGGCTATTTATACGCCCTTCCCTACAGGTGTCTTCCTGGATGCAGACTCCAGAGAGTTTCAGCAACTTTGACTGAAAGTAATTCCAAGCCTCCTCCACATCCAGATCCTTGAGATTTGCAAGCCATCCACTTCCCTACTTAATTCCCTTAATTTTTTACAGTTTGCCCTTTTGAAATCCAGGACTCCCTTCTGCCGACCTGTTTTGCTTTATCCTTCCATTTAATTTAACCTGAATTAGCTCATGGTCACTCGAACCAAGACTGTCCTCTACAGCCAGTTCTTCAGTGACGTCCTCGCTACTTACCAATACCAAATCTAAACTGGCATCACCTCTTGTTGGTTCGTGACTATTTGGTGAATATCCAGGCCCTTCCATTATTAATAGATTTCTCCCCCAATCTCTGTCTGGAAAATTAAAGTCTCTCATAATCACACAATTGCCAGTGGTATTTCTTTCATTCAAACTATTAAAGGGGTCTCTATCCACCCCAAACTGGACCTTTGGGTCTGTAGCAGACCCCAAGCACTCTCCCTGGGGAGCCTCTGGTAGCTTTCCTCCCCTACAGTGATTATGACCCAAACAGATTCTGTTTTATCCATTCCATCCCTTCTCATTTCTTTACACTCCACCTCATCATGAATATACAATGCTACTCCGCCACCTTTGCCTTTTTTCTTTTTTTCCTGTAACCGAGCCAAGGCTGTTATTGCCCCATGGTTCTGTTCTCCCCATAATATCTGGTTTCCCATCCTGCACCTGTAGTTCTACTTCCTCCATTTTGTCACCCAGGCTCCTGGTGTTGCTGGGCAAACATCTTACTGATTCCGCTTGGCTTTGCTCAGATTTCTCACCCAGGTAGGTACAGTCCTTTTACTGCCAGTATCGGCCACCTGACTGTTAGTGTCGGTGCTCTTAGCACTATTGTTCCTCTTGTCGTCCATTCTCCAGCCCCTGTCTTTCCTTTCTCCATTGCTGTGTCCTCTCCTACTTGATTTGCCTCCCGCTCAGTGTAAGAATCAGGCCTTGAGATTCAAAGGCCATCTCCGAGGGTTGCTAGTTTAAAGCCCTTTTAATCAGTTGTGCCAACCTCCATCCTGGAAGTCTATCTCTCTCCCTACTCAGGTGGTGTCCATTCCATGAGATCAGTCCTCTGGCCATGAACGGCTGTTATGCTCATAAGAAGCACACAGGACCTTTTTCAGGGCAAAAAAGGCAATATGACACATTTATTGAAGATACAACAATTACCATATGCATTCAATCACACCACACACACACACACCAAAGGTTCTGCAGCTGGATCTTATAGTTACCAGTCCTTAGTGTTGCTCGGTCAGTTTCAGTGGCCAGAGGAAACTGCACATGAGGGAGGGTGAGCTGGGCTCTGTCGAGCATGTTCGAAGCTCTGATGTTGATGCAGAATGAATCCAAAGTCCCATGGCAATACACCCTTCTTTTGTAGTGATAAATTCCCATACAAGTCTCTGGACCTTTTGTGTTACACCAGAGCTGTTCAAGGTTCCTCCAATCAGCATTATTTGGGTTGTTACTCGGAGTTATCCACAGCTGTTTCTTATCTCGTCCCTCTGGCTCCACTCTTTATCTTGTCCTTGGGGTGCATGCCTTTGCTTTAGGGTCGTCAGTCTGCCATCTGGGTGAAAATTGGCACCCCTTGACTCCTCCACTCCCTTCTTGATCATCTGGCCTAGCTGTCCCTTCTCAGTTAATTACCATACATTCTTCATTCTCACCGAACAGTAAATAAAGCAATTACAGCCATAAAACTTCTATCATTCTCAAAACGATCATTAGAGAATCAGTAAAGAATAAACTCAGAACAATTTCTTCTTACTAATTCAAAACTAGAAAAATGGAGTATAAAGCAAAATAAGCAAAATGGAGTACAATTTTATTTGAAAAAATTTCTTCCCATTAGGCTTTTGGCCTACAAGCCTCCCAGTGGTCGAACATCCTCAAGCCCTCCTTAGCTCCACTGCCTGAGACATCTGTTGATCATCAGCATCTTGTCTCATCTTTGCTCTTCTCCTCCCACTGAAGATCACCTGAGTCTCCATTTCTTTAAGGTCTTCCCCAGCCAGGTGCAGTCTCCCTTGATGTGTTCCAGCAAGAATCTAGGGGTGTTTCCCCTCCAGAGAGTTCTGGCTCTGATCCAGCCCTAGGGCAGGGGGATGGGCTGGCTCCAGGGGGTGGGAATGGGGCATGGGGCTCTGATCAGGGAGCTGCAGGACCGGCTCACTTGGGGGGTGTGGTCCCAGATCTAACACTGCTCTCTCCCTGCAGCAGGGGCCGGGGGCTCAGCCGGAGTCGGGGCGCCCGGTACAGCTGGTGCATCTGGACGAGGAAGGGAACTTGACCCTGGACGAGGAGGCCCTGAGCGGCTGCCTGGAGCAAGGTGGGGTGGGGGATGCCCCTGTCTGCCTGGTCTCCATTATCGGGGAGCAGCGCTGGGGCAAATCCTTCCTGCTGAACTACCTGCTGCGCCGGCTCCAGAGCCCGGTGAGTGTGAACGGGAGCAGGAGTGAGCTGTGAATGTGAGCAGCCCCATCCTGCCCCCTGCTGGCAGGTTCAGAGCTAAACATGTGTCTGTGAGCAGCCCTCCCCGCACCATGTCCAGTTAGCTCGGGCCATGGCTGGACCCTAACGCATCTGTCTGCCTGTCTGGAACACAGCGTGTCTCTCTCTCTGTGTCTAGACAGCAGTGGGTCTGTTTGTCTATCAGATTACGAGTACACCTGTCACCATGTATTCCTCCCCGCCCCACACTAGCACAATTAACCACTGTGCCCCTCCCAGGGTTTGCAGTCTGGGGTAAGAGGGGGGTACCAGTCACTCTCATCCCCCACCATGCACTGACCTCCCCCCTGCCATGTTCCCTCCCCGCAGGACGTGAGGGATGGGTCATGGATGGGCCAGGAGGACAAGCTCCTGGAGGGGTTTGAGTGGCGTGCGGACGAGCAGCAAGTCACCAAGGGGGTGTGGGCATGGAGTCTGCCCTTCTGGGTCCCAGCCAAGGGGGGAAAGGTAAGTGGGGGTGTTGGGGGTGCACAGGGAAGGGGGAGGAGGCCATGCGGGGGCTGGGAAAAGGGAATGGGGAACAGGGTAGAGGGCTGGGAACAGAGGGAATGGGGGAAAACAGGGAGAGATGGACCAAGACATGGGAAAGGAGGCCCCAGGGGAACCAGGTGGAGAGAGAAGAGGGGGAATGGAGAAGAGACAGAAGTAGGGAGCTAACACTGGGGGACTTCCAGGGAAGGCAAGAATGAGATGCCAGGTGCCATGGGGGCTGAGCAGTGGGCAGGCTCTGGGGATGGAAGGGCTATGGGTGGCTGGACAAAGCCAGGAGCTGACCCGGGGCTCTCACTCTTGGCCCCCCCCCCCAGGTGGCCGTGCTGCTGGTCGACACCGAGGGCTCCATGGACATTGAAAGGAACAAGGAGACCAGCATCAAACTCTCTGCCTTATCCATGCTGCTCAGCTCCTACCAGGTTGGGAAGTTCCCTGGGGGCCACTGTGCTGCAGGCAGCGGGGCAGGGGCTCAGCATGGGGCGCTCTCCCTTGGCAATCAAGGCTGCCCCAATGCCCCAGTGCAGCACTAGGGGGTGCTGTGCTGCAGGGATTATGGTGAAGGCTCAGCAGGGGGCGCTCTCCCCTGGCACTCAGCGTTGGCCCCAATGTCCCAGTGTGGCACTAGGGGGCGCTGTGCTCAGGGCTGCTGACGTGGCTGGGAAGTGGCCTGGGGTGGCCGTCACTACTCATTGCTGTAGCTCTCTCTGTCTACTGATTATTTGCAGATACTAAACATTGGCCGTCGGGTGAAGGACCCGGATCTCGAATACCTGGAGGTGAGGCCGGGCAGTGCAATGGAGAATGTGGCCAAGCCAGGTTCTCCTGTTAGTCCCACAGGGTTATTATCCCTCCCCATAGGTCCTGGAGGGAAACTGAGGCCCAGAGAGAGAAACTGA